>NC_090446.1:140239189-140547988 GCF_031143425.1 Pleurodeles waltl | reverse complement strand
CATCTGAAGAAGTATCCAGACCACTAGCATTGCCCAATTCCTGTGCCCAGTCCCATTCAGGGTTGTCTAGCTGGTATTCTAGAGGGTCCAGCAACCCCTCCAAAACTTCACCGTAACCAAACCCATAGTAAAAAGGGTCAGAATCTAACCTGGGGTGAGAAGACCCCATTGAAGATGGATCTGGCTTTGAGTAACGCCATTCTGGCTCTGGGTAGTCAAGGATCAAGATTGGGTCGACATCAATTGTGGGCCCAACTGGCGTCTGGAGCATCAACGTCTTTGCCCATGCCAGGGAAGGTCGCGTTGGCATGACTGCCATCGGCATGGATCCGACAACGGATCTGGAGGGACCCTCAGTGGCCACAGCCAAAGCCACCGGCAAGGAACCCAAGGGGCCCCCATCCAATCCCCTGGGCCTTAAAGGCACTGCAGGGGGGTCGGTCTGGCCAAAGATGAGGCACATGGCAACATAAAAATCCTTCTGCTGGGCAGGGATAGCTCTGGCTCTCGGGAAGTCGGAGAGGCATGGAGTGAACCCAGAAGTATGGTCCGCGGACAGAGGCCTAGAGTGTCGAAGCTCCTCCAGCGTCTTATCAGCCAGGCGACAGGGCGAAGTCAAAGAACGTTTGGCCTTCTTCAGCTTCTTCTTATTATGACCCAAATGTCCCGAAGATTTTGAATGAGGAGACAAAGAATGGATATGTCTCAGCGAGTGGTCTTGTGACCTTCCTCTTGAACAAGACCGGAAGCGATGCAGAGTCGAGCGTCAGGCCACTTCAGGAACGCCTCCCTCAAAGCCTTCAGGTTCATGGCCCGGCACTCGGAGCACGACTTCAGGTCGCTATCCAGACACCACAACCTTGCAAGGTGCAGATCCATAACCAACATCATTTGATGACAGGAGTCACACGGTTTGAACCTGGTCTTCTGTGACATCCCTCAACGCACCAAGAAGTCAAAAATTACATCAAAAAGGTCGAAAGTAGTCAAAAAATGACTAAGGGTAGCTTTTCTGTGGATCTGCATGTGGCACGGAAAGGAAAGAACTGACGTCAGCATGCCAGGGTGGCGTCTATATATGACCGTGACATCATCACAACGACCATGACGCCAACGACGCATGCGGAGTTGACCAATGACACCTGATGGCGCAAAAGGGTACTACTCGAAGAAAAATCTCTGGATCCTGTCTGACGCCTGAGGGAAATTCTAAGGTTAGGAATCTGTAACTAGAAGTCTCTATCAGATAACATGTTACCCAAAAACTATGACATAAATGTTGTATGGTACAGTCAGATTGATTGAAGGCTTGTTAGACCTTCATGCAACACAAAATGCTATTTGTTCTGAGATCCTTCCATGTGCCAGTGGTTTAGTATCCAAACAACTTTAGTACTACAATGGACCTGGCAGACCATGTAAGCAGGGTCAGCAACCCTGAACATGATTCTGTACTAATGTAGATGCTGCTGAAGTATTTCTAATGTGGCATAGCCAACATGTGTGATTCATGATTGAAAAAGCCTGTGTACACATCACATACCCAGTTTGTTGCAGTGAGTGAGTAAGTCCATTGTCCATAGCAATGACATATTTGGCTTCACCCCTTAGCGCACACAAATTATTAAATGTTGCAATTGTCCTCTCAGCATCATGGATCCCATCAGCAACCCTTTGGGTACAGCATATCAGTGACGTGAGATAGGGTGACTGAGTATCAAGATCTAAAATTATATTTTTGAACAAAGGATGTTGTTATGGAATCTGAGGTGACCTACAATTTTGTGGTATGAACTTCTATTGGCCCTCTGATGCGCATTGCTAGTGTTGTTGTCTACATGGCAATGTAAGATACATTTTGTGTGGCAACTCTACACAGCCTGTGTTCATTAATCAGCCACTGAAGCCAGAATATGTATGAGCCAATGTTTAGCATATCAGCAGTCCACACATGCCTATGCAATCAAATGCCTAACTCATGCCCACATATATACAATGCCCAATAAAAGACACATCTTACCTGTGTAGTGTTTTGAGAGGTATAAGGCCAATGTGATCATTCCCACATGCATTAATGCACATTGTTGTCTACATGCAGGCCATTTCACGTTCCACCTACTGCGGTTGTTACACATACTAGGTGGCTTCTGATCACTTCGGAGTGCAATACTTATTAGCAACCATTATGGTTATCCTGCCCTCTTTCTTACAATCCCATTATGTCTTCTCAGGATAGATCCTTACAAGGTCACAAGATTAGCACATTAGCTTTTTAACTTCAAGAGATTATCTTGCTTCTTTTGACATTTGTTCATTCTTTCTTTACAGGGGAGCCCTTTTTGAGCTGGATATGCCACTTGTGCTGCTAATATGTGTTAATGCTTGTACATAATGACAACAGGGACTACTCCATCTTGGTCTGACACATATGTCCTTCCTTTCCAACAGACGACATAAACCCAGAGCAGCAAAGAGCTTTTCTGAACCATTAAGAGAGATACCGCCACATACGTCATGTAAGCAAGGCATTCCATAGAATGGGGCGGGAGTTTGAGGATAGAAATATAGCAGGATCCTGGAGGTCATCATCATAAGTACAGAAACTGAGAGAGAAGGCAGTCCCAAATGCAGCGGGTAAAGGAACACTTGCTGCAGGTTTTCGAGCTGTCCATGGGCCCTTACCTGCCCAACCACCCTTGCCACCACAGGGATGACAAGCAACACTAGGACCTGGCTCCAGTGTGGAAAGCAGGTCATTAAGCATAGGCAGACAGGCCTAGAACTCTAGGTTGCCAGTATACTGATGAAGATGGAGAAACTCTAGAAATCTGTTGATCTGATTTTAGAACAACTCTAGTGGACTTGGACCTGCTGCTCCTTCCCTGTTTTTTCTATTGTTTTTATATCTGATGAGTGCATATGTTAGTATAAGGATTAGATTAGTGTTGGGTTAGTTAGTTTAAGGATTTTTTTTAGCTTGTCATATTTAATAGTTGTTAGTTGGGTATATGGGTGGGTAGTTTATTTAGTGGATGGAGGGTTGATGTTTAGTGTCTGTATAAAAAATAAAAACCAAAAACATTTTTAAAAAAAATACAAAAAACAAAAACTATATATTTGTTTAGGTTTCAATGTTTAGTTAGTTTATGTATAGGTTTAGTGTATCTGTGCTTCATGTCCGATTGTGTATTAAGGTGGGTGGGAGGGTTGATGTTTAATAGGTCTTATGTAGTTTATGTGTAGATACTGATAAGTTAAGGATAAATAGTTTAGGTTGTTTGTAGGTAAAGTAGGATAGATAAGTTAGGATAGGTTAGAATAGGCATAGTTAGTTTATGTTTGTAATGCAGTGTAGACTAGTTTAGTTTTATATTTTCTTAAGACTGTAGTGTCGATAATAAATAATTGTTATTGCATTACAACACTACTTCCTTATTCACAATGTGGCAGTTGACATATAAGGCTTTGCTGGATTAAGCCCATGATGTGTGCTTCCATGACAGTATTTGTAAACAAGGTTGACTAGGTGAAGGACCAAAAGAGTTTAGACTGTAAGGGGGTCATTACAACATTGGCGGTAAAAGCCGCTTACCGCCGTGCAGAACACCGCCAAAACACCGCCGCGTCCGCGGAATTCCGCCACAGCTATTATGACCCACATCTCGGAATCCGCCGAAATTCAGACACCCACACAAGACCGCCACACCAAAGGTCAGTGATAAACTGTCGAAAACAAAACCTCCACCGTCACGGCAACAGAAATACGCCCATGCTATCACGACACACGAATCCACGCGGCGGTCTTTCAACCGCAGTATTCCATTGGCGGTACACACCGCCGCGGTCAAAATACACACACATCTCCAAAACACCGCCGCATTGGACAATTCAAAATACACACACCTGATACACATACAAACAACACTCCCACACACCCAACACAATATAAAACACACACCCACATCACCCACAAACCCCTATGACCAAAAATCAGAGACAAAGGCCAGATAGACAGAGAGCACAGCAACTGAGAACCCCAACACACAGAGGCACACAACACCATCATCCATACAACATTATACGCACAAAACACCACACACCACTACACATCACCCCACACATCAACACATACACCACCCCACACATCACCCATACCACCTCATGTCACGCCAAAGACACCCCCGGTTTTCCGAGGAGGAGCTCAGGGTCATGGTGGAGGAAATCCTACGGGTAGAGCCACAGCTATTTAGCTCACAGGTGCAGCACACATCCATAGCCAGGAAGATGGACCTTTGGCAAAGAATCGTGGACAGGGTCAACGCAGTGGGACAGCATCCAAGAAATCGGGACAACATCAGGAAGAGGTGGAACGACCTACGGGGGAAGGTGAGTTCTGTGGTATCCAGGCACAACATCGCGGTAAAGCGGACTGGCGGCGGACCCCCCCCTCCTCCACCACAACTAACAACATGGGAGGAGCAAGTCTTGACCATCATGCATCCAGAGGGCCTCGGAGGAGTCGGTGGAGGAATGGACACTGGTAAGTCAAATCTCAACTATTATATCCCCCACCCTACCTGCATGCCATCACACACCCCCACCCTCACCCCCTCCCCTATCACTCCAACTCCTCACTAATGTACTCAAAACACAAACCACACATCCCAACACCAAGCCCGCATGGAAAAACAAAGCATGATCAGCCCTCACCAAAGCATGCTCACTGCACATACCCATAACAACCCCCTAAACATCATCACACAAACCCACACACAGGAATGCTTGCACTGGGGTACACAAACACCCACCCATTGCACACCATTACTCACACACATGCACTAATCATGCTCTTATATCCCTGCAGGACCACTACGTAACGTCACCACACCGGAGGGTCCAGACAACTCCACTCCACCCACAGAAGAGGCCCACAGTGACAACAGCAGCTCTGCCCTACTGGATCCTGATGACCAGCCCGGACCATCGTGGGCCTCGGGACAGTCGGTTCCTCTTGCACAGGCACAGCCCAACACTGACCTTCCCCCTTCTGGTAACACCAGCACAGCACCCACCTAGCGGGCACATACCTCCGTACCCAGGACACGTCAATCAGCAGTGTGTCCACCACTACAGGGAACCCAGGATAACCCACCACCCCAACAACAACAGGGACCTGGGGGCAGTGGTAGTGGGCACACAGTCCAGGGGACGGAGGCACAGGAACACAGGGAAACTGGGAGAGCTGCTGTGCGACAGGGGGCGGACAGGCCAAGGGAACCCACTCTCCACGAGGCACTCTCCTCCATCATGGGAGCATACCACCACTCCCAGGAGACAATGGCAACGGTTCTGGCCAAGTTTCAGGAGACCCAGCGCATGCAGGACGAACTGTATTTGGGGTTCAGGGAGGAGCTCAGAACCATCAGCTCCACCCTGGGCACCATCGTAGGGGTGCTGAAGGACATACAAAAGACCATGAGGGACACCGTGGCACTCCAAGGGGCACCTGACACTAGCATGGACGATGAACTGCCCACCACCTCTGCCGGCGCTAGTGGACAGGACGCCCCGCCACAGGACCACCACACCAGCACCCCACCCCCTGCAGACGGACAACCACCCCGCAAGCGGTCCCTGAGATCCAGGAACAGGACAGAGCAAGATGGCAAGACCCCGCCAGGAAATGAGACCACCCTGATTGTCCTCCCACTGTCCCACTTTGTTACCCTGCCTAGATTGGAACAGCCCCATCTCCACTCCCTATGCCCATATGGGCAGTGCACCTGTGTGACTAATGGACTGGACTCTGCCATGGACATTCCTCCACCGTCTCCCATCACCATATCACTACCCCCCTCCATTTATGAGCACTGAAATAAACACCCTTGAACCACAAAACAATCTGGAGTCAGTCTGTGAATTGGTAAATATGTATTATCAATGTCAGTGTCAAAATGCTTTCCAATTTTATAGCCAACATACCTATGACACACATCACAAGTCCTTGAAGGATGCAAGCAGATGGCACACATTGCTAACCACACCTGTGAAACCGTAATGGAAAGGTACAACTCAGTGACCAAATACTGCTATGAACTGACAGACAGTATAGAGGTAGAAGTGTGAAAGTGAATGTAATGGCAAAAAGAAAACTGTTCTCACCTGTGTGTCACTGGAAATATTGCCGTATGACTGACTCCCTGTTGTCTGTCTTCTTTCTCAGCGTCCTCCTCATCACTGTCCACAGGCTCCACAGCTGCCACAACACCGCCATCTGGACCATCCTCCTGCAGAAAAGGCACCTGGCGTCGCAAAGCAAGATTGTGAAGCATCGAGCAGGCGATGATGATCTGGCACACCTTCCTTGGTGAGTAGAATAGGGAACCACCTGTCATGTGGAGGCACCTGAACCTGGCCTTCAGGAGGCCGAAGGTGCGTTCGTTCACCCTCCTAGTCCGCCCATGGGCCTCATTGTAGCATTCCTCTGCCCTGGTCCTGGGATTCCTCACTGGGGTCAATAGCCAGGACAGGTTGGGGTAACCAGAGTCCCCCAATAGCCACACCTGGTGCCTCTGGAGTTGACCCATCATATAAGGGATGCTGCTATTGCGCAGGATGTATGCGTCATGCACTGATCCAGGGAACATAGCATTTACCTGGGAGATGTACTGGTCTGCCAAACATACCATCTGTACATTCATAGAATGATAACTCTTCCGGTTCCTGTACACCTGTTCACTCCTGTGGGGGGGAACCAGAGCTACATGGGTCCCATCAATAGCACCTATGATGTTAGGGATATGTCCAAGGGCATAGAAGTCACCTTTCACTGTAGGGAAATCCTCCACCTGAGGGAAAACGATGTAGCTCCTTACGTGTTTCAGCAGGGCAGACAACACTCTGGACAACACGTTGGAAAACATAGGCTGGGACATCCCTGATGCCATGGCCACTGTTGTCTGAAACGATCCACTTGCAAGGAAATGGAGCACTGACAGCACCTGCTCTTTGGGGGGGATTCCTGTAGGATGGAGGATTGGTGACATCAGGTCTGGCTCCAACTGGGTACATAGTTCCTGGATAGTGGCACGGTCAAACCTGTAGGTGATGAGTAAATGTCGCTCCTCCATTGTCAACAGGTCCACCAGCGGTCGGTACACCGGAGGATTCCACCATCTTCTCAAATGTCCAAGCTGACGGTGCCTAGGAAGGACAACAGCGACCACAGACTCAACAAAATCCCAGGTATGTACCCACAGATACACAGAACACGAGACCAAAGACAAAAATCTTCCTGTATGTGTGTTGAGTGTAGGCCCAGGTATGTGTGACGCAGTTGCAAATTAAGCCATGTGGGCCCCTGAAATGGCGGCTGCCTGACCTCTAAACTGGGACAGTGGGATGTGAGGTAACTGCGCTGACATTGTACACCGTTGCGGTAGGCGGTCGTAGACCACGGCGCAATGCTGCATTGGTTAACATTGGACCCTATGGGTCCCAGGAGCCAATGATGAAGTGCGCCGGCGGTGATGATACGCACCGCCGCAGACGTCACCGCCGCAGACGTGACCGACATTTTCTATCTGTTCAATCACTTGATACCTGATCTTCGACAGGAGAGGACCTACACTGCAAGTGCTGCTGTGACCTCGGTCTGGAAGAGACAATGGCTGCTGCGTCTGGGGAAAGGGCCCCTGCCTTCACTGCTCAGGAGTTGGAGAAGCTCATGGACTGGGTCCTCCCCCAGTACACGCTACTCTACGGTCCTCCAGACCAACAGGTAAGTACACAGGGAGCATGTTGTATGGGCTATGCCTGGGCGGAGAAGGCGGGTTGTAAGAGGGAAGGGGGCAGAGTGCAGTGAACATAAAGGACTGTGAATGCATGTGCCACATGGCAAGGGCAGGGATGGGGGCCACTCACTTCGACAGTGCTCTTGCTAATGACTTCTCTTCTTCCCCTATGCATGTCATGTAGGTCAGTGCCCACCTGAAGAAGGACATTTAGCATGCCATCGCCAAGGACGTCCAGACCCTGGGGGTCCATCAGAGACGGGGCACCCACTGCCGTAAGAGATGGGAGGACATTCGCCGCTGGAGCAAGAAGACGGCAGAGGCTCAGCTGGGGATGGCCTCCCAACGTGGGAGGGGTGCCCGTCGCCCCATGACCCCCCTGATGTTCCGGATCCTGGCAGTGGCCTACCCTGAGTTGGATGGGCGCTTGAGGGCATCACAGCAGACACAAGGGGGTGAGTACACAATCATTCTGGGGACTTTGCGCGCTGTTGAGGGGTGTAGGTGTGGGAGGAGGGTTGTGGGTTTCCCTAAGCCAGGGCGACTTCCATAGGCTAGGCCCCTCCGTAATGCAGGCCATGTGGCACTCCACCCCACCGCAGTAGAGTGCCAAGTACAGGTATACATGCCCCTGTGGCATCCATGTATGCAGATGTCGTTCATAGCGATGTAGGCCACATCCCAGGAATTGCATCTGTAGAGGCCAGGAGCATGGCGTAGTGCAGGGGGCTGCTGTGTCTGTATTGTCCGCCAACAGTAGCGGTATGCCATGCACTCAACCTGTCTTTCTTCTGTCGCCCCCCCCCCCCTTTTTCTGCTCTCCATGTTCTCTTGTGCATCAGCATCTTCAGGCGGAGGTACAGTGGCACTGGAGCATGAGGGAGCTGCATCCCACATGGCCATGGAGTGCCACACCACAGACTCAGAATGCACCAGTGGGACGGAGGGCGAGGGGAGCTTCACGTCGGGCACCGGATCATCAACCAGCGACACGGACTCGTCCGCCGATGGGAGCTCCCTTGTGGGGGCGGCACCATCTGTGCCCCACACTTCTACAGGTACAGCCGCCACCTCCCCTACCAGCACCGCCCTCCCAGCAGCCCCTCAGCGTTCGCCCCGTGCCCGCTCACCCAGGAGGGTGGGCATCACCTTCGCCCCAGGCACCTCAGCCCCTGCCCCTGTCACCCCTGCTGCCCTCAGTGAGGAGGCCATTGACCTCCTCAGGTCACTCACTGTTGGGCAGTCTACCATTGTGAATGCCATCCATGGTGTAGAAAGGGAGTTGCAACACGGTAATGCATTCCTGGAGGGCATTCATTCTGGTCAGGCTGCCCTTCATCGAACCCTGCAATCTTTGGCCTCAGCACTGATGGCAGCCATTGTCCCTGTGTCTAGCCTCCCCCCTCCAACTTCCTCCACCCAGACCCAAGCCCCTGTACCCCAGCCTATCCCAAGCACACCAACAGACAAGCATGCACACACCTCAACACCCAAAAGTAGCTCAGGCAAACATAGGCACCACACATCCCACAGGCACCCACGCAAGCATCAGACACATACAGACACAGCAACATCCACTGCCTCCACTGTGTCCCCCTCGTCGTCGTCTCCCTCCCTCCCAGTGTCGTCTACACTCTCACCTGCATGCACTACATCTACAGGCACTAGGACTCGCACCAGAACACCCAGCACCACACCCCGCTCACCTGCACTCACCACCCCCACTCCCATTTACACGTCCCCTGTGTCCTCTACCAGTGTGTCTGTGACGCCCCCTCCCAAAGTACACAAATGCGGGCACCCACACACCCAACATCCATCCACCTCACGACAGCCTCCAGTACCTGCACCTGCACCCAAAACACCTAAAGTGACACCTCCTACAACCACCTCCTCTTCCTCCACTCCCAGACCCCCTCCAGCTACCCATCCCAGTGTTCGTCAGAAACTGTCCCTCAGCAACGTTGACCTCTTTGCCCCCACCCCCACCCCTCCAATTCATCAGTCCCGTAGTAGCGCCTCAGCCAAAAAGACTCCAGTACCAGTGGTACGTGTTACAGGTGTGTGGAGTGCACCGGCCACCAGGGCAGGCAGTGTGACACAGAGCCAAGGCACTGCCAGTCCACCCCCTGTAAAGCATCTCAAGTTGGCAAGTGGCCGACAGGACCGGTTGAAGACTCCTGGAGGCAAAACTACTCACAAGGGTCCCAGGGGGATTGCAGAGTCAGCTGTGACTCCTCCAAAGGTGGTGAAGTGCCAGAAGAAGTCTGCACAGCCTCAAGAAAGCAGCACGGCGGAGAAGGGCGGCATCCTCCCCGGCGGCCGGGACGCCACCGCCAGCACCGTCGTCACTGGTCAGGAGAGTTGTCAAGGATGTGTTGGCGCACATACGCCCTCCTCTAAAAACCCAAGGCAGACCCAAAGGACCTCAAGAACTTCCGGCCTATCTCCCTGCTCCCCTTTCCTGCAACAGTCATCGAGAAGGCTGACAACAGACAACTGAGCCGCTTCCTCAAGGAGAACAGCACTCTGGACCCTTCCCAATCCAAATTCCGCACAACCACAGCACCGAAACTGCCCTCATCGCCGCCACCGACGACATAAGAACCATAATGGACAACTGCGAAACCGCAGCCCTCATCCTCCTGGACCTCTCAGCTGTGTTCAACACCGCCAGCCACCACACCCTATGCACACGCTTCACCAATGTAGGAATCGGTGACAGAGCCCTGGACTGGGTCACCTCCTTTCTCACCGGCAGAACTCAGAGAGTCCGCCTCCCTCCTTTCCGCTCTGAAGCCACCAGAATCATCTGCGGCGTACCCCAGGGCTTGTCCCTCAGCCCGACCCTCTTCAACATCCACATGGCTCCGCTTGCTAACATCGCACAACCTCAACATTATCTCATACGCCGACGACACCCAGCTGATCCTCTCCCTCCCCAAGGACTCCGCCAAAACCAACCTCCACGAGGGAATGAAGGCCATCCCAAATGGATGAAGAACAGCTGCCTCAAACTCAATTCCGACAAGATGGAGGTCCTCATCTTCGGCTCCAGCCACTCTGCATGGGATGACTCCTGGTGGCCTGCCACTCTCGGATCCGCTCTGACTCCCACCAACCACGCACGCAACCTAGGATTCATCCTGGACTCCTCACTATCCATGACCCAGCAGGTCAACGCCATCTCCGCCTCCTGCTTCAACACCCTCCGCATGCTCCGAAAGATCTACAAATGGATCCCCACAGAAACCAGAAGAACAGTCACCCATGCCCTCGTCAGCAGCAAACTGGACTATGGCAATGCCCTCTATGCAGGAACCACGGCCAAACTCCAGAAAAGGCTGCAATGCATCCAGAATGCCTCCGCACGCCTCATCCTGAACATCCCCCGCCACTGCCAAATCACAGGCCCCCTGAGAGTCTTTCACTGGCTCCCCGTCAACAAGAGAATCACATTCAAACTCCTCACCTACGCTCACAAAGCACTGCACAACACCAGACCAGAATACCTCAGCAGATGGCTCTCCCTCTACACCGACTCAACAGCTCGCTCTGCCGACCTCGCCCTCGCAACCATCCCACGCATCCGCAGAACTACAACCGGTGGCAGATCTTTTTCGCACCTCGCAGCCAAGACGTGGAACACTCTTCCCACCCACCTGTGCCAGACCAAGGACCTCCTTACCTTCAGACGACTTCTCAAGACCTGGCTGTTCGAGCAGGAGGAGCACCCCAGCACCCCACCTTCACCCCCCCTCAGCGCCTTGAGAACCTCATGGGTGAGTAGTGCACTTTACATATTCCCTGATTGATTGATTGGATAACTACTTGATAGTTCAGATGCACGTATGTTTCCCACACACTTTTGCCTTTGCCCTGGGCTAATTTTGTAATGTGTCTATTGCACACAATTTCTTTCTGTGACTCTGTAGAGTATTATGGGCCAGCACAAAAAACTAGGTGTACTCCATCTTATCATTAAAAGACATCTATGGGGGAAATGAATTTATTCAGATGTTGACATAAGAGCAAGTTGCAAGTGTCAGTCCATGGTTCAACTACCCCAACATTTCATCAGAGCCATAGAATGTCCAGACAGAGTCCAATGGGATATACATTGCATAGTACATATGTGAGAGAGGAGTGTTTTGGTGAGGAAGAGAATGATTGAATAGTCTATAGGGATATTCAGCTAGATTGGTTGAGGTCAACAGGTGGGACAGCAAAATGAGGACAGTAGCAGTTGTCACGTACACTAGAACGGATGAACACCGGGAAAAGGAGAAATAGGCAATTTGGCACAGAGAGATGCTACCGGGCAGTTTTATGTTTGAAGGAGGTTAAGTTCACATCTTCTTCCTCTAATGTGTGTGCTGCTTCCTGGGAGGGGCGTGTTGTAGATGCCTGAGGCAAGGAAGCACAGACGCATCATGAACAAAAGATGTGGGTCCCCTGTCCGTAGCAGCATTTCTCTGTGTCTAAAAGTGCAGCAGCACTACACTGAGAAGGGCCTGCTGGTGTGCCAGCACAGCACCTATGTCATAGTGGCAGGCACCCACAGTGGAGATGTATGTGTCCTGCTTGCCCTCCATGGTATCCAGGATGTGTATTTCCCTCGGCTATTTGGCAACCTTGCTGGTGCCACTTTGGCAGGGCAGTTGTTCATGCCTCTGCGTCATGATACCAGTGATATCCGCCAGGGACTATTGGAGTCCACAGAGCGTAGTGTAGGTGCTTTGTATAGCGGACGAGGTGTCCTTATTTGGACTGAGGCACCTATGGACTGTCTCTAGGATGCCGGCCATGGTCTCCATCCCCATCCGCACCTCATCTAGAATCTACTGCTAGGCTCCTACCACAAGATGCTGAAACTCTACTTGAGGGTCCTCAGAGTCCTGGGTTGGGGGTGGTGTGGCATGCGATGCTGATTGTGTGATGAGGGAATCCTCTGGGGACTCTACTATGCTACTGGCTATTCATGCTGCTGGAAATGGTGTGATGAATGAGGCCAGGATTTCCCGGAGGATGTCTTGATCAAGGGTTGGCAGCCTGTCATCCCCATCCAGATTGTCATCCCAGACAGGAAGCTGTTCAGGAGTTGTAGGTACATCCTCAAATTGAGAGAACAATGTTAACAATATCTTAGGTTGTAATTTGACATGAGTAATGTTTGTCATTCAGACTTGCTAATGTTTAAAATTGTATACAACATTGAGACATAGGATGTCTGTTACCTGGAGGCATGGAGTCCAATTTGCATTAACGTTGCCATTTCGATGGCAGTATCTCCACATTCTTAATACAATGACTGTGTGACTGACAATGCAGACTATTTTTTTGGCATGAAACGTATTGCAACACAGTTAATCAAGCCACTAGGCCTACCATTCCTACAGTTATGAGATGGGATCATGGCCACATCTGCCAAGGTGATTTGCATTCTTTCTCATTATGCCTATGGTGATTGTGTCTTAACATGTAGACACTACTACTGTTCAGATTACACCTAATCCCTAGCATGGCTGTAAATCTCGTGGCCATTATACTACCCATTGCTTCTGTGCAGGTAATAGAGCTTTTGTCCAAAATTTGTAAAGAATCTGCCACCTGGGTTTCACACTGTACACTATGGCACTCTGCCTTGTTGTGCTGTCTTGCATGCACGTTGTGCATTCTTGTGGGCAAAGGTTGATTTGATAACACTTATCATACCCAAATCTACACACCAAATAAACCTTGAGAGACTGCAGGGATGTGTGAGGACATGTACTTCCCATGTATCTCCTATAACTGTCTCCTCAGATGGAATGACTGGATTCCATTTTTGCACCATCAATGAGGACAGAAGGCACGGTATATGAGATCAGAGGCTATGGTCAATGTCATACTAAGTAAGTTGCTGGCACTAACACTCACACCAGTTGATGATTACCAGATGTGTGTGCCTGCATAGTATGACACATCCTTTGACCCAGGGTAACTCACTTGTACTTGTACATGCCTCCTCTGCCACTCATCATTTAGGTCCAGGGACTCAACTTACAGCCACACAGTGATGTAACCCAGAACATACATTGATTCTCATTTGCCTACAACATCAACAATGTGTGACCATGTCAAGAGTACTGACATGTCTAGCTGTTATTGAGGCTTATGTATGAGGCTGTACCCTACATGGTAGCTGTGTTTGTTTGCTGACGTATCTACCCAGTTTTTAAATGTGACTGGGCACATCTATCCCAATCTCCAACCATTACTGTCTGCTGCCCTTTGTGGTGGTAGACTAGGTTTTAACGTCCCTCAACGGAACACTATTTCACATCTTCCAACTTGAACATAGGTGGCATTATTAGACAATTACACTTCAGACTATCTCTGGCAAGATGCTACATCTTCAACCAGAATCATTTCACATGTAGGATGTTGGACCCCAAGGGGGTCTTCAAAGTCATCCCTTACCAGCTGCAACACAAGTGAGAAACTGTCAGACCGAGCAGCACATTGGTACATGTCTGGCTACCTTGCAGTACACTTATCCATTCTAACTTCTTTGCTATGCAATGTCTCTCTATTCAGAACCAGTGGTAGTTCAGACTACTCAGCCAGCACTTAAAATACACTGCACACACATGGACCCACCAGGGCATCACACCATCTATGGGTTCAAAACACAAAGGGGGTCATTACAACCCTGGAGGTCTTTGACCGCCAGGGTTGTTTTGGCAGATTTCACCACCAGCAGGCTGGCAGTTAAAACCTTGGTATTACGACCGCGGCGGAAGCGCCGCGTTCACACCGCCGGGACCGGCGGGTTCCCGCCACTTTAGTCCCGGCAGGAGTAATCCTCCAGGGCAGCGCTGCTTGCAGCGCTGCCCAGGGGATTACGAGTCCCCCTCCTGCCAGCCTTTTCATGGCAGTTTGCACTGCCATGAAAAGGCTGGCGGAAAGGGGAGTCGTGGGGCCCCTGGGGGGGCCGCACAGCCGCAACACCACCGGCTCCATTTGGAGCCGGCTCCTGTGTTGCTGTATTGCTACATGCACTACGTGCATGTGGCAGCACTACGTGCAAGGTAAACAGTGGTGCAGGGTGTGGACCATTGGCCTCTGCTTTCATTGGCCTTCGCTTCCATTTTGGTTCACGACTCCATTTTGTCGAGTCTGGTTCGGTGCGTAAGGCACTGTTCTGTGTTTTTCCACAAGCTTCGGCAAGCTGAAGGGTGGGGTGTTTTTCTGCTCAATTTCGCTCCATCTGCCTGGTACAAAGGGCGCTATTTACATTCCACGAGCTATCAGTTAGAACAACAGGGGGATG
This sequence comes from Pleurodeles waltl, assembly GCF_031143425.1. Lineage (NCBI taxonomy): Eukaryota > Metazoa > Chordata > Amphibia > Caudata > Salamandridae > Pleurodeles > Pleurodeles waltl. The sequence goes on along the minus strand of NC_090446.1, from coordinate 140,532,880 downwards.
CGCCTGTACACAAGGAGGAATGCAAGCTGCCTGTACACAAGGAGGAATGCAAGCTTCACCTTGGAGTCCTCTCCTGGGAACTTGGCCCGTTCTGAGGAGACGTCTCGAAGGGTGAACAAGGTACCGCCGATTGCACAATTTGTAAAGGAGGGGGTCTTTTTCTAGAAAAGACTCCTGGGCGTTAGTAAATACTATAAAAGTTGGGGGCCTGGATGGGCTGGTTTAGGAACTCTCTTCTGGGTTGGACGCAACGCCAGGAGGACTGATTGTCCCGAACAGAGGCTCCCTGTGCTAGCTGATTTGAGTTCCCCAGCTTTGTGTACGGCGGAGGGATGCAGACGCTCTTTTCGGTGAAGCTTTTAAATTTATTAAGTGTATTGTGTGTGCGCGCGTAATATGTACTTATTCTTGCAGTCATTTTCATGCTATTGAGCATTGAAGTATATTGTGTGTGCGCGCGTAATATGCACTTATTCTTGCAGTCATTTTCATGCTATTGAGCATTGAGGTATATTGTGTGTGCTTGTATTATATGCACTTACTCTTGCAATTATTCACAGAGTGCTTATATCTTTATCATTATTCTCATGTTATTCTCCTGATGTATATATATATATATTAGTGTGGTTTAGTTTTGCTAGCTGAGAACTTGCCCCTTAAATAAACTTGATTATTCTACTTACGAAGGTGTTTGAGAGTGATTGCTTTACATTGTGCCTTAAGATATCCTGAAGTGCATAGTTTTGATATTCTGAAGAGGAAAGCAGCACAAATTGGCGTAGTCGGCAGGATTCGAAAAAAAAAAAAAAGGGAAAATGCTTAATAAGATCAAAGCGAGCTCAAAAGCAGGTTCTCATGTAGCAAATCCAGACATAGAAATACCGGGGTGGGAAACTGCCCCGTATAAACTTTTAGCTCAGGAATGGTCACGTTGTGCTGGTTTGTGTGAAAATTGGAATGCGTGTATGTTGAATGTGGAACCTGAAGATCTTCTTATATGCTTACAGAAAGTTTCAATTGACAAGGGAAGGGAGATTTGTGCGTTGGGGAGGCGAGGCTGGATCTTGCTTTCTGCGTACCGAAAGTTGTATGAAAAATGTTTACAGTTACAAAAAGACCACGAGCAGCTGGGGAAGGAGTTAGTAGAAGCCCGAAATTCCTCTACCATGCTAGCTTGTCAAAATAAATTATTAAGTGATAATTTGGAAATGTACCAACTGGTTGCAGAGAGAACGGCTGTTAGCGTAGCTAAATATAAACACAAGAAACGAAGAGGGAAAGTTAATAAAAAGAAGGTGCATTTAGCTATCTCTCAGGCAGGATTAGCCTTTGACCCTGAATTTTGGGATGGAAACATCTGGGATACATCTGATTTTTCAGATGGGTCCGGGGGCGATGACTGCCAAGATGTTAGACAGGAGAAGACAGAGCGCAGGAATGTTGTCCGTGCGCAGCCCATATATCGGCGAAAGTTACAGCATAGCCCAGCTAATCCTGGAGGGGTGATGTTGGATGCCCTGGAGGATTATACACAGCAAGAACTAAGTGATGTGATAGACAGATTTCGACAGAGGTCTGGGGAAACATTGCTTACGTGGTTGGTGCGGGTGCACGATATGGGGGGCCAGGGGGTCCAATTGGATCACGGCGACGCCCCGAGGCTTTGTATGTTAAGTACAGACCCGGTTATTCAAAATGAGTTTAGAACCTATCCAGGGAATGGTCCCATGACCAATTTGTTAGAGCTAGCTGCGCAAGGGTGTGCTCAGAAGTATCCGACAGAGTCCGACTGGCCGCCTAATGATAAACCTTGGTATACTTTGAGAGATGCAGTACAGAGATTGAAGGAAGAAGGGATGAAAACAGCTATCTTTATGGGTAATGCCCATGATTTGATGAATGGAATTTTAAGTGTGTCTGTGCGAAACCGGCTGATTAGGGCCGCTCCTCCTGCATATAAGCATGTCATCATGACTTTGTTAATTAATCAGACGGGTAACCCATTGTCTCAGGTGGTAGAAGCGGTGCGTGAGTTAAGTGATTTAGGAGAATGGGCTAAGCCAGAGAGGAATTCACGGTCTGAGAATCGTACTGATAACAACAGGGTGACAAGGCGAGACATGTTTCAGGCCTTGCTGCGAGATGGGGTGACCAGGAATGAAATTGATGGGATAAGCACCAAGGACATGTGGGAAATGTACCGCAAACGCGGTTTGGATAAAAAGGAGGGGAGCAGGAAAGGGAACAAGAAGGATAACAAAGTGGTGAACCAGAGAAAGGCAGGAGGGGAGGAGCGTGAGGGTGAAAAGAGAGAGAGAGGGAGAGAACCCCACAGTAGAGCGAGATCCCCAGAGGACGGAAATTGGGAGGAAGAGCACCGAAGCGCAGAGGGAACCCGGAGCAGGGAGAGAGACCGGGAACTGACAGGTTCTGGGAAAACTCGAGGAAGAGAGTGGGAGAGGGAGCTGGTAAGCTCAGAGAGGTTGCGAAGCAGAGACAGGGAGGAGGAGTTCCCTGATAATTACCGCAAACTGTATCCAGATTTGACTTGGGCAGACTCTGATGTGCGCAGAGTGAAAATAGATTAGGAAACAGGCCAAACTCCGGTGCAGGGATGGGCTCGCAAAGATAACAGACCTCATGTCAAAGTAGAAATTTATTGGAAACGTGGAAATGTTCAAAAAGTTCGAGCCCTCGTTGACACCGGAGCGGAGGCCACTTTGATTCATGGCAATCCAAGAAAATTCAGGGGACAGTACTTCACCATTACGGGATTGGGCGGAAAAGAAACCCCGGCAGTGCAGATAGTGGTTCCCATGAAAATAGGGGCACTTCCAAAGAGAGAATACACTGTCCTGATTGTGCCCATTCCCGAATACATTATTGGAATTGACATTTTGAAAGGGATGACCCTACATTTGGAAGATGGATGTTATCAATTTGGTTCCAAAAGATTTATATCAATAGCCGCCGCAAGGGTGGGGCTGTTGAAGATTCCTCCGGTAACACTTCCCCAAGCTACTAAGGTGATTCAAATGAAACAGTACAGAATACCGGGAGGACATGAGGAGATTAGCCAGACTATACATGATTTACTAGAGGCCGGGGTAATAGTTCCCATCACCACTGCGTGGAATAATGCCCTCTGGCCTGTTCGTAAAAGTGATAACAGTTGGAGGATTTGCATTGATTATCGCCAATTGAATAAACATACACCTCCTCTGACTGCAGCGGTCCCAGACACCATTACCTTGATTGAGAACATACAGAAACACAGTGGGACTTGGTATGCAACCATTGACATTGCCAATGCCTTCTTTACGATACCAATAGCTACTGAGAGCCAGCCTCAGCTGGCATTCCAGTGGGCGGGGCGTCAGTACACCTTCTGTAGATTACCCATGGGGTATTTACATAGCCCCACTATCTGCCACCGGCTGGTGGCAGAGCATTTGGATGAAGTACCAGTGGTTCCTGGTGTGCAAATTTCTCACTATATAGATGACGTGATGATGCAGGGAGAGACGCAAGAACAGGTGCAAATTCAGCTAGACAGGGTGGTGGAACATTTGCAGAATAAAGGGTGGGAGATTAACCCCGAGAAAGTGCAGGGACCGTCTCAGAGCGTGAAATTTTTGGGCATTCAGTGGAATCAGGGACACAGAGAAGTGTTGCCAAAAGTGAAACAAAAGATTAAGGAATTCGCAGTACCGCGAAATCGGAAGGAAGCCCAGAGTTTTATTGGACTATTCGGGTATTGGAGACAACATATACCCCATTTGTCTCAGATTTTGGCACCATTGTACAAAGTTACACGAAAGAAAAATGCGTTTGAATGGGGAGAGCAGGAGCAGCGCGCGTTTGAATTGGCGAAAGACGCCATTCAGCATGCTTTGGATTTGTGGCTGATTCGAGAGGGAGACATTGAGTTGAATGTGACAGTCCAGGGGCAGTATGCCAATTGGAGTTTATGGCAAAAACAAGGAAGAAAGAGGGTGCCCCTGGGATTTTGGACAAAGAAGTTACCTGAGGCAGGAGAGCGGTATACTACCTTTGAGAAGCAGCTGCTGGCCTGCTATTGGGCCCTGGTTGATACTGAGCAAATTACACTGGGACACAATGTGATTTTAAGGCCTGAAATTCCCATCATGCAGTGGGTGATGAGTTCCCCTAAAACTCATAGAATTGGACATGCGCAAGAAGCCAGCATTATAAAATGGAAATGGTATGTCCAGGACAGGGCATGAGCGGGTCCAAAAGGGACCGCCATTTTGCATGAGCAGGTAGCGCAGGCTCCAGTGGAGAATTCCGAAATGTTGCATGATGTACCTTCAGTGTGTGAATCCCCAGTAGGGTGGGGCCAGCCGTTCGCAGACTTGTCTGCAGATGACAAAAAAACATGTGTGGTTCACAGATGGTTCAGCAAAATATGTTGGAGCGAAAAGGCACTGGAAGGCAGTGTCCTATAATCCTGTTACCAAGAAGCTTTTGACAACTACAGGACAGGGAAAAAGTAGCCAGTATGCAGAGCTTTATGCCGTGTATCAGGCTTTAAAACAGGAGCTACCCGGAAAATGTCACATTTATACAGATTCCTGGTCTACCGCCAATGGGTTAGCTACTTGGCTTCCCACGTGGCATGCACATCAGTACAAAATCCATAACAAAGAGGTATGGGGGAAGGAGTTATGGCAGGAGATCTGGGAAATGTTACCTCAAAGCACCGTGACTGTCTATCATGTGGACGCTCACTGTCCAACTGATTCATTAGACCGATGGTTCAATTGTCTTGCAGACGATCGAGCCAAGATTCAAGAGGCTGAAGTGGAGGCGCAGAGTTCTGATTTGGTGGGAATGGCTAAATGGGCACACCAGAAATGCGGACATCTTGGAGAAAAGGCTACTCACAGGTGGGCTGAGATTAGAGGGATGCATCTTCCCCTAGATTTGATTAAAACAGCGATCATTGAATGTCCCATTTGTCAGCATGCACAGCACAGACCGGTCCCACAGGTGGTGAGAGGCCAGCTAGGTAGAGGTAAATTGCCAGGACAGATTTGGCAGATTGATTACATTGGACCAATGCCAGTGAGCAGAGGGTGTCAGTATGCCTGCACTGTGGTAGACACTTACTCTGGTTATCTCATAGCCTTTCCCTGCAAGCGCGCAACTCAGCAGAGCACCCTGAAAACACTAGATCTGTTGATTCTGTACTATGGGGTGCCACTCCAGATTCAAAGTGATAACGCCAGCCACTTCAAGGGCAGACTAGTGCAGGACTATTGTGCACAACGCAATATTGAGTGGATTTTTCACATACCTTACTACCCACAAGCAGCGGGACTGATTGAGAGAATGAATGGGTTGCTGAAAGAACAATTGCGTAAACTGAATGATGGGACACTGAAGGGGTGGAGGGATAATTTGTATGATGCTTTGCAAATTTTGAACAACCGACCCCTAACAAATGCCGAGACACCTCTCATGAGAATGCTGACACCTGCTTTACAGATTAATCCGTTTACAACGAGCAATACCATTGTGTATTGGGAAACAGCTCCAGGAGCTTTGGCCCCATATCGAGCTACACCAGAATCTGCAGGACTTGACTTACATGCTTTACACATGCATCGATTGAAACCTAGAGACATCACTCTGATTGAAACTGGGGTGGGAATTCAGATTCCCCCTGAGCATTACGGTCTGATCGCCCCTCGATCTGGGCTTGCCTTGAGGGGCATCCAAGTTTTAGGAGGCGTGATAGATGCAGACTACCAAGGCGAGTTGAAAGTCATTCTCTTGAACAGTGGTGACACAGACCTAGTGGTGCAACCTGGTGATCGCGTTGCCCAAATTGTCATTATGCCGGTTTATGGAGGTGTTGTTAAGAAGGGGAGCGCCCCAGCTCTTCTCACTGTGAGAGGTAAAGGAGGGTTTGGATCTACTGACAAGAACCCAGGGGCCAAAGTGTGGATTGAATCCCCAAATAACCCTCCTCAACCCGCTGATGTCATCGCCACTGGACCAGACAATGTCCTGGTAGTTATGCGACCTGGTCAAGACAAATGGGAACATGTTCCCGCTGACAAATGCTATCTGCGAGAATGATAATACGTGTTTTGTCCTTTGTTCTTTTCAGATCATCCTGTGGAGTGCCTGTGCCATGAGTGTGGTGTATGGAGCCCGTTCGGGAGACTCCACCGGAGAGCGGGAGGGGCTCATAGCCCAAAAATTCAACTGTCAGCCGCAGATGCCAACGCTGCTGCATCAACCGAACAATGTTTGGATTCATCTAGCGCAGGAAGTGTTGAATATATCTCACTTCTGTATGAGTAACATGCAAAGCGTTCAAGATTTGATTACTACTTGTCTAGTGGCAGTGCCCACTCCTGCTGCTGTATTATTACACATCTTTAACAATACAAACCAGGATGGAATGGTGGATGTGAGTGACGTTCGCTCCCATCTGTCACTCTATGAGTACTGCCGTCATTGCCCGGAGGTGGGCAGGCGGTTGTGGAGGAACATGACATCTATACTCACGTTTAACATCTCAAGTGGGGATGTGTGCTATTCATTGACCTGTGATCCTATGAAAATAGGTAAATGTGCTCAGCTCAAATTGGAGAAAAGAGACAAAAACTTAACTGCTGCACAACGGACGTTGTGCCACTCACGGAATGACCTAACCTGTTTGAATGTAAATAATTCAATGTTTTGCCAACATGTGGTGCCTGCTGCCAGCCACATTCAAAATGTTAAGTTGCCTAAAGGTTGGCTCTTTTCTTGTGGTAATCTTTCTTTTACTTATATTCCAGCCAATCTAACCGGAGGGCCTTGTGCCTGGTCACGCTTAGGCTTTCTCATGTTTCCTATGGATACTGCTCTACACCCTCGCTATACCAGAGACACTATTCAATTACCTACGGACTGTGATTCTGAAATTTCATTGCTGTCCAAAACAGAATATGTTAGTTTAGCTGGTTCTATCGTAGGGGTGCCAGGACTTGCAGTATATAATACCAGAGTTATTAATAAACTTGCATGTTTAGTAGTCAAGAATATTAACTATACATCAGCTGCCTTAGCTGAGCTGTTATTAGATGTACAGGGAATTAGAAGAGCTGCTTTGCAGAATCGCGCTGCTATTGATTATTTACTGCTTAAACACAACCATGGCTGCAGTGATTTTGAAGGATTATGTTGCTTCAATTTATCCGACCACTCCATATCAATCAACTCCCACATAGAGGCCCTGCATAAGTTGGTGAAGGGGGTGCAGCAGGATGTTGACAAGGGGTGGTGGGATTGGGCTTTTGTATGGCTGCCTAATTTAGGCCAACTGCGTTATATCTTTGGTGTAATCATTATCATAACAGTTATTTTAATTTCATTATGTTGTTGTATTCAGTGTGTGCCTAACCTTCTATCTCAGTTTCGCCCAAGAGCATTGCCATTTCAGCTTATAGGATATACTTAGTTGTAAGTTGGCCAAATGGTCCAAGGGTGGAAATGTATTGCTACATGCACTACGTGCATGTGGCAGCACTACGTGCAAGGTAAACAGTGGTGCAGGGTGTGGAACATTGGCCTCTGCTTTCATTGGCCTTCGCTTCCATTTTGGTTCACGACTCCATTTTGTCGAGTCTGGTTCGGTGCGTAAGGCACTGTTCTGTGTTTTTCCACAAGCTTCGGCAAGCTGAAGGGTGGGGTGTTTTTCTGCTCAATTTCGCTCCATCTGCCTGGTACGAAGGGCGCTATTTACATTCCACGAGCTATCAGTTAGAACAACAGGGGGATGCGCCTGTACACAAGGAGGAATGCAAGCTGCCTGTACACAAGGAGGAATGCAAGCTTCACCTTGGAGTCCTCTCCTGGGAACTTGGCCCGTTCTGAGGAGACATCTCGAAGGGTGAACAAGGTACCGCCGATTGCACAATTTGTAAAGGAGGGGGTCTTTTTCTAGAAAAGACTCCTGGGCGTTAGTAAATACTATAAAAGTTGGGGGCCTGGATGGGCTGGTTTAGGAACTCTCTTCTGGGTTGGACGCAACGCCAGGAGGACTGATTGTCCCGAACAGAGGCTCCCTGTGCTAGCTGATTTGGGTTCCCCAGCTTTGTGTACGGCGGAGGGATGCAGACGCTCTTTTCGGTGAAGCTTTTCAATTTATTAAGTGTATTGTGTGTGCACGCGTAATATGTACTTATTCTTGCAGTCATTTTCATGCTATTGAGCATTGAAGGATATTGTGTGTGCGCGCGTAATATGCACTTATTCTTGCAGTCATTTTCATGCTATTGAGCATTGAGGTATATTGTGTGTGCTTGTATTATATGCACTTACTCTTGCATGGTGCATATGTTCATGCAGCTTCTGCTGCAGGTAATTCACTATCTGTGACACACCAGCAGGGCAATCTGCAAATCCATTTTAACAAGGCCACAATGCTCAAATTTGCATGGTTTGTTTACTCAACTGGAGATATGTAGTAAGGCAAGGCTAAACAAGTGGCTGCATTGGCTTACTCTGCGTCAAGGGACAGTATCATTGGCTTTACATTGTGTTTTGCATGCCAAAGCCATGGTTTTTGTTGCATTTCCTGATTTCCAAAGTTCTGTGAACTGGGGAATGTGACCATTTTTTATACCTCCCCAGGGGAGCTGTACCAAGGAGCGTTGTCTCTTATTATGTTTGTTTTTTACTCTTTGTGTGCTGAATTCTGCATCATACATAGGAAGAGTACATAGCCAAACATGATAGTTTTGTGTGCATGAGGGTGTCCCTTCCTGCACAGGGACAATCCTGTCTACAACACAGGCATACTTGCAAAACAGTGCAAGAGTACTGCCAATTTGGTAATATCCTGCCCAGTGTGCATCAGCGCAGGGGCAGAGGACACTAACGCATGTTATCTAGTCATTACAGGCCATTCCTCCCCTTTCCATGTGGCACCCAGCAGCACAGCAAGGTGCATCGCTGCCCTGTGCCGCTTAGCTTGTGATTAGGTCACCTATGTGTTTGAATTATTGTTCTGGTGACTTATGTTGTGTACACTACACGTGCTGGTTGACATTGACTAGTGATTCACTTCACAGATGTAATGGTTAGACATGTCAGAGACTGACTGAGCTGCGCAACATATTACTTGGCAGTGTGAGTGCCATTTCAATGTAATTTAATGTGGCATGGTCCTGATTCCTGCCTTGTGCTCTGCAGACAGCGCAGTGGGGCACTAGAACATAGCTAGATGCACTGTACAACATGACTGTGTTGCCCCCACTGCCCCTTGTTGATATTTACCCTGTGTCTGTGCTTGTTCCTCATGTGCTGCACTGCCTTGTCAGGGGACTCCAACCACCAACCCGTCTGGGATGACAGCTGCCACCCGCTTCTCCAAGGCATCCAGCCCCTCCTGGGGCACAGGACTCCCGCCTTCAGGTTGTTTGCCAGTTTCTCCTTTGTCCGCTGCTTCTAATTGTGCCACCACTGCTTGAAGTCGGTGACAGTCCTTTTTGCTTGTCCCACGCTGTTGATCTTCTCCATAACTGACTGCCAAATGGCCTCTCTCCTCCCTAGTGGCAATTTTGAGGTGATGAAGAGCTGATGTTGGTGCTCAGTGATCAAGATATTATTCTCCTCCTCACTGAAGTTGGACTTCCTCTTCCTCTGTGAGTCCGTCTGGACATCCTGGCTGGTGCTGGGGTTTTTGTCCTTGCGTCTGCTGCCTGTTCTCTAGCTGACTGTTAAGTGTGCCATTGATTTCCCACTGATATGTAATTTTGTTTAGTTTTTTGATGCATTCAACACACAAAAGTGACACAGGGTCGATCTGTGTCACTTTTATGTGCTGCAAATCAACCCTGTGTCACTTTTGCAGCAGCGTCAGACATGCCTGCGAAAAGATGCACACGGATGTGTCATTTTTTCTGCTGCAGCCAAGTTCATTACACCATGGCGCACTGTGTTGTAAATACAGAACTTCCATGGCATAAGAATCTGGCATAGCGTAGCACAAGTATTCTTGATGTATTGCTGCCGTAACGCAATAATGCATAATTTCTTGTAAATGAGGCTCTATGTTTTTAATGATGAAAACATGTTAATTTTTGTAAAACGTAACACTTTTCCATGATATCTTACTAATTCACCAATATGTATGTAAGCCAGTCTATGTTTAAGGCATATTTGTTTCAAAATAACTGACAGGAATTTGAAGACATTTGTGACAGGGAATGGGATAATTTAATGTCCTTTGTGATATCCACTTGAAATACCATTTATGATGAAAAATAGATTCCTTAAAGGGACTTTTTGCAGATGGAATGTTCTGTCACATAGAAAACAGAAATAATGTTCTAGCTATTCCAAGGTCAATATTTTACAATGCACTTGGATTTTGAGGGAGGAAAATGCCATCATGTATATGTTGGAGTATTCCATCTGCAAAAATCCATATCAGGCCCAAAATGATTCACTTTGGAATTTAGGAAATGCATCAAAGTAAACATTTTAAATCTGGTGAATTTCATTTTGAATGCCCATTTCTTTTTTATTTTCATATCAATAAATGTGTGTTACATTTTACTATAATGTTTTACCAATATTTGACTACCTGAAAGCCAGTTTATACATTTACAAATTATCATATTTAAAAAAATAAAAAAATTCAATTAAGATATTTCAGAGAGCATCTTTAAAATAGTTCTATCTGTACTAAATTGGACTGAAAATGTATCAAGCCCTATATATCTACTTATGCTGTAGAAATAACGAGGAAATACCAACTACGTTATTTTTGCATTTCTTCAACAGCATAAGTAAATGCACTGGGTTTGACACATTAATAAGCAACTTCAAATTATTTTGAACATTTAAAAAATACCTAAGTTAGTTAGTAAGTGTTACAATTGTGAAATGCCCAAACAAAAGAAACAGTCTTTAAATGTATATATAAATATTGGTACATAACTTTAAATATTGATACATAAATATCAACGCACATTGATTCATATTTTTATTTTTAAATGGAATGGAGGCCACCAGCTTGTCATCGTCTTCAGAGGCCTCCACAAACGACCATTCCCTAGTGGTGGTGGACCCTACGGGAACTGTACTGTAATGATATTTGTGTTTTGTCCATGTTGCACTTAGCCTAGCAGCACACGGTCAGATTAGTGACCACCAACTTCAGTTTGCCTATTGACTTTATTTTAGCATTAGCCACCGCCACGTTAAAAGCTGCAAGTATTTGTCCAAGATACAATGTGCTTCTTGCTCATGTTTTTATTCTGCATGCTTGCATGTTTTTTCTTACCAAGGGCATAGGCTGATAAGAATGTACTAGGGCGGCAGGGAACAGTTTTGTTTTGATAGAGGGCACCTCGGGATTTTGGCCAATTCCCGACGTGTTCTTTTCAAAGCTGACCTAAAGTAACCAGCATTTTTTTTAATAATAAACTTATGCAGTGGGAGGGAGTTCCTAGAATTCTCCTCTCTTGTTTGTTAAAAGTATATAAGAGACCCAGATCGACGGTGGGGAGATTCAGAGACCTCAATCAGGATTTAGACCTCAAATGCCTGCTATAGTTCCCATGAAGGTACATCTCTCTTTCTTGTTGCAGTTGAACTTGGGTCAACGACTTGCTGGCAAGAAAAGGATGAAGCACCAGATAGGCCCCATGGTGATGAATTTTTACTTATTATTTGCTTTACATTGTGTATGAATATATATGTCAATATAGATATTTGTATCTTTGCATTTATATATTTTCTGTTTATAGATTGAAAATTCTTTGTACATGTTCTCACTTTATCGTTGCACATTTTAAAGGTGCACTTTCCATCCTACTGACCTTCCTTTACGAACCTTGCGGAGTGATTTAATAAATGTCTACTTTAGACTAAGAAGCGCATTTCAGAGATTTTTGTCAGTGCATGGGTGTTTCAACTCAGTCATTAGTGAAGCAAAACATGTATCAATCTCATCCTTGTCCAGCACCCAGAGACCCATCTCCACCCTCCCTCTTGCTCCCCACCAGTTGGCCTTACCCGACCCTCTAAAAGGGCTGGTGTCCCCTCCGCCACAGGCACCTCACCTCCTGCCCCTGTCACCCGGCTGCGCTGAGTGAGAAGGCTATTAACCTTTTACGGAGCAGCTCTGTAGGCCAGACTGTGATTGTGAATGGCACCCAGAGCATTAGCTGCCAAATGCAACAAATGGTTGCATTTCTGGTTGCCATTCACAGTTTAATGTCTGGCATGTAGAGATTGCTTGCAAAATTAGCCTCCTCACTGACTGCAGCCTCCCAACCAGCCCAGCCTCCAGCCCCAACTGAGGTCCATTCCTCAATCCAAATCCCAACTCCCTCCCCAATCCCAAGAACACTCATGTCTTTGTAGGCACCCACTCCAACAGACACAAGCAGCACAATCACAAACATAAACACACAAAGAAACACACATTATGATAGTATATTCACAGGCACCAAAACCACCACCACACCCATAAGTACCACAACCACACCAACCATCTCAAAAGCATACTCATCCAAACCAATACGCTCACACAAAAGCCCACCTACACCCAAAATGACACCAACCAAAAGCACACACTCACCTGAATACAAAACACCTGCCAAGAAACACACGTCGAAACATACACCAGCCCCACATGCAACTGCCAAACACACAGACACATGCGCATCACCCACTCTAGCTCCCTCTACCTCTAAAACACAATCCACTCCCACCCCTTCTATCTGTACTCCTCCTCACAAATTCACATTTTACCTCTCCTTGACCCCTGTCAAACGTAAATCCTCTCCTCTCCCCCATTTGGCCAACGCCGACCCCCTAAAAGGGTTGGGGTCCTGTCCGCCATAGGCACCTCACCCCCTGTCCCTGTCACCCCAGCTGCGCTGAATGTAAAGGCTACTGAGCTGTTACGCAGCAGCTCTGTAGGCCAGACTGCAATTGTGAATGGCATCCAGGGCATTAGCTGCCAAATGCAACAAATGGTTGCATTCCTGGATGCCATTCACAGTTCAATGTCTGGCATGCAGGGATTGCTTGCAAAATTAGCCTCCTCACTGACTGCATTCTCCCAACTACCCAGCCTCTGGCCCCAACTGAGGTCCTTTAATCAATCCAAATCCCAACTCCCACCCCAATCCCAAGCACACTCATCTCTTTGCAGGCACCCACTCCAACAGACACAAGCAGCACAATCACAAACATAAACCATTTACCATTTATTTAATTGTTGTCAGCCTATCCGGCCATAACAATAGTACACAATAAGTATCAATCCATCACACGCAATAAAATTACATTAAATAAAACATTATAATAAAAGAAAGACTATACTTGAGTTTTTCATTTTAAATGGCCCTAGGTGGAGTCACAAACATAAACACAAACACACAAAGACACACACATTATGACACTATACTCACAGGCACCAAAACCAACACTGAACCCACCACCATACCCACAAATACCACAACCATCACCATACCCACAACTACAACAACCATCACCACACCCACAACCACCAGCATACCCACATGCACCACAACCACACCCACAAGAACCACAACCACACCAACCACCTCAACAGCACACTCATCCAAACCAATACGCTCACACAAAATTATTTTGAGAGAAGTATCTCATTTATTAATGAAAAGATTGTTATTTGACAAAGTCTGTCAGAACATTATTTAAAATTCACAATTCGTTTATTTAAAAAAATGTTAGTGATGAAAATATGATTTACAAATTTACACTTACAATTATGACAGAAAATATAACAGCTTTTTAATGTCTTATTTCTTCTAGGAAGCTGGCCTGGTGTATGGTGGGTATCTAAGGTACTTTACACCTTATACCAGGTCCAAGTATCCCCTATTAGTGTAGTGTAGAGAGTGTCTAGAAGCCAGGTGCTCTAGACACTGGTAGCTGTGGGTGAGCAGTCAAGGCTTATCTAGGAGACGTGCAAAGCTCTTGCAATACCACTGTAGTCACACAGTATTCACACACATGAAGGAAAACACTCAGTAAAGGTACTTTATTTTAGTGACACAATTACCAAAAAGTACTAGAGGCAACCCTCCAATATTAGGAAAGTAAGTCACTAGATATGTACACCAGTAATCAGAAAAAGGCATAAATATAAATAGAAAGTGCAATAGCAGATAGGCAATAGTGAACCTAGGGGAGTGCCTAAACCATGTACTAAAAACTGGAATGTGAATGCAGGACCCCCACCTAGGTAAGTGGAATATGTAGAGGGGTGCTGAGGGTACTAGGAAACCCCAAAGGCAAGTACCACAGTGTCCCCTAGGAAGAAAGGAGTAAATTACTGGATTTTCCCCGAACCACCCAAGAGGAAGGAAAAGAAGAAAATGCAACACCCAGACAAGACTACAAAAAACCAGCTGTGGATTCCTGAAGAGGAAGACCTGTGGAAGAAGGGGATAAAGTCAAGAAGTCACAGAAGAGTCCAGTGGGGGAAGGAGCTACTACCCACCCAACCGTGGATGAAGGAGTTGGTCGATGGTAGGACAAAGACGGTCAGGAATGCAACCCTGGAGCAGGTGAATAGTTCCTGGAAGATGCAGTCAACGTCCCTCACCAGATGGATCATTGCAGTCAGTCAGTGACAAGGAAAAGCCGCCAACAAGGCTTGGCAAAGGCAGAAGTTGCGGTTAAGCAAATGTGGAGCTGCCAGGGACCAGCAAGGTCCAGGAGGACTCAACCCACAGGGGAAGTCCTAGGGGGACCCTCAGCAAGGCACAGAGTCCACGGAAGAAGAGGCAGCCCCCACAGGAGACTCACTGGAAGAGAAACCAGGAGTCGCAGAGAAGCCTAAGCAGCACACCTGAAGAAGGGTCCCACGCTGCAGGAGAAGCATGCAGCGGGCTGTGCATCACAGGAAGGAGTGCTGGGGGTGGGGCTACGCGGAGCGTGAGGATGCCTTGGAGGAGATGCCAACAATCCTTGGTAGCTGCAAGAGACGTGGAGCACAGGGGTACTTTCCTGCATGGGAAGGCAAGGGCTTACCATCACCAAAGATGGACAGCTGGCAGAGAGGACCAAGAGGACTACGCCGGACCACCACCTGTGGGGATCACGCAGCTCAGGATGAGAGGAGATTCACGCAGCCAGTGGTCGTTGCAGTTGGTGCCTGCAAATGCAGGGAAGTGACTCCTTCACTCCAAGGGAGATTCCTTCTTACTTCTCGTGCAACATTTGCCGCCCTCAAAGGATGCACAGCCGGGGAAATATTGCAGAAGTTGGAAGGAGCTGTGGAAACGATGTTGCAAGCAGAGTCTTCATCGTGGATGCAGATTGTCAGTTCCTGGAGGGTCCAGTCATGGTTGCAGTGGCTAGACTTCAAAGGAGAGGTTGCAGAGGAGTCCTGCTGGAATCTTGCAAGCCGAATCTGAGGACCCACCCAAGAGAGAGACCCTAAATATCCCTGAAAGGGGGCGTGGTCACCTAGCCAGGGGACCACCTATAAGGAGGGGGCTCTGACATCACCTGCCTGACCTGGCCACTAAGATGCTCCCAGAGGTCTGTGCCAACCTTGGATTCAAGATAGCAGAACCCAGGGGCCCGCTGAAGAAGCTCTGGGCACCATCCCTGGGGTGGTAATGGACAAGGGAGTGGTCACCCCTCTTTCCATTGTTCAATTTCGTGCCACAGCAGGGACTGGAGGTCCCTGAACAGGTGTAGACTGGTTTATGCAAGGGGGGCACCAAATATGCCCTTTAAAGCATACCAGTGGCTTGGGAAGGCTAACCCTCCCAAGCCATTGTAGGAGGCTGGACTGGCTTGTAGTGAGTACCAAGGGGTACTTGCACCTTGCACCAGGCCCAGTTATCCCTTATTAGTGTATAGGGTGTCTAGTAGCTTAGGCTGATAGATAATGGTAGCTTAGCAGAGCAGCTTAGGCTGAACTAGGAGACGTGTGAAGCTACTACAGTACCACTTAGTGTCATATGCACAATATCATAAGAAAACACAATACACAGTTATACTAAAAATAAAGGTACTTTATTTTTATGAGAATATGCCAAAGTATCTTAGAGTGTACCCTCAGTGAGAGGATAGGAAATATACACAAGATATATATACACAATAGCAAAAATATGCAGTATAGTCTTAGAAAACAGTGCAAACAATGTATAGTTACAATAGGATGCAATGGGGAAACATAGGGATAGGGGCAACACAAACCATATACTCCAAAAGTGGAATGCGAACCACGAATGGACCCCAAACCTATGTGACCTTGTAGAGGGTCGCTGGGACTATTAGAAAATAGTGAGAGTTAGAAAAATAACCCTCCCCAAGACCCTGAAAAGTGAGTGCAAAGTGCACTAAAGTTCCCCTAAGGACAAAGAAGTCGTGTTAGAGGAATAATGCAGGAAAGACACAAACCAGCAATGCAACAACTGTGGATTTCCAATCTAGGGTACCTGTGGAACAAGGGGACCAAGTCCAAAAGTCACAAGCAAGTCGGAGATGGGCTGATGCCCAGGAAATGCCAGCTGCGGGTGCAAAGAAGCTTCGACTGGACAGAAGAAGCTGAGGTTTCTGCAGGAACGAAAAGGGCTAGAGACTTCCCCTTTGGTGGACGGATCCCTCTCGCCTTGGAGAGTCGTGCAGAAGTGTTTTCCCGCCGAAAGAACGCCAACAAGCCTTGCTAGCTGCAAATCGTGCGTTTGGCGTTTTTGGACGCTGCTAGGGACCAGGAGGTCGCAAATTGGACCTGAAGAGAGAGGGGACGTCGAGCAAGACAAAGAGCCCTCACTGAAGCAGGTAGCACCCGAGAAGTGCCAGAAACAGGCACTACGAGGATGCGTGAAACGGTGCTCGCCGAAGTTGCACAAAGGAGTCCCACGTCGCCGGAGACCAACTTAGAAAGTCGTGCAATGCAGGTTAGAGTGCTGTGGACCCAGGCTTGGCTGTGCACAAAGGATTTCCGCCGGAAGTGCACAGGGGCCGGAGTAGCTGCAAAGTCGCGGTTCCCAGCAATGCAGCCCAGCGAGGTGAGGCAAGGACTTACCTCCACCAAACTTGGACTGAAGAGTCACTGGACTGTGGGGGTCACTTGGACAGAGTCGCTGGATTCGAGGGACCTCGCTCGTCGTGCTGAGAGGAGACCCAAGGGACCGGTAATGCAGCTTTTTGGTGCCTGCGGTTGCAGGGGGAAGATTCCGTCGACCCACGGGAGATTTCTTCGGAGCTTCTGGTGCAGAGAGGAGGCAGGCTACCCCCACAGCATGCACAAGCAGGAAAACAGTCGAGAAGGCGGCAGGATCAGCGTTACAGAGTTGCAGTAGTCGTCTTTGCTACTATGTTGCAGGTTTGCAGGCTTCCAGCGCGGTCAGCAGTCGTTTCCTTATCAGAAGGTGAAGAGAGAGATGCAGAGGAACTCGGATGAGCTCTTGCATTCGTTATCTAAAGTTTCCCCAGAGACAGAGACCCTAAATAGCCAGAAAAGAGGGTTTGGCTACCTAGGAGAGAGGATAGGCTACTAACACCTGAAGGAGCCTATCAGCAGGAGTCTCTGACGTCACCTGGTGGCACTGGCCACTCAGAGCAGTCCAGTGTGCCAGCAGCACCTCTGTTTCCAAGATGGCAGAGGTCTGGAGCACACTGGAGGAGCTCTGGACACCTCCCAGGGGAGGTGCAGGTCAGGGGAGTGGTCACTCCCCTTTCCTTTGTCCAGTTTCGCGCCAGAGCAGGGGCTAAGGGGTCCCTGAACCGGTGTAGACTGGCTTATGCAGAATTGGGCACCTCTGTGCCCAACAAAGCATTTCCAGAGGCTGGGGGAGGCTACTCCTCCCCTGCCTTCACACCATTTTCCAAAGGGAGAGGGTGTCACACCCTCTCTCAGAGGAAGTTCTTTGTTCTGCCATCCTGGGCCAGGCCTGGCTGGACCCCAGGAGGGCAGCTGCCTGTCTGAGGGGTTGGCAGCAGCAGCAGCTGCAGGGAAACCCCAGGAAGGGCAGTCTGGCAGTACCAGGGTCTGTGCTACAGACCACTGGGATCATGGGATTGTGCCAACTATGCCAGGATGGCATAGAGGGGGCAATTCCATGATCATAGACATGTTACATGGCCATATTCGGAGTTACCATGGTGAAGCTACATATAGGTAGTGACCTATATGTAGTGCACGCGTGTAATGGTGTCCCCGCACTCACAAAGTTCAGGGAATTGGCTCTGAACAATGTGGGGGCACCTTGGCTAGTGCCAGGGTGCCCTCACACTAAGTAACTTTGCACCCAACCTTTACCAGGTAAAGGTTAGATATATAGGTGACTTATAAGTTACTTAAGTGCAGTGTAAAATGGCTGTGAAATAACGTGGACGTTATTTCACTCAGGCTGCAGTGGCAGGCCTGTGTAAGAATTGTCAGAGCTCCCTATGGGTGGCAAAAGAAATGCTGCAGCCCATAGGGATCTCCTGGAACCCCAATACCCTGGGTACCTCAGTACCATATACTAGGGAATTATAAGGGTGTTCCAGTAAGCCAATGTAAATTGGTAAAAATGGTCACTAGCCTGTTAGTGACAATTTGGAAAGAAATGAGAGAGCATAACCACTGAGGTTCTGATTAGCAGAGCCTCAGTGAGACAGTTAGTCACTACACAGGTAACACATTCAGGCACACTTATGAGCACTGGGGCCCTGGGTTACCAGGGTCCCAGTGACACATACAACTAAAACAACATGTATACAGTGAAAAATGGGGGTAACATGCCAGGCAAGATGGTACTTTCCTACACAACCCCCCCCAAACGAAGGACAATAAGACTAGCCATGACCTGATGAGTCTTCATTGTCTAAGTGGAAATATCTGGAGAGTCCATCTGCATTGGAGTGGCTACTCCCAGGTCTATGTTCCACTGTATAGTCCATTCCCTGTAGGGATATGGACCACCTCAACAATTTAGGATTTTCACCTTTCATTTGTTTTAGCCAAAGTAGAGGTTTGTGGTCTGTCTGAACAATGAAGTTAGTGCCAAACAGGTATGGCCTCAACTTCTTCAGAGCCCAGACCACAGCAAAGGCCTCCCTCTCAATGGCAGACCAACGCTTTTCTCTAGGGGTCAACCTCCTACTAATAAAAGCAACAGGTTGATCCTGGCCCTCTGAATTAAGTTGTGATAGGACTGCCCCTACTCCTAATTCAGATGCATCAGTTTGGACATAGAATTTTTTAGAGTAACAAGGGCTTTTCAGGACAGGTGCAGAGCACATGGCCTGCTTCAGCTCCTCAAAAGCTTTCTGACCGTTTGCTGTCCATAATACCTTTTTAGGCATTTTCTTGGATGTGAGGTCATTAAGAGGGGCTGCAATGGAGCCATAGTTCTTAATGAATCTCCTGTAGTACCTAGTGAGGCATAGGAAGGCTCTCACCTGAGTCTGAGTGGTAGGGGGAACCCAATCAATAATAGTTTGGATTTTCCCCTGAAGTGGTGCAATCTGTTCCCCACCAACAAGGTGTCCCAGATAAACCACCTTACCCTGCCCTATCTGGCACTTTGAAGCCTTGATAGTGAGGCCTGCCTTTTGCAGGGCCTCCAAAACTTTCCATAGGTGGACCAGGTGATCATCCCAGCTGGAGCTAAAGACAGCTATATCGTCCAAATATGCTGCACTGAAAGCTTCCAGCCCTTGCAGGACTGTGTTCACCAACCTCTGAAAAGTGGCAGGTGCATTTTTCAAACCAAAAGGCATTACAGTAAACTGGTAATGTCCTCCAATGGTAGAAAATGCAGTCTTAGGTTTAGCATCTTCTGACAATTTGATCTGCCAATACCCTGCAGTCAAATCAAAAGTGCTTAGATACTTGGCAGATGCCAGTGTATCTATGAGCTCATCTGCCCTGGGTATAGGGTGAGCATCAGTTTTGGTTACCAAGTTGAGACCTCTATAGTCTACACAAAACCGCATTTCTTTCTTTCCATCTTTAGAATTGGGTTTTGGTACCAGTACCACAGGAGAAGCCCATGGACTGTCAGAGTGCTCAACCACTCCTAGTTCCAACGTTTTCTGAACTTCTTGCTTTATGCAGCCCCTGACATGGTCAGGCTGCCTATAGATCTTACTTTTGACAGGTAAACTGTCTCCAGTATCTATAGTGTGCTCACACCAAGAAGTGGTGCCTGGCACAGTAGAGAAGAGTTCTGAAAATTGTCCTAGGAGATTTATGCAATTGTCTTTCTGCTCAGCAGTAAGACAATCAGCCAAAACTACACCTTCCACAAGAGCATCTTGATCTGTGGAAGAGAAGAGATCAGGTAGAGGATCACTGTCTTCTTCCTGTCCCTCATCTGTTGCCATGAGCAGGGTGAGATCAGCCCTGTCATAGTAGGGTTTCAGGCGGTTGACATGGAGCACCCTAAGGGGACTCCTGGCAGTGCCTAAGTCAACCAAGTAGGTGACTTCCCCCTTCTTTTCAACAATTGTGTGGGGTCCACTCCACTTATCTTGGAGTGCTCTTGGGGCCACAGGCTCCAAGACCCACACTTTCTGCCCTGGTTGGTACTGAACCAAAACAGCCTTCTGATCATGCCATTGCTTCTGGAGCTCCTGGCTGGCCTGAAGGTTTTTACTGGCCTTTTTCATGTACTCAGCCATCCTTGATCTGAGGCCAAGTACATAATCCACAATATCCTGCTTAGGAGCTTTTAAAGGTTGTTCCCAACCATCCTTTACAAGTGTGAGTGGACCCCTAACAGGGTGTCCAAAAAGAAGTTCAAAGGGGCTGAAGCCCACTCCTTTCTGGGGTACCTCCCTGTAGGCAAAAAGGAGGCATGGTAGAAGGATATCCCATCTCCTGCGGAGTTTTTCAGGGAGTCCCATAATCATGCCTTTGAGAGTTTTATTAAATCTCTCCACCAGTCCATTTGTTTGTGGATGATAGGGTGTTGTGAACTTGTACGTTACACCACACTCCTTCCACATGGCCTTTAAGTATGCAGACATGAAATTGCTTCCTCTGTCTGATACTACTTCCTTTGGGAAGCCCACCCTGGAAAATATTCCCAGGAGGGCCTTTGCCACTGCAGGTGCTGTAGTGGTCCTTAAAGGAATAGCTTCAGGATATCTTGTGGCATGGTCCACTACCACTAAGATAAACCTATTGCCTGAAGCAGTAGGAGGGTCAAGGGGTCAACTATGTCAACCCCTACCCTTTCAAAGGGAACCCCAACCACAGGCAGTGGGATAAGGGGTGCCTTTGGAGTGCCACCTGTCTTGCCACTGGCTTGACAGGTTTCACAGGACTTACAAAATTCCTTTGTGTCCTCAGACATCCTAGGCCAATGAAACAATGGAACCAATCTGTCCCAAGTTTTCATTTGACCCAGGTGCCCAGCTAGGGGAATGTCATGTGCCAGTGTTAGGAGGAACTTTCTGTACTCCTGAGGAATCACTAATCTCCTGGCAGCTCCAGGTTTAGGATCCCTATGCTCAGTGTACAAGAGGTTGTCCTCCCAGTAAACTCTGTGAGAGTCACTGACATCCCCATTAGCCTGTTTGACAGCTTGCTGTCTGAGACCCTCTAATGTGGGACAAGTTTGCTGTGCCACACTCAGCTCCTCTCTGGCAGGCCCCCCTTCACCCAAAAGCTCAGCAGTGTCTGCTTCCAGCTCCTCTGGTGTAGGTTCTGCACAGGGAGGGAATTCTTCTTCCTCAGAAGTAGAATCCACTGTAGAGGGAGGGATAGTAGGAAGTGGTTTGCTTCTACTAGCCCTAGCTTTAGGGAGCACTTGGTCCATTGTTCCAGGATCCAAGCTTCCCTGTCCTTTTTGCTTTTTGGCCTGAGCCCTTGTCAAAGCAAAAATATGCCCTGGGATGCCCAGCATTGCTGCATGGGCCTCCAACTCCACATCTGACCAAGCTGATGTCTCCAAATCATTCCCTAATAGACAGTCTACAGGTAAATCTGAAGCTACCACAACTTTCTTTGGACCAGTTACCCCCCCCCAGTTGAGATTTACAACAGCCATGGGGTGGCTTTGTGTTATGTTGTGAGCATCGGTTACTTGGTACTGGTGTCCAAGTATGTGTTGTTCAGGGTGCACCAGTTTCTCAATCACCATTGTGACACTGGCACCTGTGTCCCTGTAGGCCTGGACCTCAACACCATTTATTAGGGTTAGTTGCTTGTACTTCTCCAAGTTATGGGGGCAAGCAACCAAAGTGGCTAAATCAATAGCCCCTTCAGAGACTAAAGTAGCCTCTGTGGTCTCCCTAATCAGACCAACCCCAACTAAATTACCAAAAGTGAGCCCAGCTACTCCCTTGGATTGGCTATTAGTAGGTTTGCTCCCACCACCACTGCTATTAGTAGGGACACTAGGTGTAGCAGTAGGGGTTGTGGTGGTAGGAGCTGTGGTGCCTTTCTTTGGACAACTGGGATCTGTTGTCCAATGGCCTTTTATTTTACATAAATAGCACCATGGTTTCTTTTCCTTGTTCTGATTAAAGGAGGATTTGGACCCACCACCCCCACCAGAGTGTTTTTGTGGGCCTGATGAAGACTCATTTTTAGATTTGTCCCCACCCTTGTCAGAAGACTTACCATCCTTCTTTTTGTTGCCATCTTTGTCACCCCCTGTATGAACTTTTCTGTTCACTCTTGTTCTGACCCATTTGTCTGCCTTCTTTCCCAATTCTTGGGGAGAGGTCAGATCAGAGTCCACCAAGTACTGGTGCAACAAATCAGACACACAATTATTAAGAATATGCTCTCTCAGGATCAAGTTATACAGGCTGTCATAATCAGTAACTTTACTGCCATGTAACCACCCCTCCAAGGCCTTCACTGAATGGTCAATGAAATCAACCCAGTCTTGTGAAGACTCCTTTTTGGTCTCTCTGAACTTTATCCTGTACTGTTCAGTGGTTAAGCCATAACCATCCAGGAGTGCATTCTTAAGAACTTGGAAATTATTAGCATAATTTTCTTTCACAGTAAGGAGCCTATCCCTACCTTTTCCTCTAAATGATAGCCATAGGATAGCAGCCCACTGCCTTTGAGGGACATCCTGTACAACACAGGCCCTCTCAAGTGCAGCAAACCACTTGTTAATGTCATCCCCCTCCTTATAAGGGGGAACTATCTTGTGCAGATTCCTGGAATCATGCTCTTTTGCAGGATGACTATGGGGAATACTGCTGCTGCCACCATGGGTATCTAAACCCAACTTCTGTCTTTCCTTCTCTAATTCAAAAGACTGTCTATCCAAATCCAGCTGTTGCTTTTTAAGCTTCAGTCTGGTTTGTTCCACCCTCAACTTATTGAGTTCCCTCTCTAACATTCTGTCATCAGGGTTGGTTGGAAGGACATTTCTAGAAACAGAGCTATGATGGGAATGAACAGAAGGAGACCTGTCCCTTACAGAAGACAACTTAACAGCTTGGTTTACAGAAACATTACTACCAGTATGGTGAGAATAAATGCTTTTGCTATGATGTGAGACAACACTATTTATTTGGTGTGGCTCATCATCATTACCATCTATGCTAGATTGTCTAGTAATGGGCAGGCTAGGAAGTTTATTTCCTGAATCTTTTCCTGGGGGAGTCCCTGAATCAGATTGGGAACTATTAGGTACTTTTTCAACAGATGGGGCACCTATGGCCTTATCCTGTTCTCTAAGCATGTTAAGTAACAGTTCCAAGGAAGGATTCTTCCCTACACTCAAACCTCTCTCTATACAGAGACTCCTTGCTCTTTTCCAGCTAAAGTTGTCATATGCAAGTTTGGACAGATCAACACTTTGGCCTGTGCCAGACATTTTTTAGAGAGAGTTAAAGTGATAGAAAAAGAGAAAAAAGTTTTCAGAACTTTTTGGAAAGACAGAAAAAAACTTTTAAAACCTTTAAAGAACTTTTTGAAAGTTTAGAAGTACTTTTCAGCACTTTAGAAAAGAGTGAAAAGAGGAAATGCAAAACTTTTTGGCTATGTGTATATACACTGACCTGGTTTTGTATATTTTTCTCTTATGAAAAGTACAATGACAAGAGTGGTAAGTAGTCTCAAGCACTTATCCCACCACTGCACAACCAATGTAGGAGGCTGGACTGGCTTGTAGTGAGTACCAAGGGGTACTTGCACCTTGCACCAGGCCCAGTTATCCCTTATTAGTGTATAGGGTGTCTAGCAGCTTAGGCTGATAGATAATGGTAGCTTAGCAGAGCAGCTTAGGCTGAACTAGGAGACGTGTGAAGCTACTACAGTACCACTTAGTGTCATATGCACAATATCATAAGAAAACACAATACACAGTTATACTAAAAATAAAGGTACTTTATTTTTATGAGAATATGCCAAAGTATCTTAGAGTGTACCCTCAGTGAGAGGATAGGAAATATACACAAGATATATATACACAATAGCAAAAATATGCAGTATAGTCTTAGAAAACAGTGCAAACAATGTATAGTTACAATAGGATGCAATGGGGAAACATAGGGATAGGGGCAACACAAACCATATACTCCAAAAGTGGAATGCGAACCACGAATGGACCCCAAACCTATGTGACCTTGTAGAGGGTCGCTGGGACTATTAGAAAATAGTGAGAGTTAGAAAAATAACCCTCCCCAAGACCCTGAAAAGTGAGTGCAAAGTGCACTAAAGTTCCCCTAAGGACAAATAAGTCGTGTTAGAGGAATAATGCAGGAAAGACACAAACCAGCAATGCAACAACTGTGGATTTCCAATCTAGGGTACCTGTGGAACAAGGGGACCAAGTCCAAAAGTCACAAGCAAGTCGGAGATGGGCAGATGCCCAGGAAATGCCAGCTGCGGGTGCAAAGAAGCTTCGACTGGACAGAAGAAGCTGAGGTTTCTGCAGGAACGAAAAGGGCTAGAGACTTCCCCTTTGGTGGACGGATCCATCTCGCCTTGGAGAGTCGTGCAGAAGTGTTTTCCCGCCGAAAGAACGCCAACAAGCCTTGCTAGCTGCAAATCGTGCGTTTGGCGTTTTTGGACGCTGCTGGGGCCCAGGAGGGACCAGGAGGTCGCAAATTGGACCTGAAGAGAGAAGGGACGTCGAGCAAGACAAAGAGCCCTCACTGAAGCAGGTAGCACCCGGAGAAGTGCCAGAAACAGGCACTACGAGGATGTGTGAAACGGTGCTCGCCGAAGTTGCACAAAGGAGTCCCACGTCGCCGGAGACCAACTTAGAAAGTCGTGCAATGCAGGTTAGAGTGCCGTGGACCCAGGCTTGGCTGTGCACAAAGGATTTCCGCCGGAAGTGCACAGGGGCCGGAGTAGCTGCAAAGTCGCGGTTCCCAGCAATGCAGCCCAGCGAGGTGAGGCAAGGACTTACCTCCACCAAACTTGGACTGAAGAGTCACTGGACTGTGGGGGTCACTTGGACAGAGTCGCTGGATTCGAGGGACCTCGCTCGTCGTGCTGAGAGGAGACCCAAGGGACCGGTAATGCAGCTTTTTGGTGCCTGCGGTTGCAGGGGGAAGATTCCGTCGACCCACAGGAGATTTCTTCGGAGCTTCTGGTGCAGAGAGGAGGCAGGCTACCCCCACAGCATGCACAAGCAGGAAAACAGTCGAGAAGGCGGCAGGATCAGCGTTACAGAGTTGCAGTAGTCGTCTTTGCTACTATGTTGCAGGTTTGCAGGCTTCCAGCGCGGTCAGCAGTTGTTTCCTTATCAGAAGGTGAAGAGAGAGATGCAGAGGAACTCGGATGAGCTCTTGCATTCGTTATCTAAAGTTTCCCCAGAGACAGAGACCCTAAATAGCCAGAAAAGAGGGTTTGGCTACCTAGGAGAGAGGATAGGCTACTAACACCTGAAGGAGCCTATCAGCAGGAGTCTCTGACGTCACCTGGTGGCACTGGCCACTCAGAGCAGTCCAGTGTGCCAGCAGCACCTCTGTTTCCAAGATGGCAGAGGTCTGGAGCACACTGGAGGAGCTCTGGACACCTCCCAGGGGAGGTGCAGGTCAGGGGAGTGGTCACTCCCCTTTCCTTTGTCCAGTTTCGCGCCAGAGCAGGGGCTAAGGGGTCCCTGAACCAGTGTAGACTGGCTTATGCAGAATTGGGCACCTCTGTGCCCAACAAAGCATTTCCAGAGGCTGGGGGAGGCTACTCCTCCCCTGCCTTCACACCATTTTCCAAAGGGAGAGGGTGTCACACCCTCTCTCAGAGGAAGTTCTTTGTTCTGCCATCCTGGGCCAGGCCTGGCTGGACCCCAGGAGGGCAGCTGCCTGTCTGAGGGGTTGGCAGCAGCAGCAGCTGCAGGGAAACCCCAGGAAGGGCAGTCTGGCAGTACCAGGGTCTGTGCTACAGACCACTGGGATCATGGGATTGTGCCAACTATGCCAGGATGGCATAGAGGGGGCAATTCCATGATCATAGACATGTTACATGGCCATATTCGGAGTTACCATGGTGAAGCTACATATAGGTAGTGACCTATATGTAGTGCACGCGTGTAATGGTGTCCCCGCACTCACAAAGTTCAGGGAATTGGCTCTGAACAATGTGGGGGCACCTTGGCTAGTGCCAGGGTGCCCTCACACTAAGTAACTTTGCACCCAACCTTTACCAGGTAAAGGTTAGACATATAGGTGACTTATAAGTTACTTAAGTGCAGTGTAAAATGGCTGTGAAATAACGTGGACGTTATTTCACTCAGGCTGCAGTGGCAGGCCTGTGTAAGAATTGTCAGAGCTCCCTATGGGTGGCAAAAGAAATGCTACAGCCCATAGGGATCTCCTGGAACCCCAATACCCTGGGTACCTCAGTACCATATACTAGGGAATTATAAGGGTGTTCCAGTAAGCCAATGTAAATTGGTAAAAATGGTCACTAGCCTGTTAGTGACAATTTGGAAAGAAATGAGAGAGCATAACCACTGAGGTTCTGATTAGCAGAGCCTCAGTGAGACAGTTAGTCACTACACAGGTAACACATTCAGGCACACTTATGAGCACTGGGGCCCTGGGTTACCAGGGTCCCAGTGACACATACAAGTAAAACAACATGTATACAGTGAAAAATGGGGGTAACATGCCAGGCAAGATGGTACTTTCCTACAGCCATGTAACACCTATTTCCAAAGGGAGAGGGTGTTACCCCCCTCTCCCAAAGGAAATCCTTTGTTCTGCCTTCCTGGGCTCGAGCTGTTCAAGCAGCAGGAGGGCTGAAACCTGTCTTGTCAGTGTGTTTGACTGTGTACCCTGGGATCCTGCTAACCAGGACTCCAGTGAATATGCTCTCTCCCTTACACCCCACATTTGGCATACTGGTGCCCCGTGTAAGGTTTTAATATATGGTATTGTATATGGGTGACCAGTCCCCTGTGCCAGCTGTCCAACTTTGGAGGTGGTGAGTCTTTGCCTCACCTTACAGGACGGTACCCCTGTGCACAGCGACTCTTGCAGCTATCAAGGTTTGTTCACTGTTCTTCCAAGGTATCTTAAGGCTTCATGTAGCCCCGGCCTCCAGCACTCTTCTCTGCAATGTGTAGTCTCCTGCCTGCTGCTCCAGCAATGTGGGATTCCTTTCAAGGTGAGCTGAGTGGGCCTCACTGCGACTCCTATGCCTGCTGCCTGTGAGTTGCCTATGGGGGCTGCATCCACGACTTCTTGCTCTCCTGACTGCTGGGGTCCCCTCAGACCTTCCAGGTCCGCAGCAGCTTTGCAAATTCTCTTCTGCGACTCTTGCCTTTGCCAAGACTTGTTGATGGTTTTTCCACACCACTGACAGACTGCAACTCTTCTTCCGACGTGGGACATTGACTGCATCACTGCTGGAACTCTTCTTCTGCTCTTGTGCTGCATAGCAGACTCCTGGTCTTCACTGTCGACCTGGTCCTGCATCTCCAGAAGGGTGGATAGTGGCTCCTGCCCCAACCGGACACTCCAAACTGGACTTGGTCCTCTTCATAGCAGGTCCTAGCCTGGTAGCCTGGTAGGATCCATCTTCTGTTTTTTTGCAGTCTTGCTTGTACAGTCCTTTTACAAAGTTTCTCTGTGGGCTTGGGAAAAACCACACACTTACCTCTTCTCTTCTGGTCACTGGGCAGCACTCTGGTACTTAATTTTGGGGTTCCTAGTTCCTCCAGCTCCCATCTACAAATTCTACTTACCTGGCTGGGGCTCTGACTTTCGCTTTCCATTTTTTAAATATATGGTTTGGTCCCCCCTTAGAATTCCCATTGCATACCGTTATTTCACTGTTTTCTATTGCTTTCTATGACAATTCCTAACTGTTAGTGTATATATGTGTGTGTTTAATTACCTGCTCGTAGAGTATTGCCTGTACAGTATTTTAGTATTTGTGTTACTATAATAAAGTACCTTTATTTTTGTAACACTGTGTGGTTCCTTTATGTGTGTAAGTGCTGTGTGACTATAAGTGGTATTGCATGAGCTTTGCATGTCTCCTAGATGTTCTGCGTTACTACAGACTTAGAGGAGACAAAATGAAAGGAATGCCAAGAATGCAGTACTCTTAGGGGGTCATTATGAACACGGTGGGATTCCCTGCTGTGTTCATGCTGGCAGTCTAAACACAGACCGACAGCCCCCTTGAGACCCAGCCTGCTGTATAAACAACATTCCACTGGGCCGGCGGGCGGAAACAGTGTTGGGCCAGGACATCCACATGGAGCCGTCATCAATGCCACAGTGCGGCAGGTGCAGCAGCACCCCGTCGCTCTGATCACTGCACGTAAATCGGGCAGTGACATGGGCAACGGGGCTGTGCACGGCTGGGAATGGCTGGCAGAACAAGGGTTATTTATCCGGAGGGCAGCACTGCTTGCAGCGTTGCCCTGTGGGATGAAGAATTCCGCCATTGTCAGGCTGCCTGTCGGTGGTGGAGGGGCACGTGTGACGGTCCCCACTGTGTTCATTATGTGGCGGTCGAGACTACCATGCCGGTGGTGGAAATTCCCGCTGACGCCGGCATTGCAGTCTCGACCGCCAAGTTTATAATGAGGGCCTTAGTCTGAATAATGATTTTATTAAGGTACTTCCCCAGGTTCGTACAGGGACAGGATAACGTGAGCTTTATTGCAAATCATTAACATGTGAAATTCTGAAAATAATCAAAGTAGTAGAATGATAATGATCACAGAAACAAAGATGCAATACGTATATATATGGCCCTCATTATGACCTTGGCGGTCAGGTGACCGCCACGCCGGCAATGGCGGTAATAACCACCAAATAATGACCATGGCGGTGATCTCTCCCATAGACCACCAATGTGCCCCACCAACCGCCAGCGCGGTACGACCACTAAACATGGCGGTAGCTACCTACAGGCAGGCGGAAGACAAGGATCCTCCCACCATATTATGACATAGCACACCGCCAGGATTTCCGGGGAGGTAGCAACGCCACCAACAGCCTGGCTGAAACACATCATATAAAAGGAGACACTCACCTCCAGGGACACAGAGTCTGCGGGCGCCATGGAACCTGAACTGCAAGTCTTACTGGTGCTGTACCACGCTATGGCCATCTTGGAGCACCAGTGTTGACATACATCTGCCTAGCACACAAAAGAGGGAAGGAGGGAGGGAGGGGAGAGTGCCACACACATACATGTACCATACACACACACACACCACACACCCAGAACCAGCTGCAGAGTAAATCGACTTAAACAGGACCCAGGAGCAAAGAAAGCTAGGACACATACCTCTGTTTCAACCACTGTAATCCTGTTGGATGAAGAGCCCAAATCCAAAAAATACAGAACTGCATATTTACATGCAGGCCCAATGGCCAGTCCAAAGTTTGTAATGCCCACAGGGCAAAGTCCAAGCCCCAACTTGATTCCTGACAACATCGGGACTCCACTGTTCAGGGGCATCATGTTGGAAATGGGCCAGCACCTCAGGGGGAGGGATGCTTCTCATTGTGGGGGAGGGGGGGGGCTCCTTGGCCTCTGGCTCTGGAGGGGTCTCCTTGGCCTCTAGTTCAGGAGGGGTCTCCTTGACCTTAGTTTTGGGAGGGGTCTCCTTGACCTTAGTTTTGGGAGGGGTCTCCTTGGCCTTTGTTTTGGAAGGGGTCCCCTCAGCCTTTGTTTTTGGAGGGGTCTCCTTGGCCTTTGTTTTCGGAAGGGTCTCCTTGGCCTTTCTTTTGGGGGGGTCTCCTTTTCCTTTGGTTTTGGAGGTGGCTCCATGGTTTTGGTTGTTTGTTTGGGAGGGGGAGGCACTTTAGACCTTAATTTTGGGGGAGGAGGAATGTCCTTGGGGCAGAGGGCCAGCGTCACACTCATGTGCCCCTTAGTGGCAGCTGGAGACTCTGTGGGTGGCACAGGGTCAGACTGGGTGCCGGAGGTACTGGGCTGGGGGGTGGGAACTTCCTCTTACGGGCAGGACAGGGGAGGGAAGAGGTCAAGGCAGGGAAGGAAAAGCTTCTTAGGGCAAATGGGGTGGGATGTGGGAGGAAGGATGGGAGTGCAGGTGCATGGACAGTGCGCGTGTGTGAGGTAGATGGCTGTTGGGGGTCTGAGTGTGAGCGTTTGTGTCTTTGGAGGAGGGCAGACAGGTTGGGGGAGGTCATACAGGATGTGTGGATGGATGTTGTGGTGGTGTCTGCAAGTGAGGTGGGTGTGCTGCATAAAGTGGTGATGGTGGTGGTGATTGCGCATGTGGTGTGTGGGGTGCATGTCTGCAGGTCTGCTGTTGTGGTGACTGTGGGCAAGGCTGTGCAGGTGGCAGGTTCAGGGACTGTTGAAGCAGTGCATGTATGTGTGAGTGTGGATGTGAATGTAAGGGAGGAGGAATAGGGGAGACAGTGGATGATGTGTTTGTATCAGTGTGTTTGCTGTGTGAGTGCTTGTGGACTGAAGTGTGTTGCCTGTGTTTGTCTGTTCAAGCCGTCTGATATTTTGTGTGCATGCTTGTCAGAATGTGTGGGTGGGATGGGTTTGGGGTGAGGAGACTGGGACTGGGAAGTGGTAGTTGGAGGGGACGGAAGAAACAGGGACACTGGCTGCCGTCAGTGAAGAGGCCAGAGCCTGAAACGATCTCTGTAGCCACTGTGAATGCCCTCCAGGGAGGCACTGCATTGCTGCAGCCCCTGGATGGCATTCACTATGGTTGACTGCCTTACTGAGATGAATCTCAGGAGGTCACTGAGGGCTGACTGGGGTAGGGCCTGAGGTGCCTGGGGTGAAGGAGATGCCCACCCTCCTGGGTGGGTGGGCACAGGCAACTCAGTGCGGGGCTACTGGAAGGGCGGTGCTGGTACGGGGTGGCGGTAGAACCTATAGCTGGGGTGGTCCCAGAGGGGTCCGCCACCATCGGGGAGCTCCCATCAGAGGAGGAATCAGAGTCAGTGGTATCAGCTCCTGTCGCCCCGTAGTGCTCCCCTCACCCTCCGTCCCACTAGTCCCCTCTTTGTTGGTGGACTCTGCCTCCTGTGTCCCGTGGGCTGCAGCTCCCTCACGCGCTGGTGCCCCTGCTCCTTCGCTCCTCCTCTTCTGATGTGCGCTGACCTGCAGAGGAAGCACAAACAGAGGAACACCATAAACCAGACAATCCAGCCTGTCACAAATATGGCCTATGCACTGTATTTGCCCCTCATATGGCACACACATGACCCGAACCTCTGCATTAACACTGCCACCAGCCATGCCCTCCAAATGACACACTGCCAGCACCCACACATCTACATGCAGCCATGTCACATGCAACATACCCATGGTGTACTCACCTGTTGATCTAGAGGCCCATACAACTGCCCATACAGGGGTAGGACTCCATCCACGAGCATCTCCAACTCCTCTGACGTGAAGGCTGGGGCTCTTTTCCACGTTGCATGGGCCATGGCAGGTTCCAGACACAAGTAACAGCAGTACACGCAGTGGAGATGTCGTCCTGTGGAAAGTCAGGAATCAAGCGAAGTGGTAGAAATAAAATGGCTGTCACGGCCGCGTCGGTAAACACCGTCACCGCCGGCGTTGATCATCATTGGTTCCCATACTCCACAGAGGACAATGTTAGCCAGTGACGAATTGCACGGCGGTGCAGACAGCCTCCCGCCATGATGCGAACGCCGGCAAAGTGAGGTCACTTCCACCTGTCCCTGCATACAGGACAGGCGTTTGCCATTTTCTACAGCTAGTACACAGGTACAGACTTAAAAGTGCTTCACTGTAGTTGAATGTACACACCTAGACAATTCCAGTGTCCAACAAACAAGCATGCTCTGTGTACGCTGCTGTAGTGTGTTCATAATTCCTGTTGTCACTCCCTTCTTAATTTTGGGTCCCTTAGGTACCAACCACTGCGGAGGAATAGGAGGAGGAGGCAAGCATCTGTGTACAGATCCCTTGTGGACTTGGCTACACTGGTGGACAGGCACATCATACTCACCTATCATCTGGACAGGGCCACAATCACAGAGCTATGTGCACAATTAGAGCCTGATCTGCTACCTGCTATCCGTTACACAACAGTACCACCCTCTTTTGTGCAGGTACTCGCAGTGCTCCATTTCCTGGCAACTGGCTCTTTCCAAGTGACAGTGGGCCTGGCTGCAGGAATGTCAATGCCAATGTTCTCTATTATGCTTGCAAGGGTTTTGGCAGCCTTGCTCAAACACATGTGCAACTACGTCGCATTCCCCCAGGTAGATGAATTACCCACTGTGAAGACTGGTTTCTATGCAATGGGACATATACCACATGTTATTGGGGCCACTGACGGGACCCATATTGCCTTAGTCCCCCCCAGGGCCAATGAACAAGTGTACAGGAATAGGAAGAGTTTCCACTCACTCAGTGGCCAGATGGTGTGCCTTGCTGACCAGTACATCTCCCACGTCACTGCCAAGTATCATGGGTCAGTGCATGATGCCTTTGTCCTATGGAATAGCAGCGTCCCATAGCTGATAGCACAACTACAGAGTGTAGCTTATAGGTGAGCTTGAGTCCCCAACCAATGTATGTCAGTGTATTCCTTCAGGAGTCATACCCCGTGCCATTGTGCAGGGCAAATGTGTGTCCATCAATTATTGCAGGTGATTCCGGCTACCCAAACCTGTCATGGCGCCTGTTCCCTGTTAGGAATCTGAGAACAGGGGCTGAGAATAAGTACAAAGAGGCACATGGGTGTACCAATAGGATCGTTGAAAGTACCTTCAGTCTCCTGAGGGCCAGGTTCAGGTGCCTCCATATGACAGATGGATCCCTATGCTACTCCCCTGATAAGGTCTGCAGGATTGCTGTTGTGCGCTGCATTTTGCACAACTTGGCCCTCAGACGCCATGTGCCCTATGTGCAGGAGGAGGGGGTAACAATGCAGCTGATGCACCAGTGGACAGTGAGGGCAGTGAGGAGGAGGCAGAGGAGGAGGATGTGGACAACAGGACATATATGAATCAGCAGTACTTCCAATGACACTCAGGTAAGACTGTTGAACTAAACATTTCTCAATTTCCGGGTTGTGCTGTTTGGCTGTAGCATAATGCCAGTGAATCCCACCTGACTGTCACCTATGCCTTCCCTTATTGCAAATGTTGCTGTGGTTACAACAGTGAAATGCTGTGATGTGTACAGACTCCTGACACATTTCTAGGATGGATCAACATATTACTGGACATTTGCAAAGGATCATGCAGTTCATTACAGTTCAATAGATTGTAAATTACCTTCAGATAAAGCATTATTACTCAAGTTGTGTCTAGGGGTGTTTATGAAAAATTGGTATACAATGGAAAGTGCAATAAAGTAGGGTGAAGGCTGGGAAAAGTCCAGTGCAGTGGGCCAGTCTGTTTGTTGCACAGGTCCAGTGTCCAATGGCCCATTGGAAGGGGAGCAATGGCAGTTCTACTTGGACAAGATGACACAGTGTGGCACAAGGGGGACATATAGGTGGGGCTCATTTCCTGGCAGTGGTCTTGGTCTTGGTAAATGTCTGGGTCGCAGGGACCGAGGTGGGGTGGTTCACCTTCTGCAGGGGGAGGGGTGCTGGTGGCCTGTGGCAGGGCCTCCTCTCTGCTAGCTGCAGCAGATGTGGAGGGCTGGTCAGTACACTGGCTAGTAGAAGGTGTGCTGTGTAGTCCCTCATGATGTTGGCCATGTCACCCGGCACCACTGCAATGGAGACCATGGTGGTATTCGGGGCCTGCAATTCTTGCTTGATCTCCTGGTGGTGTTCCCCCTGCAGCTGCTGGTTCTCCTGCATGATGTTTAACACATGACCCATCTTGTCCAGGGATTGTCGGTAAGCCCCCAGGACATTAGTAAGTGCCTCCTGGGCAGTCGGTTCCCTGGGCCTGCCCTCCCCCTGGCGCACAGCTGTCCTCCAACCATCCCTGGCCCACTGTGCCTGTGTCCCCCGAATGGTGTGCCCACTCCCACTGACCCCAGGACCCTCATTGTCTTGCCTGTGAGGTATGGACTGGGGTCCCTGTAAAGGTGGGCACACTACTGATTGACACGTCCTGGGGACGGAGGTCTGGGGATGTTGGGTGGCTCCTGTGGTGTTGGATTCTGAGGGAGGAGGCTCTGTAGTGGACTGGGTGTAGGATGGGGTAGCTAACTGACCAGTGGTCCCTGATGGTCCAGGGAGTTCATCCAGATCCAGAGCTCCAGAGTTGCTGTCATCACTGGGGGCATCCTCTGGTGGGGGACTGGGTAGCCGTGGCACCTCCTCACCTCTGAGATTGGTTGGGGCACCTGCAGGGATGTAAGTGTTGTTTTATGCTACATGTCTGTGATATATTCTGCATCAATAGATTCCCCTATGTTATTGCAGTTGCCCTGTCACCTTTGGTTGTGTATGGTGATGGACTGTGTGATTGTTATTTCTCCATGCTGTGCATGCATTGGTGGTGGGTGTACATGCAGGGCTGGAAGGGACGTGCATGAAGTGGGTATGTGTAGGAAAGTAGCGTCATTCTAGCATGGTTACCCCCACTTTTGGCCTGTTTGTGAGTGTGTGTCAGTGTGTTTTTACTGTGTCACTGGGATCCTGCTAGCCAGGACCCCAGTGCGCATAGTTTGTGGCCTAATGTGTACGCCTGTGTAGTGCCTAACTGTGTCACTGAGGTTCTGCTAACCAGAACCTCAGTGCTTATGCTCTCTTTTCTTTTAAATGTGTCACTGTAGGCTAGTGACTACATTTACCAATTTCAATTGGCATACCGGACCCCCTTATAAGTCCCTAGGATATGGTACGTAGGTACCCAAGGCATTGGGGTTCCAGGAGATCCATATGGGCTGCAGCATTTCTTTTGCCACCCATAGGGAGCTCAGGCAAACACTTGCACAGGCCTGCCACTGCAGCCTGCGTGAAATAATGCACACGTTATTTCACAGCCATTTTCACTGCACTTAAGTAACTTATAAGTCACCTATATGTCTAACCTTCACTTCCTGAAGGTTAGGTGCAAAGTTACTAAGTGTGAGGGCACCCTGGCACTAGCAAAGGTACCCCCACATAGTTCAGGGCCATTTACCCAGACTTTGTGAGTGCGGGGACACCATTACACGTGTGCACTACATATAGGTCAATACCTATATGTAGCTTCACAATGGTAACTCCGAATAGGGCCATGTAACATGTCTAAGATCATGGAATTGTCCCCCCATTGGGCAGCCAATTTCATGCATCCTGGGGGCTCCACCATGGACCCCCAGTATTGCCAACCAGCTCTCTGAGGCTTGCACTGCAGCTACAGCTGCTGCCACCTCACAGACAGGGTTCTGCCCTCCTTGGGTCTGGGCAGCCCAGTCCCAGGAAGGAAGAACAAAGCATTTCCTCTGAGAGCAGGGTGTTACACCCTCTCCCTTTGGAAATAGGTGTTACAGGCTGGGGAGGGGTAGCCTCCCCCAGCCTCTGGGAATGCTTTAAAGGGCACAGCCTGCTCCAAGAAATGCTGTAACTGCAAAAAAGTGTCTACAAGAGACATTTTTCTACAGCAACCTCAGCTCCAAGTTAGCAACTGCAACAGTTTCCACTGTGTGCACGCTCTGGGGACTCCCTGTCTTCAACCTGCACCAGAAGAACCGAAGAAATCTCCCATGGAGTGACGGAGTCACTCCCCTTCTCCAAGCAGGCACCTTCCAAGACAATGACCAGTACCCTGGGACTCCACTCACAATGACGAGCATGCTCCTAAGGACACAGAGGGTGGACATCATCGACATAGATGGTCCTGAGGTCCTGCTAATGCAATTTGGAGGAGGTAAGACCCTGCCTTCCCCGAGAACGTCGGTACTCCTGTGTACTGTGTCTCCTTCACCTCCTGAGGCTTCTGTGCACTCTGTGCAAAATTCCTCTGTGCACTCTTTGCAAAATTCCTTTGTCCCCAGCACTCTATTCTGCGACACTCAACTGGCTGAGTTGTTTTCTGGCGGAGTGGGACCTTCTTTTGTTGTGCTGCATCAACCGTGTTTTGCACCTCCTTTGAACCCGGATCCTGCGGCTTCTGGGGGTGCTGGCTGGCATCCTGAGGGCTCTCTAAAGTGCTGAGAGCCCCTCTTCCTCCTCACACAAAGTTGAGTCCCCCAGGTCCCTCCTGGTTCCATCCAGTGCCATTTTGATGAAAAACGCACTTTTATCGTAGCCAAGGATTGTTGGCGACTTCCAACACGAAATCTCGTCTGCAACGATCTTCACGCCGAGGGACATCTTTTGCATCACGCAGGAGCCCGCTGGCATCTTCCTAGGGTGCATTTCTGCAGTCTTCAACTAACCTGACTCTACTCTTCTTTTGCACCCTCTTCTGGGTTGGCAGGGGCTCCTGTCCTTCCTGGAACTTCTTTTGACTTCTGGACTTGGTTCCCTTCCTTTGCAGGTCTTCAGGTCCAATAATCCAGCAGTTTTTCTTTGCAGACATGGTTGGCTGTTGCAAAATCCCAAAAATGAGGTGTAGTGTGTCCTAAGGAAACTTGCAGTACTTTACTCCTGCTTTTCTGGGCTCTGGGGTGGGGTAATTTACTTACCTTTACTGTATTCTTACTCTCCCAGCGATTCTGCACACACTACACTTGTCTAAGGGGGAATTCGTGATTCATATTCCACTTTCTCAGTATATGGTTTGTGTTGCCCCTAGACCTATTTTCTCCCATTTCATTCTATAGGATTTCCTACTGTTTGCATTGTTCTATGACTATTTACTTGTCTAATTTTAGTGTCTAGTGTATATATTGTGTATAATACTTACCGCCAGAAGGAGTATTGTCTCGAAGATATTTTTGGTACTGTGTCACCCAAATAAATACCTTTATTTTTGGTAACACTGAGTATTGTCTTTACTTGTGTATAAGTGCTGTGTAACTATAACTGGTATTGTATGAGCTTTGCATGTCTCCTAGTTCAGCCTTAGCTGCTCTGCTATAGCTACCTCTATCAGCCTAAGCTTCTAGAACACTACTACATTTCACTAATAAGGAATAACTGGACCTGGTATAAGGTGTAAGTACCCAAGGTACCCACTACAAACCAGGCCAGCCTCCTACAGTATGGCATGCAGGGGTTGCCGTTAGGGTTTGTTAATTGGGGTGGTACACTGTGTGGGATGGAGTGGGGTGATGTGAGTCAGGGTGAGGGGTGGTGGTGGCATGCAGGTATGGGGGGGTGATAGGTAGTAAATGTTGACTCACCCGTGTCCCGCCCTCTGGGTACTCCAGTGAGTCCCTCAGGATGCAGGATTGCCAAGACTTGCTCCTCCCATGATGTCAGCTGTGAGGGAGGAGGTGAGGGTCCACCGCCAGTCCTCCTGATGGCGAGTTGGTGCCTTGCTGCAATGGAAAGCACCTTCCCCCGTAGGTCGTTCAACCTCCTCCTTATGCCATCCTTTGTGTGTGGATGTAGTCCCACGGCGTTCACCCTGTCCACGATCCTCTGCCATGGCTCCATCTTCCTGGCAATGGATATGTGCTGCACCTATGCTCCAAACAGCTGTGGCTCTACTCTTACTATTTCCTCAATGATGATCCGCAACTCCTCATCGGTGAAACGGGGGTGCCTTTGTGGGGACATGGGTGTTGTGTGGTGTGTGTATGTTGTGAAGATGGTCATGTGTGATGTGATCGGTGTGGTGCGTGACGGATGAATTGGTAGTTGTGATATGTGTATGCAGTTCTCTTTTGGATTAGCGTCGCAAAGTGTAGCCATCTTCTCGTGTTAGGAAAGGATTGTGGGTGATATGGGTGTGTGTTTATAGTGCTGTTGGTGGGTGTGTGGGGTGTGTGTATTTATGTCAGGTGTGGGTTTTCTGTTCTGACCAATGTTGTCTTGTTTTGTATTTGGGTAGCCATATCCGCTGCAGCGGTGTTCACTGCCGATGGTTTATCATCGCTGAATGTCCACTGTGGTGATTTGTGGGTCATTATTGGGAGGGTGTAGCATTGGTGGCGTAACGGTATAGGTGGTAGTACCGAAAGTTTATCACGTTCAGAGGGTCTGGCGGATTTGTGATCAGGTGAACGGATGTCCGCCTCCACAGCGGTATGCTGGCGGCAGTCAGTGCAGCAGTATTTGGTATTTACTGCCAAGGTCATAATGTGGACCTATATATTTATGCATGCACAACGCAAAGCTAAAAATGAGAGTTAAAAATGCATCACCATAGGGCTTGGCATCAACATCATCCCTTCATCTACCAACTTCAGGCTGAGGAACTCTCACAACCGAGACAGAGGGAGTTTTTCCAACCTCATGGGATTCTATGCAAGGCGTCCTTCTACAGAATAGGTTCCTTCTAACCCGGTTGTCAAGCTTCCTCTCCTTATATACTTTAAACAAACTGGAGAGGAGAATTCTAGAAACCACCCCTCCCATTGGGCTTAGTTGTTGTTCAACCACTGGCCGCACCAGGTTTGTGTTGAATGGAACACGATTGAGACTGGGCAACTCTCACTATGGCCCTCATTACAACCCTGGGGGTAAATCCCGCTTACCGCCGTGCAGAAGACCGCCAACATACCGCTGAGGCCACGGAATTCCACTACAGGTATTACGACCCACAGCTCGGAATCTGCCACAATACAGACACCCACACAAGTTCGCCACACCAAAGGTCAGTGATAAACTGGTGATAACAAAACTGACACCGACAAACCAACAGGAATACGCCCACACTATCACGACCCACGAATCAATGCGGCGGTCTTTCAACCGCGGTAAACCATTGGCGATACACCCCGCCGCGCTCAAAATACACACACATTTACAAAACACAACCACATTGGACAATTCGAAATACACACACCTGATACACATACACACACCACACCCACACCCAATCCAATATAAAGCACACACCAACATCACCCACAAACCCTTACTAACAGAAATTTGAAACCACGCCAGAGAGATACACTTCCAAAAACAACACCAGCATCCACAGACACACAACACCATCACTTACACAACATCCACACACCTCAAACAACACACACCAACACATCCCCTCACACATCACAACAGACCCCACCTCACACATCACCCACACCACATCATGGCACCTCACATCACCCCAGGTTCTCTGAGGAGGAGCTCAGGGTCATGGTGGAGGAAAATGTCAGGGTAGAGCCACAGCTATTTGGATCACAGGTGCAGCAGACATCCATTGCAAGGAAGATGAAGCTATGGCGCAGAATCGTCGACCGGGTCAACGCAGTGGGACAGTATCCAAGAACTAGGGATGACATCAGAAAGAGGTGGAACGACCTACGGGGGAAGGTGCGTTCCGTGGTCTCCAGACACCAGATTGCTGTACAGAGGACTGGCGGTGGACCCCCACCTCCTCCCCCACAACTAACATGGGAGGAACAAGTCTTGGCTATACTGCATCCTCAGGGCCTCGCAGGAGTAGCAGGAGGACTGAAGTCTGGTAAGGCAAATCTTTACTACTATATCCCCCCCACCCTACCTGCATGCCATCACATACTCCCACCCTTACCCTCACACCCATCACCCCAACAACCCACAGATACCCCACCAACACAACCCACACATCCCAAAAGCAAGCCCTGCATGTAACACCAATGCTTGGACACCTATCACCCAAGTGTAGGAGGCTGGCCTGGCTTGTAGTGGGTACCAAGGGGTACTTACACTCTGTACCAGGTCCAGTTATCCCTGATTAGTGTAGAAGAGGTGTTTCTAGCAGCTTAGGCTGATAGAAGGTAGCTATAGCAGAGCAGCTTAGGCTGAACTAGGAGACATGCAAAGCTCCTACTATACCACTGGTGTCATATGCACAATATCATAAGAAAACACAATACACAGATATACTAAAAATAAAGGTACTTTATTTTTATGACAATATGCCAAAAGTATCTCAGTGAGTACCCTCAGTATGAGGATGCCAAATATACACAAGATATATGTACACAATACCAAAAATATGCAGTAATAGCAAAAGGAAGTAATGCAAGCAATGTAAAGTTACAGTAGATTGCAATAGGAGCACATAGGTATAGGGGCAACTCAAACCATAAACTCCAAAAGTGGAATGCGAACCACGAATGGACCCCACACCTATGTGAGCTTGTAGAGGGTCGCTGGGACTGTAAGAAAACAGTGAGGGTTAGAAAAATAGCCCACCCCAGGACCCTGAAAAGTAGGTGTAAAGTGCACCTATAACCCCCAGAGAGCACAGAAGTCGTGATAGGGGGTTTCTGCAAGGAAGACCAACACCAGAAAAGCAACAACAGTGGATTTCCGGACCTGAGTACCTGTGAAACAAGGGGACCAAGTCCAAGAGTCACGACAATGTCGAGAGTGGGCGGATGCCCAGGAAATGCCAGCTGAGGGTGCAAAGAAGCTGCCACCGGATGGTAGAAGCTGTGGATTCTGCAAGAACGAAGAGGGCTAGAAACTTCCCCTTTGGAGGATGGATGTCCCACGTCGTGAAGAAGCTTGCAGAGGTGTTCCCACGCAGAAAGACCGCAAACAAGCCTTGCTAGCTGCAAGGGTCGAGGTTAGGGCTTTTGGATGCTGCTGTGGCCCAGGAGGGACCAGGATGTCGCCACTTGGATGAGGAGACAGAGGGGGCGCCCAGCAAGTCAGGGAGCCCTCACAGAAGCAGGCAGCACCCGCAGAAGTACCGGATCAGGCACTTTGAAGAGGAGTGAACCGGAGTCCACCCGAAGACACAAAAGGGAGTCCCACGACGCCGGAGGACAACTCAGAAGGTTGTGCACTGCAGGTTAGAGTGTCGGGACCCAGGCTTGGCTGTGCACGAAGGAAATCCTGGAAGAGTGCACAGGAGCCGGAGCAGCTGCAAATCACGCGGTACCCAGCAATGCAGTCTAGCATGGGGAGGCAAGGACTTACCTCCACCAAACTTGGACTGAAGAGTCACTGGACTGTTGGAGTCACTTGGACAGAGTTGCTGAGTTCCAGGGACCACGCTCGTTGTACTGAGAGGGGACCCAGAGGACCGGTGATGCAGTCTTTTGTTGCCTGCGGTTGCAGGGGGAAGATTCCGTCGTCCCACAGGAGATTTCTTCAGAG
Source organism: Pleurodeles waltl (assembly GCF_031143425.1). Lineage (NCBI taxonomy): Eukaryota > Metazoa > Chordata > Amphibia > Caudata > Salamandridae > Pleurodeles > Pleurodeles waltl. The sequence continues at coordinate 140,491,385 of NC_090446.1, read as the reverse complement.
CTCCTGGTGCAAGAAGGAGGCAGGCTACCCCCAGAGCATGCACTACCAGGAAACAGGCGAGAAAGCCAGCAGGATGAAACGATACAAGGTTGCAGTAGTCGTCTTTGCTACTTTGTTGCAGTTTTGCAGGCGTCCTGAGCAGTCAGCGGTCGATCCTTTGGCAGAAGGTGAAGAGGGAGATGCAGAGCAACTCTGATGAGCTCTTGCATTCGGTATCTGAAGAAAACCCCAAAGCAGAGACCCTAAATAGCCAGAAAAGGAGGTTTGGCTACCTAGGAAGGAGGATAGGCTAGTAACACAGGTAAGAGCCTATCAGAAGGAGTCTCTGACCTCACCTGATGGCACTGGCCACTCAGAGCAGTCCAGTGTGCCAGCAACACCTCTGTTTCCAAGATGGCAGAGGTCTGTAGCACACTGGAGGAGCTGTGGGCACCTCCCCTGGGAGGTGCAGGTCAGGGGAGTGGTCACTCCCCTTTCCTTTGTCCAGTTTCGCGCCAGAGCAGGGATGGGGATCCCTGAACTGGTGTAGACTGGCTTATGCAGAGATGGGCACCATCTGTGCCCATCAAAGCATTTCCAGAGGCTGGAAATCTCCTCCCCAGCCCTGACACCTTTTTCCAAAGGGAGAGGGTGTCCTTTGTTCTGCCTTCCTGGGCCAAGCCTGACTGGACCCCAGGAGGGCAGAAACCTGTCTGAGGTGTTGGCAGCAGCTGCAGTGAAACCCCGGGAAAGGCAGTTTGGCAGCATCTGGGTCTGTGCTAGAGACTCGGGGATCATGGAATTGTCTCCCCAATGCCAGATGATCTTAGACATGTTACATGGCCATGTTCGGAGTTACCATTGTGACGCTATACATAGGTAGTGACCTATGTATAGTGCATTTGTGAAATGGTGTCCCCGCACTCACAAAGTCTGGGGAATTTGCCCTGAACGATGTGGGGGCACCTTGGCTAGTGCCAGGGTGCCCACACACTAAGTAATTTAGCACCCAACCTTCACCAGGTGAAGGTTAGACATATAGGTGACTTATAAGTTACTTAAGTGTAGTGGTAAATGGCTGTGAAATAACGTGGACGTTATTTCACCCAGGCTGCAGTGGCAGGCCTGTGTAAGAATTGTCGGAGCCCCTATGGGTGGCAAAAGAAATGCTGCAGCCCATAGGGATCTCCTGGAACCCCAATACCCTGGGTACCTCAGTACCATATACTAGGGAATTATAAGGGTGTTCCAGTATGCCAATGTGAATTGGTGAAATTGGTCACTAGCCTGTTAGTGACAATTTGGAAAGCAGAGAGAGTATAACCACTGAGGTTCTGGTTAGCAGAGCCTCAGTGAGACAGTTAGTCATCACACAGGGAACACATACAGGGCACACTTATGAGCACTGGGGCCCTGGCTGGCAGGGTCCCAGTGACACATACACTAAAACAACATATATACAGTGAAATATGAGGGTAACATGCCAGGCAAGATGGTACTTTCCTACACCGAGCATGTCCACTACAGAGACTCACTCATGCCCCAAAATCACCAATCACACAAGGACCAAGACAATAATGCAAACACTGGAGTACAGTGTCAAACACCCATTGCAAATGATGACACACATACAATAATTATGCATTTACACCCCAACAGGACCTCTACCCAATGTCACCGGACAGGAGGTGCCAGACATATCCAGTCCCCCCACAGAAGAGGCCCACAGTGATGACAGTAGCTCTGCACAACTCGATCAAGATGACCAGCCTGGCCCATCTGGGACCTCGGGACAGTTGGTTAACCTGACACTGTCACAAATGGCCACAGAGCCTCCCCCCTCAAGAAACACCACCACAGCACCTACCCAGCGGGCCCATTCCTCTGTCCCCAGGACACATCAATCAGCAGTGTGTCCACCACTACAGGGAATCCAGGCAAACCCACCAACCCAAGAAAATCAGGGATCTGGGGGCAGTGGGCACGCGGTTCAGGGGACAGAGGCACAGGATAACAGGGAAACTGGGAGGACTGCCGTGCGACAGGGGGAGGACAGGCCCCGGGAACCCACTCTCCACGAGGCACTCTCCAACATCATGGGAGCTTACCATCATTCCCAGGAAACTATGGCAACGGTACTGGCCAAGTTTCAGGAGCTCAAAAGGATGATAGAGTGCTGAACAATGTAAACACTCACCCCCAGTCACAGATCTGGGTTCAATCCATTGTTCTTCTGCTCACCATGCCACCCCAGTTTGGACCCAGCCATATGCAAAGCAGTCTTGACCTTGTTCCTCATGGGAACAGTCCAGCACGAACTGCCAAGCCAGGTCCTCCCTGGACCAGAAACAAGCATCTTGGGGCCGGTTTCAGGGTTTCACCCTTCATCAGCCAAGCTACCTTGAATCCTGTGGCACAGTGAGCAAAGGACCCACGTCTGGGCATACCCTTCCCACTTAGGGCAACTTTACCACCACAAAAGGATGATGGACGGAGTGCTGAACAATGCAAACACTCACCCCCAGTCACAGATCTGGGTTTAATCCATCGTTCTTTTGCTCACCATGCCACCCCAGTTTGGACCCAGTCCTATGCAAATCAGTCTTGACCCTGTTCCTCATGGGAACAGTCCAGCCCGAAGTGCTAAGCCAGGTCCTCCCTGGACCGGAAACAAGCACCTTGGGACCTGTTTCAGAGTTTCACCCTTCATCAGCCAAGCTACCTTGAATCCAGTGGCACAGTGAGCAAGGGACCCACGTCTGGGCATACCCTCCCCACTTAGGGCAACTTTAGCAACACAAAAGGGTGATGGACGGAGTGCTGGACAATTCAAACACTCACCTCCAGTCACAGATCTGGGTTTAACCCATCATTCTTCTGCTCACCATGCCACCCCAGTTTGGACCCAGCCATATGCAAATCATTCTTGACCCTGTTCCTCATGGGAACAGTCCAGCCCGAACTGCCATGCCAGGTCCTCCCTGGAACGGAAACAAGCATCTTGGGACCGGTTTCTGGGTTTCACCCTTCATCAGCCAAGCTACCTTGAGTCCAGTGGCACAGTGAGCAAGGGACCCACGTCTGGGCATACCCTTCCCACTTAGGGCAACTTTAGTAACACAAAAGGATGATGGACGGAGTGCTGAACAATGTAAACACTCGCCCCCAGTCACAGATCTGGGTTTAATTCATTGTTCTTCTGCTCACCATGCCACCCCAGTTTGGACCCAGCCATATGCAAAGCAGTCTTGAACCTGTTCCTCATGGGAACAGTCCAGCACGAACTGCCAAGCCAGGTCCTCCCTGGACCAGAAACAAGCATCTTGGGACCGGTTTCAGGGTTTCTGCCTTCATCAGCCAAGCTACCTTGAATCCTGTGGCACAGTGAGCAAAGGACCCATGTCTGGCCATACCCTTCCCACTTAGGGCAACTTTAGCAACACAAAAGGATGATGGACGGAGTGCTGAACAATGCAAACACTCACCCCCAGTCACAGATCTGGGTTTAATCTATTGTTCTTCTGCTCACCATGCCACCCCAGTTTGGACCCAGTCATATGCAAATCATTCTTGACCCTGTTCCTCATGGGAACAGTCCAGCCCGAACTGCTAAGTCAGGTCCTCCCTGGACCGGAAACAAGCATCTTGGGACTTGTTTCAGGGTTTCACCCTTCATCAGCCAAGCTACCTTGAATCCAGTGGCACAGTGAGCAAGGGACCCACGTCTGGGCATAACCTCCCCACTTAGGGCAACTTTAGCAACACAAAAGGGTGATGGACGGAGTGCTGGACAATTCAAACACTCACCTCCAGTCACAGATCTGGGTTTAACCCATCATTCTTCTGCTCACCATGCCACCCCAGTTTGGACCCAGCCATATGCAAATCATTCTTGACCCTGTTCCTCATGGGAACAGTCCAGCCCGAACTGCCATGCCAGGTCCTCCCTGGACCGGAAACAAGCATCTTGGGACCGGTTTCTGGGTTTCACCCTTCATCAGCCAAGCTACCTTGAATCCAGTGGCACAGTGAGCAAGGGACCCACGTCTGGGCATACCCTTCCCACTTAGGGCAACTTTAGCAACACAAAAGGATTATGGACGGAGTGCTGAACAATGCAAACACTCACCCCAGTCACAGATCTGGGTTTAATCCATCGTTTCAGGAGACCCAGTGGCTGCAGGAGGAACACTACCTTGGGATCAGGGAGGACTTGAAGTCCATTAACACCACCCTGGTCACCATTGCAGGGGTGCTGGCAGACCTTGCCAACACCAGGAGGGACACCGTGGCACAACAAGGGCCCCTGATACTAGCCTGGACGATGAACAGCCCTCCACCTCCGCCGGCGCTGGTGGACAGGAGGCACCGCCATAGGAACAACAGGACACCAGCACCCCATCCCCTGCAGGTGGAGAACCACCCCGCAAACGGTCCCTGAGATCCAGGAACAAGACAGAGAACAATGCCAAGGCCCCGCCAGGAAATGAGACCCCCCCTGAATGTCAACCTTCTGTCCCACTATGTCACCCTGTCCATCCTTAAACTGCCATTGCTCTACTTCCTATGCCCCTTTGGACAATGAAACAAATAGACTGGACTCTGCCATGGACATTCCTCCACCACCCCCCCGGCCCATTTTACAACCCCCTCCACTTATTTGCACAGGAATAAACACACTTCAATCTCAAAACAATCTGGAGTCAGTCTGTGCTTTCACAAATGTGTAATTGCAAAAACTATGGAATATAGCAATGCCAATTTACTTGTTCACATACCAATGTAACACAGCTGTAGGCCAGCAGTAAACATAGCAGAGGGCACAAAGTGGGACCCAAATCTGTGAAAGGGAAAGTCAAAGTGACAAGTCAGGGTGAATACACTAAATGAAAATGACACACTTATGCTAATTCCAACAATAGAATGAGATGTGGGAAGCAGTGGCATCTTCTTACCTGTGTCTCACTGGAAGTATTGCCTGGTGATGTTGTTTGGGTTGTCGATAACCTCTTCTTCTCCCTCCTCTTATTCACTGTCCACAGGCTCCACAGCTGCCACAAGATCACCATCTGGCCCATTCTCCTGCAGAAAAGGCACCTGGCGTGGCAAAGCCAAGTTGTGCAGCATGCAGCAGGCCACGATTATCTGGCACACCTTCTTCGGTGAGTAGTAGAGGGAGCCACCTGTCAGAAGGAGGCACAGGAATCTGGCCTTCAGAAGGCCGAAGGTGCGCTCGATCACCCTCCTAGTTAGCCCATGTGCCTCATTGTAGCGTTCCTCTGCCCTTGTCCTGGGATTCCTCACTGGGGTCAGTAGCCATGACAGGTTGGGGTAACCAGAGTCACCTACAAATGTCGAGGGACAACTGTTAGACACACACTAAGCCTTAGGGACAACCCCATACCCAGACACCTATGTCAACTATATTGGGACCTTGACCTCACCTATTAGCCACACACAGTGCCTCTGGAGTTGGCCCATCACATAAGGGATGCTGTTATTCCTCAAAATGTAAGCATCATGCACAGAGTCACGATACTTGGCATTGACTTGGGAGATGTACTGGTCTGCCAAACACACAATCTGCACATTCATCGAATGGTAGCTCTTCCAGTTTCTGTACACCTGTTAATTTCTGCGGGGGGGACAAACGCCACATGTGTCCCATCAATTGCACCAATGATGTTGGGGATATGTTCCAGGGCATAGAAGTCACCTTTCACTGTGGGCAAATCCTTCACCTGAGGGAAAATGATGTAGCTACGCATGTGTTTCAGCAGGGCAGATAACACTCTGGACAGCACGTTAGAGAACATTGGCTGGGACATCCCTGATGCCATGCCCACTGTTGTTTGAAAATACCTACTGGCCAGGAAATGGAGTACTGACAGGGTCTGCACTAAAGGGGGGATTCCTGTGGGATGGCGGATAGCTGACATCAGGTCTGGCTCCAACTGGGCACACAGTTCCTGGATTGTTGCACGATCAAGTCTGTATGCGACCAGGATGTGTCTCTCTTCCATTGTCGACAGGTCCACCAGGGGTCTGTACACCGGAGGATGCCACCATCTCATCACTTGCCCCAGCGGACGTGCACTATGGAGGAGAATAGCGAGCAGAGAGTCATCCAAAACTGAGGTATCACAATGTTTTATTTTCAGAAAAGTAATTAATCCGCAATGTGCCAGTATCTGCCTATATTCCCGGTCTAGATAGGTGTGACGTAGTTAACATCCATCCCATGTGGCCTCCTGAAATGGCGGCTGTCTGACCTGTAAGGTGGGACAAGGGGATATGAGGTAACTGCGCTGGCGTTCTACACCATCGCGGTAGGCGGTCGAAGACCGCGGCGCAATTCAGCATTGGTTAACATTTCGCCCTATGGGTCCCAGGAGCTAATAACGATGTACGCCGACGGTGACGGTACGCACCGCCGCAGAAGTGACCACCATTTTCTGTCTGTTCACTCACTTGATACCTGACCTTCAACAGGAGAGGACCTACACTGCAAGTGCTGCTGTGACCTCAGCCTGGAAGCAACGATGGCTCATGTGTCTGGGGAAAGAGCCCCTGCTTTCACTTCGGAGGAGTTGGAGAAACTAGTGGATGGGGTCCTCCCCCAGTACACGCAACTGTACGGTCCTCCAGACAAACAGGTGAGTACACTGTGAGCATGCTGCATGGGCAATGCCTGTTTTGAATGGTGTAGATGAAAGATACATGGGAGGGGGCTGAGGCCTGCATGTGTGGATGGGGAGTGTATGTGCGTCAGGGCAAGGGTGGGAACTGGGGGGCAATGAGTATGACGGTCCGGACGGGTAAGTAATTTCCATTTCACCCTGTACCATTCCTCTAGGTCAGTGGCCACCAGGAGAAGGGTATTTGGCTTTCCGTCGCCAAGGACGTCCGGACCCTGGCGGTCTACCACAGACGTAGCACCCACTGCCGTAAAAGATGGGAGGACGTGCGCCGCTGGAGCAAGAAAATGGTGGTGGCCCAGCTGGGAATGGCCTCCCAATGTGGGAGGGGTGCCTGTCGCACCATGACCCCCCTGATGTTCCGGATCCTGGTGGTGGCGTATCCGGAGTTGGATGGGCGCTTGAGTGCATCACAGCAGCCACAAGGGGGTGAGTACACTCTCATTCAGCTGACACTGCGCGCATTATGAGGTGTCTGGGTAGGGGAGGTGGGCAGTGGGTTCCCTTAAGCCAGGGCGAAGTTTGTAGGCAAGGTCCCTTGTGAGGCAGGCTATGTGGCACCCCAACCCCAACAGTGGTAAGAGATATCTACATCTAGTCAGGCTCCTGTGACTTCCAGGTGTGCAGCAATTGGTGTTAGGCCTCGTACCCCATGGTCAGGTGAAATTTCTAGGAACTGTTAGTGCATGGCGTAGTGCAAGGGCTGCTCCATGTGTGTTGTGTCCGCCAATGGTAGTGGTGTTGCATGCACTGATTATGTATTTCTTTTGTCTCCCCCCCCCCTTTTTGTGGCCTCCCTGTTCTTGTGTGCAATAGCATCATCAGGCGGAGGAGCATTGGCACCAGAGCAGGAGGGAGCTGCAACCCACTTGGCCTTGGAGGGCGAGACAACGGAGTCTGAAGCCACCAGTGGGACGGAGGACGAGGGGAGCTCCACGGCGGAGATAGGAGCAGACAGCAGTGACAGTGACTCCTCCTCTGATGGGAGCTCCCTTGCGGTGGCAGGCACCTCTGTGCCCACCGCATCAACAGGTACAGCCGCCACCCCCCTACCAGCACCGCCCTCCCAGCAGCCCCTCAGAGTGTGTCCCGTGCCCGCTCACCCAGGAGGGTGGCCATCTCCTTCGCCCCAGGCACCTCAGGCACTGCCCCAGTCAGCCCTGCTGCCCTCAGTGAGGAGGATCCTGAGATCCCTCACTGTTGGCAATCTACCATTGTGAATGCCATCCAGGGTGTTGAGGGGCATTTGCAACAAACAAATGCATACCTGGAGGGCATTCATTCTTGGCAGGCAGCCCAACCTAGAGCATTTCAGGCTCTGGCCTCAGCACTGATGGCAGCCATTGTCCCGGTGTCCAGCCTCCCCCTCCAACTTCCTCCACCCAGACCCAATCCCCTGTACCTCAGCCTATCCCAAGCACACCATCAGACCAGCATGCACCCTCATCAACACACAAGAGTGGGTCAGGCAAACATAAGCACCACACATCCCACAGGCACTCACACAAGCACCATCCACATGCAGACACAGCAACATCCACAGCCTCCACTGTGTCTCCCTCCTCCTCCCTCCCAGTCTCATCTCCACTCACACCTGCTTGCACTACATCCTCAGCCACTGCCTCCATCACCAGCACGCCCATCACCACACGCTCACGTGCACTCACCACCCCCACTACCATGCACACATCCCCAGTGTCCTCTCCCAGTGTGTCTATGAGCCCTCCTCCCAAAGTACACAAACGCAGGCACACACCCACCCAACAGCCATCCACCTCACAACAGCCTCCGGCCCATGCACCTTCACCCAAATTCAGCAGACGTACACCTCCTACAACCACTACCTCTAACTCCACTCCCAAACCCCCTCCATCTTCCTGTCCCAGTGTGTCTAAGAAACTCTTCCCGGCTAACATTGACCTCTTCCCTGCACCTCCGCCCGCCCTTCCCCTAGGGCCAGGCTTTCCAGGTCCCAGCCCAGCACCTCAGCCACCAAATCCCCAGGCACAGTGGTGCCAGCAACTGCTGGGTCATTGAGTGCGCCACCCATCAGGGCTGCCAGTGTGCCACGTAGCGAGGGCAAAGACATTCCGCCACCTGCCAAGGTGAAAAAGGTGCCCACATCCCGGAGGGAGAAGCCTAAAGTACCATCCACCAAGGGCTCAGCAAAAACCAAAGGGGATAGTGGCAAGACAACTGCGTCACCATCAAAGCTGGGGAAGGGCCAAAAGCTGAAGAGAAGGTCAGGAGAGGGCATGGTGGCACCGACTGAGGGACCAGTGTCACACTTGCTGTCCACGACCACGCCAACCTGTACTGTGGCGAACACCACTAGCTGCACATCCACCACAACTGCCACCTGCACCGTCACCTGCACCGCCCCCGGCACGTCTACAGCCTCCGCGACAGTCCCCAGCATCTTGCCCAGTGGGCAGCCGTCCGAGGCTGCAGGAAACATCCTGCTGTGTCCCACTGCAGGTGCTGACCCATGCACTGCCGCAAGCACCGCCACCTGCACTGCCCCCAGCACGTCTACAGCCTCAGCAACAGTCCCCAGCATCTTCCCCAGAGGGCAGCTGTTCGGAGCTGCAGGAAACATCCTGCCTTGTCCCTCTGCAGGTGCTGACCCAGGTGTCGCCGCCAGCACCGCCGCAAGCACCGCCGCGACAGACACCGCCGCAAGCACCGGCACCGGCCCTGCGGCGTCCTCGGACTCAGGCACCACCGCTGACATGGCTACCATCCCCAGTGGTCAATCGTCTGAGGCTGGTGGAGAGTTCCGGAACCTGGGCAGCTTCCATGAGGCATTTCTTCCATCTCTGTTTGCACCTGCAGGTGGAAGACGCAGGCGCAGCCGTGTGGGGTATGTTGCTGCCTCCATGGTGTATCATGCTACCTGAACCTCGCAAATCTTGTGGCACGCACACCCAGGTGAGGGAATTGTAACGGCCACACTGCATGTGGAGCACTCTGGGCACAAAGCCTCCTCCAGAACCAGTGGAGATTGACATCCACTACCTCTGTCCTTGGCAGGATGAAGCACTCTGGGCACAAAGCCCCCTCCAGAACCAGTGGAGATTGACATCCACTACCTCTGTCCTTGGCAGGATGAAGCACTCTGGGCACCAGGCCCCCTCCAGAACCAGTGGAGAGATACATCCACTACCACCTTTCCTTGGCAGGATGAAGCACTCTGGGCACCAGGCCTCCTCCAGAACCAGTGGAGAGATACATCCACTACCTCTGTCCTTGGCAGGATGAAGCACTCTGGGCACCAGGCCCCCTCCAGAACCAGTGGAGAATGACATCCACTTGAGAGACTGTGGCGTTGCACTCCCCAGGATGCAGCAGTGGGCAAACCACCCATTGGAGAGACTTAAGAAACTGTGGCTTTGCACTCCCCAGGATAAAGCAGTGGGCAAACCACCCACTGGAGAGATGAGAGACTGTGGCTTTGCACTCCCCAGGATGCAGCAGTGAGCAAACCACCCACTGGAGAGACTTGAGAGACTGTGGCTTTGCACTCCCCAGGATAAAGCAGTGGGCAAACCACCCACTGGAGAGACTTGAGAGACTGTGGCTTTGCACTCCTCAGAAAAAAGCAGTGGGCAAACCACCCACTGGAGAGACTTGAGAGACTGTGGCTTTGCACTCCCTAGGATACATCAATGGGCATGGAGCCCCGTCCTGCAGCAGTGGCGTTGTGCGTTCATCAGGCTGAGGTGCCCCCCTTCCCCCTCCTCCTGAGGTGCCTGTATATTTTCGATCTGATGCCCCAGCAATGTTCTCTCTGTTTCAAGTCAGGTATCATGTGTGGGCCTCAGACCACGGACAATGATTAGTGCACTATCCGGACTTGTGTAGTTGGTGTACATATTTGTATATACTGAATTTTGACTTTTGAATACTGGATTTTTTATTTATTACCATGGTTACAATCATTTCCTTTTGTCCTTGCGTTCTTCCAGGGGCTGGCGGGGTGTATATGTAATGTTGCTGCATGTATTTGTTTGTCTGTTGTGTGTGGTGGTGCGGATGGGGGTGTTGCGTGTGTGTGTCACTCTGTTTCCTCCCCCCTCCCCTGTGTTGTAGGCACAGTACTCATCGTGGTCGCCGCCGCCGTTCGTACTCCTCATAGAAGAGGAGGTAAACCAGCATGGGCAGTATGTGGAGTTCGGGCTCCATGGCGTCCTGGTTCCTCGCTGGGTGTCGAGAGGTGAGTGTTTTCCCTTCAGTGTACTGTTTCCGCCGTGCTTTTGATAGCATTGGTTCTGCCCCGGAAAAGGTGGCGGATAGGCTTCTTGTAATAGGGTAAAAGAATCTCAGCCTGATACATCATATCATCCATGTCCCTCATTCCCCCATGTTATGTACCCATCCTTCAGTGAGAAAGAGCAAAAACACGTTGCACAAGCTGTGCGCGGAAAAATACCTGACGGTGTGTGGAGTTAAGCTATGCAAAAAATGGAGTCAGTGGTCACGATGGAGCTGGTGGTTAAATACAAATAGCATTACACCAGATACGCCTTGGCTGCTCATCCACAGCTACCTCTAGATAGCCTGGCTTCCTAGACACTGTCTACACCTCACTAATAAGGGATACCTGGACCTGGTACAGAGTAATAACACCACAGGTGCTCACCACACACCAGGCCAGCTTCCTATACGGAGACCCGCCAGCATCAAAATAGAGCGGGCAGACTGCACAATAGGCAGACGTATTAACAAATGGAAAAGTAACGGTATGACCAGATTCATCAAGATCTGAAACATGCCCTAAGAAACAGTAGGGAAAAGCTTGGACTTATTAAGGAATCGTATTAACTATTCCCACTCCAACCTAAGGAACAGTGGGGAAAGTCATGGACTTTGGAGGGTCAAATATATTATTCCCACTCTAACCAAAACAACAGAAGAGAAAGTGTTGGACTTTGCTGGGTTTAGAATGACTATTCACAATCTTAAATTGAAAAAAGAAATACAATTTAACGGTTGTATTACACTACAACATGGGGAAAAAACAAGCATACCTTTACCACACATTTTTTTTACCACACAACATTTTACCAAATATATGCTTTTACCACACATGCCTTTTAACACATACTGAAAGTTTATTTAAGGTAATTATTATTAAGGTAAGTTGTATGTGTGTGTGTGTATATATATATATATATATATATATATATATATATATATATATATATATATATATATATATATTATAATATTTTGGGGTGGGACCAAACCTGCCCCTTTTTTAATTCCCCTTACAACCCAATATAGCTACTTACGCTAAACCCTAAAAACATCCTTATCATCCAATATCTTAATCTATCCCTAAACCCTGAAATTTACTCAATACCATTACCCACCCCTAAGCCCTAAAAAACCCTTACAATCCTGTACCCCTACCAATACCTAAACCCTAAAATACTTGTGCCCACCTATATCCCTACCCATCCCTTAACCCTTAAATAAATATAAATATATATATATATATATATATATATAATCAAACCAAGGCCCTTTCAGGGAAAGAGTGACGCATAATTTATGCAAAAAACAAAGGAGAACTCTGGGAAGTTCCCAATTTTAGGTGGAGAGCTGCTCTAGTAAGGAGCACCCTGCAACACCAGGGACACTCTAGATTTGCTCACCTCAAATGTCTGCTTATCTAGCAAAGTCTTTAAGCATAGGATTAACACAGTGCTATCCTCGCCGAGCTAGATAGTGACAAAGTCTTTTGCCATTTGTACAGAAAAATCTTTAAGCATAGGATTGACATAGGGGGTCATTACAACCCTTGCGGACGGTGTTAAAGCGGCGGTAAGACCGCCAACAGGCTGGCGGTCTTTTTTTTAGTATTATGACCATGGTGGTTACCGCCATGGTCATCCGCCGCTTCCCCGTTCCGCCCGCCAGGGCGCAGACGACCGCTGGGCTGGAGACCTGGGTCTCTAGCCCGGCAGCCGTGACAATACCGCCGCCGGTATTTTGACCCAGCTTAGCGCCGTGGATTTCCAGCGGTAGGAACCGCCATGGATTTAAGCACTATCAGTGCCAGGGAATTCCTTCCCTGGCACTGATAGGGGTCTCCCCCACCCCGACTCCCTCACCTACACCCCCCACCACCCCTGCCACCCCCCAAAGGTGGCAGGGCCCCCCTCCCCACCCCGACCCCCAACATTACCTTACACATACACACCCGACACGCACGCAGGCACCACCAACACACATACACGCACACACACCAACATACATGCCAACATCCACACACACAGTCAGACACGTACACCCACATTCACACATTCACGCACACATCCACACAGACATACCTACAGACATACACGCACTCATTCCCAAAACACGCAACACCCCCGCAAGCATACACGCACTCACACCCCCCCTACATACACAGATGCACACCCCCATGCACCCACACAACACCCCCCCCCCACACCCCTCCCCTAACGGACGATCGACTTACCTGTTCCGTCGATCCGCCGGGAGGAGGGGACGGGAGCCATGGGGGCAGCTCTGCCGACACCACACCGCCAACAGAACACCACTGCGCAGAATCACAGGACGTGATTAGCTGGGCGGTGTTCTGTTGGCGTGGCAGTGGAGGTGGAGCAACCTCCACTTCCCCGCCACCCGCAAGTATGGCTGTTGGCGGCTCTCCATCGGAAAAACGACAGAGGGCAGCCAACGGTCATAATACGCTGAGCGGCAAACCGCCACTACTGGCGGTCTTCCGCACGGCGGTCCCTCGGCGGTCTTGTTAAAAGACCGCCGAGGTTGTAATGACCACCATAGTGTCATCCTTGCCGAGCTGTAATATGGCTTGGACGGCATTTGACCAGTCCAAAGCTGTAATACTGTGCCTGGAGTGGTAAATGGCTTTTGTCATTTTACAGCTCGGCAAGGATGACACTATGGGGATCATTCTGACCCTGGCGGTCGGTGATAAAGCGGCGGCCAACCCGCCAACAGGCAGGCGGTCAAAAAAATTGAATTCTGACCCTGGCGGGAACCGCCAACACAGCCCGCTACTTTAACACTCCGACCGCCACGGCGGGACAGACAAACAGCGCGGCGGTCACCGCCAACAGGCAGGCGGCAGACAATGTACTGCCCACCCTATCACAACTCACCAATCCGCCACCTTTTCCGGGGCGGGAGCCCCGCCGATAAAAACACGGCGGAAACAGACTACGAACGGGAAAACGCTCACCTATACACACTCCACAAGGAAGGAGGACAGCATGGAACCCGAATTAAACATCCTACCAGCTATTGTCTACCTGCTCATCTACCAGGAGTACGAACGCCGGCGCAGACGACAACGGTGAGTACTGCACCTACGACACAGGGGAGGGGGGAGGAGGAAAGCCACCACAAATACCTACACCCCAATGCCGAGCAACAAGTCAGAGTGACCCCCCCCCAAACCCACCGGAATAATGCAAAGACACAATTAAAATGATCTATAAAATATATGTATAAATAGCTCCATTAAAGGTATGGGAAATATGCTATATAAAAGATACAAAATTAAGGAATGAACATAGTCAACAATATATACATAGGCAATAAAGTCCTGCACATTCCGTCAAAGTTCCATAGTCCGTGGGCCAATGTGCACAAACACATGGGCAAAGCCCATACAGGAGACCAGATACCATTGGAGAGAACACTGCTGGGGCATCAGATGATAAAACTACAGGCACCTCAGGGGGAAGGGAAGGGGGGGCACCTCAGCCACATGAGTCCTTGACGCCAGATCCACGAGGGGCCTCCATGCCCACTGTCCCATCCTGGGGAGTGCAAAGCCACAGTCCATCAGATGGATTACCGACTCCACTGTTAATGGAGGAGGCATGGTGCCCAGAGTGCTTCCTGAAGCCCTGCTCGACACAGAACCAGCACTGTCAATGGGCCAGCGGTGCTTGAGATGAAGGCCCCAGCGGAGCGGTGCTTGAGATGAAGGGCCCAGCGGAGCGGTGCAGAGACGGCGGGGCCCAGCGGAGCAGTGCTTGACAGGAAGGGCCCAGCGGAGCGGTGCTTGACAGGAAGGGCCCAGCGGAGCGGTGCAGAGATGGCGGGGCCCAGCGGAGCGGTGCTTGACAGGAAGGGCCCAGCGGAGCGGTGCTTGACAGGAAGGGCCCAGCGGAGCGGTGCAGAGACGGCGGGGCCCAGCGGAGCGGTGCTTGCCAGTAAGGGCCCAGCGGAGCGGTGCTTGACAGGAAGGGCCCAGCGGAGCGGTGCAGAGACGGCGGGGCCCAGCGGAGCGGTGCTTGAGATGAAGGGCCCAGCGGAGCGGTGCAGAGACGGCGGGGCCCAGCGGAGCGGTGCTTGACAGGAAGGGCCCAGCGGAGCGGTGCTTGACAGGAAGGGCCCAGCGGAGCGGTGCAGAGACGGCGGGGCCCAGCGGAGCGGTGCTTGACAGGAAGGGCCCAGCGGAGCGGTGGTTGACAGGAAGTGCCCAGCGGAGCGGTGGTTGACAGGAAGGGCCCAGCGGAGCGGTGCTTGAGATGAAGGGCCCAGCGGAGCGGTTCTTGTCCCGGCGGGCCCCTGTTCAGCGGTGCTCCTCCCGGCGAGGCCCTGTTCAGCGATTCTTGTCCCGGCGGGGCCCTGTTCAGCAGTGCTTGTCCCTGCGGGGCCCTGTTCAGCGGTGCCTGTCCCGGCGGGCCCCTGTTCAGCGGTGCTCCTCCCGGCGGGCCCCTGTTCAGCGGTGCTCCTCCCGGGGGGCCCCTGTTCAGCGGTGCTCCTCCCGGCGGGGCCCTGTTCAGCGGTGCTCCTCCCGGCAGGGCCCTGTTCAGCGGTGCTCCTCCCGGCGGGGCCCTGTTCAGCGGTGCTCCTCCCGGCGGGGCCCTGTTCAGCGGTTCTTGTCCCGGCGGGCCCCTGTTTCGCGATTCTTGTCCCGGCGGGCCCCTGTTCAGCGGTTCTTGTCCCGGCGGGCCCCTGTTCAGCGGTGCTCCTCCCGGCGGGGCCCTGTTCAGCGGTGCTTGTCCTGTGTGTCTAGGGAGCCAGACCTGGGCAAGACTTCCCGCTCATTCGCCATCCGAACTTGCAGTCGCGGGGCCCTCCTGTGATGGAGTCCTGGGCCCGTGGGTGTCGTCCGTCACAACCGGAATGGGGCTGGTGGGGCCCTCCTGGCCAGCTCGCCTGCTGCCTGACTTCTCCGCCCTGCTGCCCTTGCCCTCCTTCGCTGAAGCTCTGTGGCCCTTGCCTCCCTTGGATGATGTGGCAGGTGACGGGGCAAGGCTACTGTCCTTGGTGGCAGCCGTCTCAGTCTTGTCGCGCCGGGCCTTTTTTTTTTTTTGTCCTCTTCCCAGGGGGTGGGCTGGCTGTCCCCTTGCTGCTGGCCGATGTTCCTGCCCTAGGAGCTGGTGGACTCCAATAGCCCTGCACTATGGTCACAGTAGATGCAGGGCTGGTGGTGGCTGAGGTGCTTTTTTTACTCTTACCAGATGGAGGGGGTGGGTCAGTGATTGGAACGAGCTCAAGGTTGGAAAGGAAAACGACTTGGGAAGGACAGGGACGGGTAGTTGTAGTGGGTATGGGAGTGGAGGAAGAGGATGTGGTTGTAGGAGAGTCAAGTGTGCTGTCTTTGGGTGCAGGTGCTTGTGACGGAGGCTGTCGTGAGGTGGATGGCTGTTGGGTGGGTGGCTGCCTGCGTTTGTGTGGTTTGGAAGAGGGGGTGACAGACACACTGGGAGAGGACACAGGGGACGTGTAAATGGCAGTGGGGGTGGTGACTGCACGTGTGCGGACTGTAATGGAGGGTGTGCTGGTGATGGAAGTACTGGCTGATGGTGGTGTGCATGCAGGTGTGAGTGGAGAGGTCACAGGAAGGGAGGAGGGAGATGAGGAGGTGGGGGACACAGAGGTGGTAGTGACTGTTGGCATGTCTGCATCTGGATGTTGCTTGGGTGAATGCTTGTGGGATCTGTGGTGCTGATGTCTGGATGAGCTGCCCTTGGGTGTAGAGGTGTGTGCAGGCTGGTCTGATGGTGTGGATGGGATAGGCAGAGGAACAGGAGACTGGGACTGAGTGGAGGGAGTCAGAAGAGGGAGGCTGGAGACAGGGACAATGGCTGCCGTCAGTGCTGAGGCCAGAGCGTTGAACGATCGCTGATGGGCAGCCTGACCTGAATGAATGCCCTCCAGGTATGCATTGCTCCGATGCACCTCCCTTTCTACACCCTGGATTGCATTCAAAAGGGTAGACTACCCAACAATGAGTGTCCTGAGGAGGTCAATGACCTCCTCACTGAGGGCAGCAGGGGTAACTGGGGCAGGGCCTGAGGTGCCTGGGGCGAAGGAGATGCCCGCCTTTCTGGCCGAGCGGGCACGGAGCGAAGGCTGAGGGGCTGCTGGGAGGGCAGGCTGGTGCGCTGGGTGGCGGCTGTACCTGTTGTGGCGGTGGGCACGGATGTTGCCGCCACCGCTAGGGAGCTCCCTTCCGAGGACGTGTCGGTGTCGCTGACGTCTCCGCGGGTCCCCGTTGTGGAGCTCCACTCGCCCTCCGTCTCACTGGTGTACTCGGAGTCTGTTGTATGGCCCTCCGGGGCCATGTGAGATGCAGCTCCCTCGTGCGCCGATGCCACTTCTCCTCCGCCTGATGATGCTAATGCACACATGAACAGGAAGACAAAGAAAATGGGGGGGGGAGAAATGAAGACAGGTTGAGTGCATGCATTGGCAACACCGTTGTCGGAGAGGACAGACACAGAAGCCCCCTGAACTAGGCCGCGCAATCGGGGTACACTACTCAGTTATTGTGACTAGGCCTACAGGTCTATGGACGACAAATGCACACATGGGTGAGGCCGGACCATGGATAGCTGTACTTGGCACCCTACAGAGGTGGGGGGTGGGGGCACAGGGCCGTGTCTAACGGAGGGGCCTAGCCTACAGAATGCGCCCTGGCCTGGAGATAGCCACAGCCCTCCTCCCCCACCCAGACACCTTCACTGCGCGCAAAGATAGCAGAATGTGCTGATACTCACCCCCTTGTGTCTGCTGTGATGTCCTCATGCGCCCATCCAAATCGGGGTAGGCCACCGCCAGGATCCGGGACATCAGGGGGGTCAATTGGCGGCTGGCACCCCTCCTACGTTGGGAGGCCATCCCCAGCAGAGACTCGGCGGTCTTTCTGGTCCCGCGGCGGATGTCCTCCCACCTCTTTCGGCAGTGGGTGCCCCGTCTGTTGTAGACCCCCAGGGCCCGGACGTCCTTGGCGATGGCACGACAAATGTCGATCTTCTGATGGGCGCTGACCTATGTGACATGTACAGGGTGGTAAAGGAAATCGCATCAGTTTTCTGCCTGGTCAATGTGAGTGGCCCCCCCCTCCCCAACCTTGCCATGTGGCACATGCTCTCATCTTTCGTGCGTTGCACTCCTCATTCGCTCCCCTCCCCACCATCTTACATACACCCCACTCAACACAGGCATAGCCCATTCAACGTGCACCCTGTGTACTAACCTGTTGGTCTGGAGGACCGTAGAGTAGCGCATACTGGGGGAGGACCCCATCAACAAGTCTCTCCAATTCTTCGGAAGTGAAGGCAGGGGCCCTTTCCCCAGTCGCAGCAGCCATTGTATCTCCCAGACCGAGGTCACAGCAGCACTTGCAGTATAGGTCCTCTCCTGTGGATGATCAGGTCTCGAGTGATTAATCAGATAGAAAATGGCGGTCACGCCCGCGGCGGTGCGTACCGCGACCGCCGGCGCACATCGTCATTGGCTCCTGAGACCCATAGGGTTCAATGTTAACCAATGCTGCTTTGCGCCACGGTCTTCGACCGCCTACCGCCACGGTGTGCCACGCCGGTGCAGTGACCTCACATCCCACTGTCACACTTCACAGGTCAGGCAGCCGCCATTTCAAGGGCCCACATGGCATGATTTCTACTGCGTCACACAGGCCTAGACCTTGCATTGCCACTCATACAAGCCTTTCAATGCATAGCGATTCGTGTAATGTGCAAGCTGTGTGAACGAACCTGTGGGTTGCTTGACTCTGTGCTCCATGTTGTCCTTCCTAGGCACCGTCCGCTGGGACTTGCGAGGAGAAGGAGGAATCCTCCCGTGTACCGACCGCTGGTGGACCTGTCGACACTGGAAGAACGACATATCATACTTACATACAGGCTTGACAGAGCAACTATACATGAACTATGTGCCCAGCTGGAGCCAGACCTGATGTCCCCCATCCGCCAACCCACAGGGATTCCCCCTCTGGTGCAGGTTCTGTCAGTACTCCATTTTTTGGCAAGTGGGTCTTTTCAGACAACAGTGGCCATATCATCTGGGATGTCTCAGCCTATGTTTTCTAAGGTTTTGTCCAGAGTGTTGTCTGCCCTGATGAAATACATGCGGAGCTACATTATTTTCCCTGAGGTGGGCGAATTGGCTACAGTGAAGGGTGATTTCTATGCCCTTGGACATATCCCCAACATCATTGGTGCCATTGATGGGACCCATGTGGCTTTGGTTCCCCCCAAAGAAAGTGAGCAGGTGTACAGAAACAGAAAAAGTTATCATTCGATGAATGTCCAGGTGGTGTGTTTGGCTGACCAGTACATCTCCCATGTAAATGCCAAGTTCCCTGGGTCAGTGCATGACGCGTATGTCATGCGAAATAGCAGCATCCCTTATGTGATGGAACAGCTACAGAGACACCGTGTGTGGCTAATTGGTGACTCTGGTTACCCCAACCTGTCGTGGCTACTGACCCCAGTGAGGAATCCCCGGACCAGGGCAGAGGAACGGTACAATGAGGCCCATGGGCGAACTAGGAAGATCATAGAAAGGACCTTCGGGGTCCTGAAGGCCAGGTTTAGGTGCCTGCATATGACAGGGGGATCCCTAATGTACTCACCAAAGAAGGTGTGCCAGATCATCGTGGCCTGCTGTATGCTTCACAATCTTTCTTTGCGACGCCAGGTGCCTTTTCTGCAGGAGGATGGTCCAGATGGTGGTGTTGTAGCAGCTGTGGAGCCTGTGGAGAGTGAAGAGGAGGAAGACGACGGGGACGACACGGACAACAGGGATACAGTCATACAACAATATTTTCAGTAGCACACAGGTAAGAATCAGCCACGCCATTTTACATTTACTTAAGGCCTCATGCGTCTCCACTGTCTGTGTTTCCCCCCAGTTCCTGTTAACTGATTTGTGACTTTCCCTTCCCTTTTCAGAGCTGTATGACCCACTGCCTGACTTCAGCTTTGTTTGCCCATGGACTAAAGCTTATTGCAATTGGTATGTTGTCATCACAAAGTAACTGGACATTATTGCACCGTTATGTGTAATACATTTGTTAAGAATACAAGCAGACTCCTGTTATTTTAAGTGCAATAAGTGATTTATTTTAAGTGCTACATATAGGTACATGATTGGGAAACGGTGATGGGTGGGGGTGGAGTAATGTCCATGGCAGAGTCCAGTTCTCAGACGCACAGGTGCATTGTCCATATGCCTGTGGAAGGATGGAGCAGGGGCAGTTCAAGGCTGGACAGGGTGACAATGTGGGACAGTGGGATGACATCAGGGGGTATCTTAGGCTGGCGGGGGTCTTGCAATTCTACTCTGTCTTCTTGTGAGATCTCAGGTTCCGCTTGCCGGGTGGTTCTTCTTCTGCAGGAGGTGGGGTTCTGGTGGCCTGTCGTTGTGTGGGGGCCTCCTGTCCACTAGCGCCGGCGGAGGTGGTAGGCTGTTCCTGGCCTGGGCTAGTGACAGGGGCCCTTTGGGGTGCCACATGGTCCCGCAATGTGGTGACGATCTGGGTAAGGGCCACGACGATGGTCCCCATTGCGGAACCAATGTTCCTCAGTTCCTCCCTGAACCCCATGTACCGTTCCTCCTGCAGTTCCTGGATCTCCTGGAACCGGGCCAGTACCGTCGCCATCGTCTCCTGGGAGCGGTGGTATGCTCCCATGATGGAGGAGAGGGCCTCTTGGAGAGTCGGTTCCCCGGGCCTGTCCCCCCCTGTCGCACAGCAGCCCTCCCAGTTCCCCTGTGTTCCTGGGCCTCTGTCCCCTGGACGGTGTGCCCACTACCACTGCCCCCAGGTCCCTGTTGTTGTTGGGGTGGTGGGTCAACCTGGGTGCCCTGTAGTGGTGGACACACCGCTGATTTACGTGTCCTGGAGACAGAGGGATGGGCCCGCTGGGTGGGAGCTGTGCTGGTGTTCCCAGAGGAGGTTGGGTCTGGTGTAGCCTGTGGCTGTCTGTGGGGAACCGACTGTCCAGAGGTCCCCGATGGGCCGGGTTGGTCATCTGGCTCCAGGGAGACAGCTGCTGTCATTGCTGGGGGCCTCTTCTGGGGGTGGGATGGACATCTCTGGACCCTCCGTGGCGGTGTGGTGGCGTTCGGGTCCTGCAGGGGTATAAAGGTATGGTTATTGCTTCTGTGTGTGGCATTTCGTGTGATGGGTAGGTGTCCGTGTACCCAAGTGCAGGCATTCCCTTGTGGGGGCTTTTGTGAGGGTGGCTTGTGGGGGTGATGTGTGTGTGCAGTGGGCATGCTTTGGTGATGGGTGTCCATGCTTTGTGGTCGCATGCAGGGCTTGGTGTTGGGATAGGTGGGTTGTGATGGTGAGCCTTTTGCTAGGTGTTGGTGTGATGGGGGTGGGGGTATGATTTGGCATGCAGGTGGGGTGGGGGTGGGAAGCAGTAGTGAAGATTTGACTTACCAGAGTCCATTCCTCCGCCTACTCCTGCGAGGCCCTCAGGATGCAGGATGTGCAAGACTTCCTCCTCCCATGCGGTAAATTCGGGGGGAGTAGGTGGGGGTCCGCCGCCAGTCTTCTGCACCGCAATGTTGTGCCTTGATACCATGGAACGCACCTTCCCCCGTAGGTCGTTCCATCTCTTCCTGATGTCCTCCCGATTGTGTGGATGCTGTCCCACCGCGTTAACCCTGTCACCTATTGTAGGAAAGTACCATCTTGCCTGGCATGTTACCCCCATTTTTCACTGTATATATGTTGTTTTAGTTGTATGTGTCACTGGGACCCTGGTAACCCAGGGCCCCAGTGCTCATAAGTGTGCCTGAATGTGTTACCTGTGTAGTGACTAACTGTCTCACTGAGGCTCTGCTAATCAGAACCTCAGTGGTTATGCTCTCTCATTTCTTTCCAAATTGTCACTGACAGGCTAGTGACCATTTTTACTAATTTACATTGGCTTACTGGAACACCCTTATAATTCCCTAGTATATGGTACTGAGGTACCCAGGGTATTGGGGTTCCAGGAGATCCCTATGGGCTGCAGCATTTCTTTTGCCACCCATAGGGAGCTCTGACAATTCTTACACAGGCCTGCCACTGCAGCCTGAGTGAAATAACGTCCACGTTATTTCACAGCCATTTTACACTGCACTTAAGTAACTTATAAGTCACCTATATGTCTAACCTTTACCTGGTAAAGGTTAGGTGCAAAGTTACTTAGTGTGAGGGCACCCTGGCACTAGCCAAGGTGCCCCCACATTGTTCAGAGCCAATTCACTGAACTTTGTGAGTGCGGGGACACCGTTACACGCGTGCACTACATATAGGTCACTACCTATATGTAGCTTCACCATGGTAACTCCGAATATGGCCATGTAACATGTCTATGATCATGGAATTGCCCCCTCTATGCCATCCTGGCATTGTTGGTACAATTCCATGATCCCAGTGGTCTGTAGCACAGACCCTGGTACTGCCAGACTGCCCTTCCTGGGGTTTCACTGCAGCTGCTGCTGCTGCCAACCCCTCAGACAGGCAGCTGCCCTCCTGGGGTCCAGCCAGGCCTGGCCCAGGATGGCAGAACAAAGAACTTCCTCTGAGAGAGGGTGTGACACTCTCTCCCTTCGGAAAATGGTGTGAAGGCAGGGGAGGAGTAGCCTCCCCCAGCCTCTGGAAATGCTTTGTTGGGCACAGATGTGCCCAATTCTGCATAAGCCAGTCTACACCGGTTCAGGGACCCATTAGCCCCTGCTCTGGCGCGAAACTGGACAAAGGAAAGGGGAGTGACCACTCCCCTGACCTGCACCTCCCCTGGGAGGTGTCCAGAGCTCCTCCAGTGTGCTCCAGACCTCTGCCATCTTGGAAACAGAGGTGCTGCTGGCACACTGGACTGCTCTGAGTGGCCAGTGCCACCAGGTTACGTCAGAGACTCCTGCTGATAGGCTCCTTCAGGTGTTAGTAGCCTTTCCTCTCTCCTAGGTAGCCAAACCCTCTTTTCTGGCTATTTAGGGTCTCTGTCTCTGGGGAAACTTTAGATAACGAATGCAAGAGCTCATCCGAGTTCCTCTGCATCTCCCTCTTCACCTTCTGATAAGGAAACGACCGCTGACCGCGCTGGAAGCCTGCAAACCTGCAACATAGTAGCAAAGACGACTACTGCAACTCTGTAACGCTGATCCTGCCGCCTTCTCGACTGTTTTCCTGCTTGTGCATGCTGTGGGGGTAGCCTGCCTCCTCTCTGCACCAGAAGCTCCGAAGAAATCTCCCGTGGGTCGACGGAATCTTCCCCCTGCAACCGCAGGCACCAAAAAGCTGCATTACCGGTCCCTTGGGACTCCTCTCAGCACGACGAGCGAGGTCCCTCGAATCCAGCGACGCTGTCCAAGTGACCCCCACAGTCCAGTGACTCTTCAGCCCAAGTTTGGTGGAGGTAAGTCCTTGCCTCACCTCGCTGGGCTGCATTGCTGGGAACCGCGACTTTGCAGCTGCTCCGGCCCCTGTGCACTTCCGGCGGAAATCCTTTGTGCACAGCCAAGCCTGGGTCCACGGCACTCTAACCTGCATTGCACGACTTTCTAAGTTGGTCTCCAGCGACGTGGGACTCCTTTGTGCAACTTCGGCGAGCACCGTTTCACGCATCCTCGTAGTGCCTGTTTCTGGCACTTTTCCGGGTGCTACCTGCTTCAGTGAGGGCTCTTTGTCTTGCTCGACGTCCCCTCTCTCTGCAGGTCCAATTTGCGACCTCCTGGTCCCTCCTGGGCCCCAGCAGCGTCCAAAAACGCCAAACGCACGATTTGCGTGTAGCAAGGCTTGTTGGCGTCCTTCCGGCGGGAAAACACTTCTGCACGACTCTCCACGGCGAGAGGGATCCGTCCACCAAAGGGGAAGTCTCTAGCCCTTTTCGTTCCTGCAGAAACCTCAGCTTCTTCTGTCCAGTCGAAGCTTCTTTGCACCCGCAGCTGGCATTTCCTGGGCATCTGCCCATCTCCGACTTGCTTGTGACTTTTGGACTTGGTCCCCTTGTTCCACAGGTACCCTAGATTGGAAATCCACAGTTGTTGCATTGCTGGTTTGTGTCTTTCCTGCATTATTCCTCTAACACGACTCTTTTGTCCTTAGGGGAACTTTAGTGCACTTTGCACTCACTTTTCAGGGTCTTGGGGAGGGTTATTTTTCTAGCTCTCACTATTTTCTAATAGTCCCAGCGACCCTCTACAAGGTCACATAGGTTTGGGGTCCATTCGTGGTTCGCATTCCACTTCTGGAGTATATGGTTTGTGTTGCCCCTATCCCTATGTTTCCCCATTGCATCCTATTGTAACTATACATTGTTTGCACTGTTTTCTAAGACTATACTGCATATTTTTGCTATTGTGTATATATATCTTGTGTATATTTCCTATCCTCTCACTGAGGGTACACTCTAAGATACTTTGGCATATTGTCATAAAAATAAAGTACCTTTATTTTTAGTATAACTGTGTATTGTGTTTTCTTATGATATTGTGCATATGACACTAGGTGGTACTGTAGTAGCTTCACACGTCTCCTAGTTCAGCCTAAGCTGCTCTGCTAAGCTACCATTATCTATCAGCCTAAGCTGCTAGACACCCTATACACTAATAAGGGATAACTGGGCCTGGTGCAAGGTGCAAGTACCCCTTGGTACTCACTACAAGCCAGTCCAGCCTCCTACATTGGTTGTGCAGTGGTGGGATAAGTGCTTGAGACTACTTACCACTCTTGTCATTGTACTTTTCATAAGAGAAAAATATACAAAACAAGGTCAGTGTATATACACATAGCCAAAAAGTTTTGCATTTCCTCTTTTCTAAGTGCTGAAAAGTACTTCTAAACTTTCAAAAAGTTCTTAAAAGTTTAAAAAGTTTTTTTTCTGTCTTTCCAAAAAGTTCTGAAAACGTTTTTTTTCTATCACTTTAACTCTCTCTAAAAAAAATGTCTGGCACAGGAAAAAATGTTGAACTGTCCAAACTTGCATATGATCACCTTAGCTGGAAAGGAGCAAGGAGTCTCTGCATAGAGAGAGGTTTGAGTGTAGGGAAGAATCCTTCCTTAGAACTGTTAATTAATATGCTTAGAGTACAGGATAAGGCCATAAGTGCCCAATCTGGTGAAAAAGTAGCTAATGGTTCTCAATCTGATCCAGGGACTCCCCCAGGAAAAGGTTCAGGAAAGAAACTTCTCAGCCTGCCCATTACTAGACAGTCTAGCATAGTTGGTACAGAGGTTGAATCACACCATACTGATGGTGTGCTCTCACATTATACTGGTAGCCAAGCTGTTAGGGTGCCCTCTGTAAGGGACAGGTCTCCTTCTGTTCATTCCCATCATACCTCTGTATCTAGAAATGTCCCTCCCACCCACCCTGATGACAGATTGTTAGAAAGGGAGCTCAATAGATTGAGAGTGGAACAAACCAGACTGAAGCTCAAGAAGCAACAGCTGGATTTGGATAGACAGTCTTTAGAAATAGAGAAGGAAAGACAGAAGTTGGGTTTAGATACCCATGGTGGCAGCAGCAGTATTCCCCATAGTCATCCTGCAAAAGAGCATGATTCCAGGAATCTGCACAAGATAGTTCCCCCTTATAAGGAGGGGGATGACATTAACAAGTGGTTTGCTGCACTTGAGAGGGCCTGTGTTGTACAGGATGTCCCTCAAAGGCAGTGGGCTGCTATCCTATGGCTATCATTTAGTGGAAAAGGTAGGGATAGGCTCCTTACTGTGAAAGAAAATGATGCCAATAATTTCCAAGTTCTTAAGAATGCACTCCTGGATGGTTATGGCTTAACCACTGAACAGTACAGGATAAAGTTCAGAGAGACCAAAAAGGAGTCTTCACAAGACTGGGTTGATTTCATTGACCAGGCAGTGAAGGCCTTGGAGGGGTGGTTACATGGCAGTAAAGTTACTGATTATGACAGCCTGTATAACTTAATCCTGAGAGAGCATATTCTTAATAATTGTGTGTCTGATTTGTTGCACCAGTACTTGGTGGACTCTGATCTGACCTCTCCCCAAGAATTGGGAAAGAAGGCAGACAAATGGGTCAGAACAAGAGTGAACAGAAAAGTTCATACAGGGGGTGACAAAGATGGGAACAAAAAGAAGGATGGTAAGTCTTCTGACAAGGGTGGGGACAAATCTAAAAATGAGTCTTCATCAGGCCCACAAAAACACTCTGGTGGGGGTGGTGGGTCCAAATCCTCCTTTAATCAGAACAAGGAAAAGAAACCATGGTGCTATTTATGTAAAATAAAAGGCCATTGGACAACAGATCCCAGTTGTCCAAAGAAAGGCACCACAGCTCCTACCACTACAACCCCTACTGCTACACCTAGTGTCCCTACTAATAGCAGTGGTGGTGGGAGCAAACCTACTAATAGCCAATCCAAGGGAGTAGCTGGGCTCACTTTTGGTAATTTAGTTGGGGTTGGTCTGATTAGGGAGACCACAGAGGCTACTTTAGTCTCTGAAGGGGCTATTGATTTAGCCACTTTGGTTGCTTGCCCCCATAACTTGGAGAAGTACAAGCAACTAACCCTAATAAATGGTGTTGAGGTCCAGGCCTACAGGGACACAGGTGCCAGTGTCACAATGGTGATTGAGAAACTGGTGCACCCTGAACAACACATACTTGGACACCAGTACCAAGTAACCGATGCTCACAACATAACACAAAGCCACCCCATGGCTGTTGTAAATCTCAACTGGGGGGGGGTAACTGGTCCAAAGAAAGTTGTGGTAGCTTCAGATTTACCTGTAGACTGTCTATTAGGGAATGATTTGGAGACATCAGCTTGGTCAGATGTGGAGTTGGAGGCCCATGCAGCAATGCTGGGCATCCCAGGGCATATTTTTGCTTTGACAAGGGCTCAGGCCAAAAAGCAAAAAGGACAGGGAAGCTTGGATCCTGGAACAATGGACCAAGTGCTCCCTAAAGCTAGGGCTAGTAGAAGCAAACCACTTCCTACTATCCCTCCCTCTACAGTGGATTCTACTTCTGAGGAAGAAGAATTCCCTCCCTGTGCAGAACCTACACCAGAGGAGCTGGAAGCAGACACTGCTGAGCTTTTGGGTGAAGGGGGGCCTGCCAGGGAGGAGCTGAGTGTGGCACAGCAAACCTGTCCCACATTAGAGGGTCTCAGACAGCAAGCTGTCAAACAGGCTAATGGGGATATCAGTGACTCTCACAGAGTTTACTGGGAGGACAACCTCTTGTACACTGAGCATAGGGATCCTAAACCTGGAGCTGCCAGGAGATTAGTGATTCCTCAGGAGTACAGAAAGTTCCTCCTAACACTGGCACATGACATTCCCTTAGCTGGGCACCTGGGTCAAATGAAAACTTGGGACAGATTGGTACCATTGTTTCATTGGCCTAGGATGTCTGAGGACACAAAGGAATTTTGTAAGTCCTGTGAAACCTGTCAAGCCAGTGGCAAGACAGGTGGCACTCCAAAGGCACCCCTTATCCCACTGCCTGTGGTTGGGGTTCCCTTTGAAAGGGTAGGGGTTGACATAGTTGGCCCCCTTGACCCTCCTACTGCTTCAGGCAATAGGTTTATCTTAGTGGTAGTGGACCATGCCACAAGATATCCTGAAGCTATTCCTTTAAGGACCACTACAGCTCCTGCAGTGGCAAAGGCCCTCCTGGGAATATTTTCCAGGGTGGGCTTCCCAAAGGAAGTAGTATCAGACAGAGGAAGCAATTTCATGTCTGCATACTTAAAGGCCATGTGGAAGGAGTGTGGTGTAACGTACAAGTTCACAACACCCTATCATCCACAAACAAATGGACTGGTGGAGAGATTTAATAAAACTCTCAAAGGCATGATTATGGGTCTCCCTGAAAAACTCCGCAGGAGATGGGATATCCTTCTACCATGCCTCCTTTTTGCCTACAGGGAGGTACCCCAAAAAGGAGTGGGCTTCAGCCCCTTTGAACTTCTTTTTGGACACCCTGTTAGGGGTCCACTCACACTTGTAAAGGAGGGTTGGGAACAACCTTTAAAAGCTCCTAAGCAGGATATTGTGGATTATGTACTTGGCCTCAGATCAAGGATGGCTGAGTACATGAAAAAGGCCAGTAAAAACCTTCAGGCCAGCCAAGAGCTCCAGAAGCAATGGCATGATCAGAAGGCTGTTTTGGTTCAGTACCAACCAGGGCAGAAAGTGTGGGTCTTGGAGCCTGTGGCCCCAAGAGCACTCCAAGATAAATGGAGTGGGCCCCACACAATTGTTGAAAAGAAGGGTGAAGTCACCTACTTGGTTGACTTAGGCACTGCCAGGAGTCCCCTTAGGGTGCTCCATGTCAACCGCCTGAAACCCTACTATGACAGGGCTGATCTCACCCTGCTCATGGCAACAGATGAGGGACAGGAAGAAGACAGTGATCCTCTACCTGATCTCTTCTCTTCCACAGAACAAGATGCTCTTGTGGAAGGTGTAGTTTTGGCTGATTGTCTTACTGCTGAGCAGAAAGATAATTGCATAAATCTCCTAGGACAATTTTCAGAACTCTTCTCTACTGTGCCAGGCACCACTTCTTGGTGTGAGCACACTATAGATACTGGAGACAGTTTACCTGTCAAGAGTAAGATCTATAGGCAGCCTGACCATGTCAGGGACTGCATAAAGCAAGAAGTTCAGAAAATGTTGGAACTAGGAGTGGTTGAGCACTCTGACAGTCCATGGGCTTCTCCTGTGGTACTGGTACCAAAACCCAATTCTAAAGATGGAAAGAAGGAAATGAGGTTTTGTGTAGACTATAGAGGTCTCAACTTGGTAACCAAAACTGATGCTCACCCTATACCCAGGGCAGATGAGCTTATAGATACACTGGCATCTGCCAAGTATCTAAGCACTTTTGATTTGACTGCAGGGTATTGGCAGATCAAATTGTCAGAAGATGCTAAACCTAAGACTGCATTTTCTACCATTGGAGGACATTACCAGTTTACTGTAATGCCTTTTGGTTTGAAAAATGCACCTGCCACTTTTCAGAGGTTGGTGAACACAGTCCTGCAAGGGCTGGAAGCTTTCAGTGCAGCATATTTGGACGATATAGCTGTCTTTAGCTCCAGCTGGGATGATCACCTGGTCCACCTATGGAAAGTTTTGGAGGCTCTGCAAAAGGCAGGCCTCACTATCAAGGCTTCAAAGTGCCAGATAGGGCAGGGTAAGGTGGTTTATCTGGGACACCTTGTTGGTGGGGAACAGATTGCACCACTTCAGGGGAAAATCCAAACTATTATTGATTGGGTTCCCCCTACCACACAGACTCAGGTGAGAGCCTTCCTAGGCCTCACTGGGTATTACAGGAGGTTCATTAAGAACTATGGCTCCATTGCAGCCCCTCTTAATGACCTCACATCCAAGAAAATGCCTAAAAAGGTATTGTGGACAGCAAGCTGTCAGAAAGCTTTTGAGGAGCTGAAGCAGGCCATGTGCTCTGCACCTGTCCTGAAAAGCCCTTGTTACTCTAAAAAATTCTATGTCCAAACTGATGCATCTGAATTAGGAGTAGGGGCAGTCCTATCACAACTTAATTCTGAGGGCCAGGATCAACCTGTTGCTTTTATTAGTAGGAGGTTGACCCCTAGAGAAAAGCGTTGGTCTGCCATTGAGAGGGAGGCCTTTGCTGTGGTCTGGGCTCTGAAGAAGTTGAGGCCATACCTGTTTGGCACTCACTTCATTGTTCAGACAGACCACAAACCTCTAGTTTGGCTAAAACAAATGAAAGGTGAAAATCCTAAATTGTTGAGGTGGTCCATATCCCTACAGGGAATGGACTATACAGTGGAACATAGACCTGGGAGTAGCCACTCCAATGCAGATGGACTCTCCAGATATTTCCACTTAGACAATGAAGACTCATCAGGTAATGGCTAGTCTTATTGTCCTTCGTTTGGGGGGGGGTTGTGTAGGAAAGTACCATCTTGCCTGGCATGTTACCCCCATTTTTCACTGTATATATGTTGTTTTAGTTGTATGTGTCACTGGGACCCTGGTAACCCAGGGCCCCAGTGCTCATAAGTGTGCCTGAATGTGTTACCTGTGTAGTGACTAACTGTCTCACTGAGGCTCTGCTAATCAGAACCTCAGTGGTTATGCTCTCTCATTTCTTTCCAAATTGTCACTGACAGGCTAGTGACCATTTTTACCAATTTACATTGGCTTACTGGAACACCCTTATCATTCCCTAGTATATGGTACTGAGGTACCCAGGGTATTGGGGTTCCAGGAGATCCCTATGGGCTGCAGCATTTCTTTTGCCACCCATAGGGAGCTCTGACAATTCTTACACAGGCCTGCCACTGCAGCCTGAGTGAAATAACGTCCACGTTATTTCACAGCCATTTTACACTGCACTTAAGTAACTTATAAGTCACCTATATGTCTAACCTTTACCTGGTAAAGGTTAGGTGCAAAGTTACTTAGTGTGAGGGCACCCTGGCACTAGCCAAGGTGCCCCCACATTGTTCAGAGCCAATTCACTGAACTTTGTGAGTGCGGGGACACCATTACACGCGTGCACTACATATAGGTCACTACCTATATGTAGCTTCACCATGGTAACTCCGAATATGGCCATGTAACATGTCTATGATCATGGAATTGCCCCCTCTATGCCATCCTGGCATTGTTGGTACAATTCCATGATCCCAGTGGTCTGTAGCACAGACCCTGGTACTGCCAGACTGCCCTTCCTGGGGTTTCACTGCAGCTGCTGCTGCTGCCAACCCCTCAGACAGGCAGCTGCCCTCCTGGGGTCCAGCCAGGCCTGGCCCAGGATGGCAGAACAAAGAACTTCCTCTGAGAGAGGGTGTGACACCCTCTCCCTTTGGAAAATGGTGTGAAGGCAGGGGAGGAGTAGCCTCCCCCAGCCTCTGGAAATGCTTTGTTGGGCACAGATGTGCCCAATTCTGCATAAGCCAGTCTACACCGGTTCAGGGACCCCTTAGCCCCTGCTCTGGCGCGAAACTGGACAAAGGAAAGGGGAGTGACCACTCCCCTGACCTGCACCTTCCCTGGGAGGTGTCCAGAGCTCCTCCAGTGTGCTCCAGACCTCTGCCATCTTGGAAACAGAGGTGCTGCTGGCACACTGGACTGCTCTGAGTGGCCAGTGCCACCAGGTGACGTCAGAGACTCCTGCTGATAGGCTCCTTCAGGTGTTAGTAGCCTTTCCTCTCTCCTAGGTAGCCAAACCCTCTTTTCTGGCTATTTAGGGTCTCTGTCTCTGGGGAAACTTTAGATAACGAATGCAAGAGCTCATCCGAGTTCCTCTGCATCTCCCTCTTCACCTTCTGATAAGGAAACGACCGCTGACCGCGCTGGAAGCCTGCAAACCTGCAACATAGTAGCAAAGACGACTACTGCAACTCTGTAACGCTGATCCTGCCGCCTTCTCGACTGTTTTCCTGCTTGTGCATGCTGTGGGGGTAGCCTGCCTCCTCTCTGCACCAGAAGCTCCGAAGAAATCTCCCGTGGGTCGACGGAATCTTCCCCCTGCAACCGCAGGCACCAAAAAGCTGCATTACCGGTCCCTTGGGTCTCCTCTCAGCACGACGAGCGAGGTCCCTTGAATCCAGCGACGCTGTCCAAGTGACCCCCACAGTCCAGTGACTCTTCAGCCCAAGTTTGGTGGAGGTAAGTCCTTGCCTCACCTCGCTGGGCTGCATTGCTGGGAACCGCGACTTTGCAGCTGCTCCGGCCCCTGTGCACTTCCGGCGGAAATCCTTTGTGAACAGCCAAGCCTGGGTCCACGGCACTCTAACCTGCATTGCACGACTTTCTAAGTTGGTCTCCGGCGACGTGGGACTCCTTTGTGCAACTTCGGCGAGCACCGTTTCACGCATCCTCGTAGTGCCTGTTTCTGGCACTTCTCCGGGTGCTACCTGCTTCAGTGAGGGCTCTTTGTCTTGCTCGACGTCCCCTCTCTCTGCAGGTCCAATTTGCGACCTCCTGGTCCCTCCTGGGCCCCAGCAGCGTCCAAAAACGCCAAACGCACGATTTGCGTGTAGCAAGGCTTGTTGGCGTCCTTCCGGCGGGAAAACACTTCTGCACGACTCTCCACGGCGAGAGGGATCCGTCCACCAAAGGGG
Organism: Pleurodeles waltl; assembly: GCF_031143425.1. Classification (NCBI taxonomy): domain Eukaryota; kingdom Metazoa; phylum Chordata; class Amphibia; order Caudata; family Salamandridae; genus Pleurodeles; species Pleurodeles waltl. The sequence goes on along the minus strand of NC_090446.1, from coordinate 140,459,334 downwards.
AAGTCTCTAGCCCTTTTCGTTCCTGCAGAAACCTCAGCTTCTTCTGTCCAGTCGAAGCTTCTTTGCACCCGCAGCTGGCATTTCCTGGGCATCTGCCCATCTCCGACTTGCTTGTGACTTTTGGACTTGGTCCCCTTGTTCCACCGGTACCCTAGATTGGAAATCCACAGTTGTTGCATTGCTGGTTTGTGTCTTTCCTGCATTATTCCTCTAACACGACTCTTTTGTCCTTAGGGGAACTTTAGTGCACTTTGCACTCACTTTTCAGGGTCTTGGGGAGGGTTATTTTTCTAGCTCTCACTATTTTCTAATAGTCCCAGCGACCCTCTACAAGGTCACATAGGTTTGGGGTCCATTCGTGGTTCGCATTCCACTTTTGGAGTATATGGTTTGTGTTGCCCCTATCCCTATGTTTCCCCATTGCATCCTATTGTAACTATACATTGTTTGCACTGTTTTCTAAGACTATACTGCATATTTTTGCTATTGTGTATATATATCTTGTGTATATTTCCTATCCTCTCACTGAGGGTACACTCTAAGATACTTTGGCATATTGTCATAAAAATAAAGTACCTTTATTTTTAGTATAACTGTGTATTGTGTTTTCTTATGATATTGTGCATATGACACTAGGTGGTACTGTAGTAGCTTCACACGTCTCCTAGTTCAGCCTAAGCTGCTCTGCTAAGCTACCATTATCTATCAGCCTAAGCTGCTAGACACCCTATACACTAATAAGGGATAACTGGGCCTGGTGCAAGGTGCAAGTACCCCTTGGTACTCACTACAAGCCAGTCCAGCCTCCTACACCTATCCTTTGCCATAGCTCCATCTTCCTGGCAACTGTGGTGTGCTGCACCTGTGCCCCGAAGAGCTGGGGCTCTACACGGACTATTTCCTCCACCATGACCCTGAGTTCGGCGTCACTGAACCTGGGGTGTCTTTGGGGTGCCATGGGGTGGTGTGGTTGAGGTGTGGGGTGGCGTTTGTGGTGATGAGTGTGGTGCGTGTGGTGGTGTGTGGTGTTTGGTGCGTGGATTCTGTGTGGGTGATGGTGTTGTGTGCCTCTGTGTTGTGGGATTGTCTATTCTGTGCTCTCTCTCTAGCCTTCGTCAATAATTTCGGGTCGTAGGGGCTTGTGGGTGATGTGGGTGTGTGTTTTATATTGTGTTGGGTGTGTGGGAGTGGTGTTAGTATGTGTATCAGGTGTGTGTATTTCAAACTGACCAATGTGGCTGAGTTTTCTATGTGTGTGTGTTTTTGGAGCGCGGCGGTGTGTACCGCCAATGGAATCCCGCGTTTGAAAGACCGCCGCGTGGATTTGTGGGTCGGAATGGTATGGGCGTATTTCTGTTGGCGTGACGGTGGAGGTTTGGTCATCGCCATTTTTGCGCTGACCTTTGGTGTGGCGGACTTTTGTGGATGTCGGGTTTTTGGCGGTTTGGCAGTTGCGGGTCAGAATGACCGTGGCGGTTTACCGCGGCTGCGGCGGTGTTATGGCGGTCTTCTGACCGGCGGTAAGCGCCTTTTACCGCAGAGGTCAGAATGACCCCCTATGTCAATCCTATGCTTAAAGATTTTGCTGTACAAATGGCAAAAGACTTTGGGCCTCATTACGACCCTGGCGGGCGGCGGAGGCCGCCCGCCAGGATGCCGCCCTCCATAATACCGCTCCGCGGTCAGAAGACCGCGGAGGGTATTATGAGTTTTTCCCTGGGCTGGCGGGCGGTCTCCAAAAGACCGCCCGCCAGCCCAGGGAAAAACTCCCTTCCCACGAGGATGCCGGCTCGTAATCGAGCCGGCGGAGTGGGAAGGTGCGACGGGTGCTACTGCACACGTCGCATATTTCACTGTCTGCTACGCAGACAGTGAAATACTAGCGGGGCCCTCTTACGGGGGCCCCTGCAGTGCCCATGCCATTGGCATGGGCACTGCAGTGGCCCCCAGGGGCCCCACGACAATCCTTACCGCCATCCTGTTCCTGGCGGGCGAGCCGCCAGGAACAGGATGGCGGTAAGGATTGTCAGAATCCCCTCGGCGGCGCAGCGAGCTGCGCCGCCTTGGAGGATTCTTAGGGGCAGTGGAAAACCGGCGGGAGACCGCCGGTTTTCCCTTTCTGACCGCGGCCAAAGCGCCGCGGTCAGAATGCCCAAGGGAGCACCGCCGGCCTGTCGGCGGTGCTCCCGCCCCCGTTGGCCCTGGCGGTTCTCTACCGCCAGGGTCATAATGAGGCCCTTTGTCACTATCTAGCTTGGCGAGGATAGCACTGTGTTAATCCTATGCTTAAAGACTTTGCTAGATAAGCAGACATTTGAGGTGAGCAAATCTAGAGTGTCGCTGGTGTTGCAGGGTGCTCCTTACTAGAGCAGCTCTCCACCTAAAATTGGGAACTTCCTAGAGTTCTCCTTTGTTTTTTGCATAATTTATGTGTCACTCTATCCCTGAAAGGGCCTTGGTTTGACTTATACTGGGTGCTCCCTTGTGTCTGGACAAAGCTATACCCCTCTGAAGAGCTCTAATGAGAGCGAAACACGTGTCAGGGGTTGCTTTACTCATTCCAGGTTGGCTTGGACGGCATTTGACCAGTCCAAAGCTGTAATACTGTGCCTGGAGTGGTAAATGGCTTTTGTCATTTTACAGCTCGGCAAGGATGACACTATGTCAATCCTATGCTTAAAGATTTTGCTGTACAAATGGCAAAAGACTTTGGGGGTCATTCTGACCCTGGCGGTCATGGACCGCCAGGGCCAACGACCGCGGAAGCACCGCCAACAGGCTGGCGGTGCTTCCGGGGGCATTCTGACCGCGGCGGTAAAGCCGCGGTCAGAAAAGGGAAGCCGGCGGTTTCCCGCCGGCTTCTCGCTGCCCCAGGGAATCCTCCACGGCGGCGCTGCAAGCAGCGCCGCCATGGGGATTCCGACCCCCTTTCCGCCAGCCTGGTTCTGGCGGGAACGGGTGTCGTGGGGCCCCTGGGGGCCCCTGCAGTGCCCATGCCACTGGCATGGGCAGTGCAGGGGCCCCCTAACAGGGCCCTACATAGATTTTCAGTGTCTGCGTGGCAGACACTGAAAATCGCGACGGGTGCAACTGCACCCGTCGCACCCCTTCCACTCTGCCGGCTCCATTCGGAGCCGGCATCCTCGTGGAAGGGGGTTTCCCGCTGGGCGGGCGGGCGGCCTTCTGGCGGTCGCCCGCCAGCCCAGCGGGAAACTCAGAATGACCGCCGCGGTCTTTTGACCGCGGTACGGTCTTCTGGCGGTTCCCGCCAGGCCGGCGGCATCCGCCGCCGGCGGAGGTCAGAATGACCCCCTTTGTCACTATCTAGCTCAGCGAGGATAGCACTGTGTTAATCCTATGCTTAAAGACTTTGCTAGATAAGCAGACATTTGAGGTGAGCAAATCTAGAGTGTCGCTGGTGTTGCAGGGTGCTCCTTACTAGAGCAGCTCTCCACCTAAAATTGGGAACTTCCTAGAGTTCTCCTTTGTTTTTTGCATAATTTATGTGTCACTCTATCCCTGAAAGGGCCTTGGTTTGACTTATACTGGGTGCTCCCTTGTGTCTGGACAAAGCTATACCCCTCTGAAGAGCTCTAATGAGAGCGAAACACGTGTCAGGGGTTGCTTTACTCATTCCAGGTTGGCTTGGACGGCATTTGACCAGTCCAAAGCTGTAATACTGTGCCTGGAGTGGTAAATGGCTTTTGTCATTTTACAGCTCGGCAAGGATGACACTATGTCAATCCTATGCTTAAAGATTTTGCTGTACAAATGGCAAAAGACTTTGGGGGTCATTCTGACCCTGGCGGTCATGGACCGCCAGGGCCAACGACCGCAGAAGCACCGCCAACAGGCTGGCGGTGCTTCCGGGGGCATTCTGACCGCGGCAGTAAAGCCGCGGTCAGAAAAGGGAAGCCGGCGGTTTCCCGCCGGCTTCCCGCTGCCCCAGGGAATCCTCCACGGCGGCGCTGCAAGCAGCGCCGGCATGGGGATTCCGACCCCCTTTCCGCCAGCCTGGTTCTGGCGGGAACGGGGTGTCATGGGGCCCCTGGGGGCCCCTGCAGTGCCCATGCCACTGGCATGGGCAGTGCAGGGGCCCCCTAACAGGGCCCCACATAGATTTTCAGTGTCTGCGTGGCAGACACTGAAAATCGCGACGGGTGCAACTGCACCCGTCGCACCCCTTCCACTCCGCTGGCTCCATTCGGAGCCGGCATCCTCGTGGAAGGGGGTTTCCCGCTGGGGGGGCGGGCGGCCTTCTGGCGGTCGTCCGCCAGCCCAGCGGGAAACTCAGAATGACCGCCGCGGTCTTTTGACCGCGGTACGGTCTTCTGGCGGTTCCCGCCAGGCCGGCGGCATCCGCCGCCGGCGGGGGTCAGAATGACCCCCTTTGTCACTATCTAGCTCGGCGAGGATAGCACTGTGTTAATCCTATGCTTAAAGACTTTGCTAGATAAGCAGACATTTGAGGTGGGAAAATCTAGTGTCGCTGGTGTTGCAGGGTGCTCCTTACTAGAGCAGCTCTCCACCTAAAATTGGGAACTTCCCAGAGTTCTCCTTTGTTTTTTGCATATATATATATATATATATATATATATATATATATATATATATATATAAACAAACAAAACATCTACAAATGATTTATACTTACCTTAACTGTGTAGTAAAGGCATGCGTGGTAAAGGCACATCCGTGGGAAAGATATGCATGTTAAAGGCACTATGTGGTAAAATCTGCACTGTAAAGGCTGTCTCCAACTTAACTAAATGCGTATGAAAAGAAAGTAACAGTAGATATTTCTACTAATAATATATTTAAGAAATAATTTTAAAACTACATAATTAACATAAAATATTAAAAAATACAACATACAAATGTATTATTATAAAAACATCAATTACATATGCTTTAGAAACATTAAATATATAGAACTCACAATACAAAACATAAAAACAAACATGACATTTAATAATACTTAGGGGGTTATTCCAACTTTGGAGGAAGTGGTAATCCGTCCCAAAAGTGACGGTAAAGTGACGGATATACCACCAGCCGTATTACGAGTCCATTATATCCTATGGAACTCGTAATACGGCTGGTGGTAAATCCGTCACATTTGGGACGGATTACCACCTCCTCCAAAGTTGGAATAACCCCCTTAATATTTTAAAAATGTGTAGTTTTAAATTACAAATCTTAATCAATTAAACAAAATACATACATATAAAATATTTAAACTCACAACATACAAAATGAATACATCATTTAACTAATAAATAAAAAAATAATACAATTCTATTTTTTTTAAAATACCTCCATACTTGTCTACAGAGGAAAAAACACCCACAATATATTTAGAAATAGCAAATAGGAAGAATAGTAAAAAGTAAATCACAACAAATAAAAAGATGTCACATTAAAAATACAAACAATTCAGAGCTGGGTGGACCTTCAATAGGAGGGATTACTCTGTGTTTCCCCACTTACATACACCTCCAACAGCCCGATGGAGTGAGGACCGTCAAGGTTTGGCCATGAGTCATGCTGCCTTATTTAGATTGGGCAGACACATGACCAGTTTTCACTACCCATCACCAGCATGAAAAATGTGGTGGTAAGGGGCAATGAAAACTTATAAATGACCCACACACCAAGTGGGAATGATCCCATGGCGAGTGGGGCCATTGTTTTTTTTTGCATAGAGAAAATCGTGATTTGGTATTTTTGTTTTATTTAAAAAAGTTGCAAGTTTGATGTATGGCTTTGTCACTGAGCCATCTGTCACACACTTGCAATGCATTTCCAGGAACTTCTGTGATGGAGGTTCCTGTAAATGCAAGAGATGTTCACACAGGCAGAGGATGTCTCAGGAGTAAAGCACTCCTCATTGTGATAGCAATTACTCCGTCCACCTAAATTTTATTTAAATCAGCTGCTTAGCAGATCAAAGAAGGTGTTCCAAGTGTGGGTAAGTCAAAGTTTGAGAAATGGGTTAGCCTACAACCCATTACAATAAATTACACTAAGCTGTTTAATTCAGAGGGGCGTGGCCACGGAGCGGAGCATGGCGCACGCTTAACTGTTCAGCTCCGGAGGGGCCGACACTAACCCGGAGCCTGGACGCGCCGGAGCGGGCGGTCCTGCATCTAAAGAAGTGTGGGACGACCAGGGCGGGCGAGGCTGCGGGGGCCCGGTCTCGGCCCCGGTGCAGACTCCCGAGGGACTCGGGCTGCCCGGAGCTGGCGAGGGCCCGCAGCCCTGTTGGTGATCGGGGCCCGAACACGCCGGACCGGGCGGTTTCCCACTTTGAGGCGGAGGCGGCGAGCGGCAAAAACAGACGGGACCGCTTGGGCACAGCCGCGGCCCCGGTGTCGGCCTCCGGCGGACTCGGGCGGCCCGGCACTAACTGGGACCCGCGATCACGCTGCCGGACTGAGGCTGCGGTCCCGGGTAAGACCACGCGCTGCGCCCGGGGCTGGATGCGGACGCAAAGCCACCGGGTCGAAAAGTTATAAACTGGAACAGCTGGGGAAAATACCTACTGGTGACGAGCCGGCCTCTCTCTCCGGGGGCGGGGCCTGATGCCTGCCGGCTGCGGGACTGCCTGCGCTGCGGCGGCGCGAGGACGGGGGGTCCTCCGGGGTTGCCCGGCGGGGAACCCGCTGTTGGCACACCCCCAGGGGAACACATAATCGGAGTGGCTGTGGCTGCTGCCCGGGAACCCCCGGACGCCGACGACGGGACTCTCTCCATCCCGGGCAGTTCAGATTGAACATTGATTGTCCTTTGGGGGGCAGAGCAGCACAGAAGCGGCCCGCACCAACCAACATCGCCTACCGAGGTTGAAGGCCGGGTGCCCCTATTGCCAGGTACGGGGCCCCCACTTGGCTGACTGGACCACCACCGAGTTGAGGGTCTACTGTACCCACCTCCTCGATACATAACAGCTCAAATTGATGAAACCCACCAACCCCGGATCAGCCCAAACTGTTTTCTCATGCAAAGTGTAGATGGAACGTGACCGGGGGGCTGAACACAGCACACTCATGATCGTTTGGTCTGGGAGGGGCCGCCAGCAGACCCAGGGCCGAGCGCGCTGGACCAGGTGACCCTCTATCGTGGGGCGGACGCGGTGACCCGCGCGGACGAGCGGGCCGCTGGGACTCGACTGTAGCACTGGTGCGGACCTTCGGCGGAGCCGGACTGCACAACGCTGACGGAGATCTACGACCCTGCCACTTATCGCGCTGGGAGCGGCTGGCGGAGCGCCTGGGGCTCGCCCTGGAGCACCCGGGCCCAGAGACTGTGACAACAGAGGCCTGGATTAGTGGACAAATCAGCAGCGAACAGCATAAGCGCCTGAACTGTGTGCCAGACCCACTGGGACGCCTCTCCCGGCCTGGCCAATGCCCCCCAAGGGCAGACATAAGAACAAAGCCATGGACCCCCCGACACCGCCGGGGGACAATGAGTCGACCATACAGAACCAGTCACAAATCAAAGTACAAGACACCCAGGACAAGATACTGGGTGCCATTGAAGACACCAAATCCACATTACAGCGCGACATCAATCAGGTGGCGATAGAGGTGGGCCTTCTGAGAGCCAATCATCATAAATTGGCCGACAGAGTAAAAGAAACGGAAGCAACGCTAGCGGAAGTCGTCCCAAAACTAGAAGACGTGTCAGCGGAGGTGACCTCCTTGGCTGGCAGAGTGGCAAAGCTCGAACAGCGAGCTGAGGACGCAGAGGGTAGAAACAGGAGGAACAATATCCGCGTGGTGGGCCTCCCCGAGGGGGCCGAGGGGACGAATATGGTGGAATTTCTGGAGAAATGGCTAAGCACGGTCGTCGCACCAGGATGTCTGACCCCCTTCTACTCACTGGAGCGAGCACATCGTGTGCCAGCTAGACCATTTGCTCCTGGCAGGCCACCGCAGGCTGTAATTGCTAAACTCCTGCACTACAGAGACAGAGACATCCTCTTACAGAAAGCCAGGGAAGCAGGTCCGTTTAAATTAGCCAATGGCGAAGCGACACTGTTCCCTGACTTCACCTTGGAAGTCCAAAACAAGCACGCCTCCTTCCTAGCCGTTAAAAGAACCTTGCGAGAAGAGGGGATACAGTACTCGCTGCTCTACCCAGCAAGACTACGAGTGGTTGCGGAGGGAAAGACCACGTTCTTCCAAACCCCAGAGGAGGCATGGGAATGGTTCGAAAGGCATGGGACACGGCCGGCGCGGCCTGCACCCGAGAATCGCGGGGCGGGCGGGACCCGCCGAGCCCCGAAGGGGAAAAGACCCAGAGACCGCCCACGACTGACGCCATCATGGACACAGAGGCAAGAGAGAGGCCCTGGAGGCGGCGGCCAAGGTGGGTGGAGAGACATCGCCCCGGGAAGGCTCTGAAGAAGAATCGGACGATACGGTGGTATCCTTGCCTGGTGGCTCCGGGGGCTCGACTTACACACCAAGGGTGACCCCGCAAACCGCTGACGAACTCACATAGCTCGAACCTGCACCGGCGCTGAAAGGCGAGACAAGCTGAGTAGAAAAATGGCCCCTCCGGACCTGGCCGCCCCCCCCCCCCCCGGACTTGACTCTCGCCTGTCAGTCTTGGCTGGCGAGTATTGCATTGATGTGTTTGAATAATTTGCAGTGTTGCGTATCTTACTGGGCAGCCTACAGTTCCGGAGGTGCCCTGGGGATGGGGAGTTGGGGTTTGCAGTTACGAGTTATATCGGCTACATATGTGAAATGGACTGAACACAATGAAGGTACAAGTTTGTGGGGGAATCGGTCAGGGCCCTGGGCGTGCCGAGCATACACACAACAGGCTTTGAGAATAGGATGGCGGACCACAATATCATAACCTGGAATGTCAGGGGGATGGGTACTCCAGCTAAGAGACATAGAATTCTTTCCTTCCTAAAAAGAAGAGGGGTGTAGATAGCTATATTACAAGAGACCCACCTGGCACCTGGAGAGGGAGAGGAGCTAAGACGGAGATGGAGGGGACAGGTGTTTGCCACAGAATACTCAGCTTACGCAAGAGGCGTTCTCATTTGGATTAGGGCGGGGGTCCCCCTTACGATTGATTCCTCCAATATAGACAGAGAGGGAAGGTTTGTCATACTGGAGGGGAAATTACAGGGGCTCCCGTTGATCTTGAGTTGTATATACGCCCCCAATCAGGACCAAACCTCATTCATGACGGGCCTGTCTAGACACCTCACTCCTCAACACATGGGGGAAGTACTAATAGGAGGAGACTTTAACGCAGTGCTCGACATTGACTTGGACAGATCCACCCCCCCAATACAGGGAGCAACATCAACCAAAACAGCACAAAAACTAGTTGAGTGGCTGGACACCTGGGGGCTGGTAGATGCTTGGCGGTTACAACACTCAACGACCAGGGATTATTCGTTTTACTCGGGCCTCCACCAGGTACACACTAGAATTGATAGGATAGTTTGCACTGCGGGATTGGCTCGAAGTGTGACCCACTCTGAGTACCTTGCTCGCACAATATCGGATCACAACCCTCTATTGCTGACACTGAGGGTATCACAGGACAGACCCCCCATACCATCATGGAGAATGCTCCCGACAGCGCTAGAGGACCAGGCATATAGGGAGGAATTACGATGTTACCTAACAGAACACATAGAAGCTAACAAGGGATCCACCTCCGCCAGAGCCATAGAATGGGAGACACTCAAAGTGGTGACGAGGGGTTACTGTCTTGGACAGTCTGTGGGGATAAGACGCACGCTAGAGAGAGAATTAAACGCATTGGAGAGGGTCATTCACGAGGGGGAGCTGAGACAGGGCCCTGCAGTGCAAGTAGATGAAGAGTACGAATGTGCACGCAGAGAGCACTCCCAAGTTGAAGAGCGACTTAGATGTCACAGCATGCAAAGATATTTGACATCCATACAATCAGAGGAGGGGAGATCCGGTAAACTCCTGGCATGGCTGGTGCGCCCGAACGGAGACAGCGACCCCATTGCAAGTGTATTGGACAGGGGGGGAACACGTAGACTCAGCCCAGAATCCATTAATGACGCATTCAGAGATTATTATATCCACTTATACAGGAAGCCCACAGACTTGGGGACGGGGACTCTTGACAACTTCCTGACTCGGATACCCCTGCCGGTATTGAACCTAGAAGACAGTGTCAGCCTAGGGGGCCCAGTGACCACGGATGAGACAACTGAAGCAATTGCACAGCTGGCCCCTGGGAAAACCCCAGGCACAGACGGTCTTCCTATGGACTTTTATAAAAAGTATAAATCCTTACTAGTCCCTAGATTGATAGAAATGTATATGGAATCGGCAAAGAGTGGAGAACTCCCATGCACACTACGTGAGGCATTGGTAGTGCCACTCCCTAAAACAAATAGTAGGGAGGCATCAGTAACTGACTACCGCCCACTATCAAGGCTAAATAGCGACTTTAAGATCCTCAGTAAGATTTTGGCCAACCGGCTATCGCCCCATATGCCCACCCTGATACATCCTGACCAGAACGGTTTCATACCTGGTCGCAGCACCTCTCTGAATCTTAGACGAATTTTCTCTATCTTACATATGCCCAACGAATCGAAACCGCCAACCGGGACCATGCTAGCGGTGGACTTTGAAAAGGCCTTCAACTCGATCAGATGGGACTACTTGAGGGCGACAATGTTAAAAATGGGCCTGGGCGAAGGCTGGGTCAGATGGGTGGACCTATTATACTCATCCCCACTAGCGAGGGTCAAGACGAGTAGGACAATCTCTGGTGCTTATCCAGTACACCGCGGAACCAGACAGGGATGCCCTCTATCCCCATTGTTGTTCGCCCTGGCGATGGAGCCCCTGGCGGCCTGGGTACGCGGTGACGGAGCGGGCAGAGGGATTCAGTGGGGACCAACTGATCACATTGTCTCGCTATATGCAGATGATATTTTGATCTATCTCAGAGACGGGGCGAGCGGTCTCCCCTGGGCCCTGAAGGCCCTGGAGGAGTTCGGAGAGGTGTCAGGATTACGACTTAACCGTAACAAAACATATGTGTTCCCCCTGACGCCTGGTTATAGATGTCCCGCAACGTGCCCAGCGGACCTGAAATGGGCCCCAAGGACATTCAGATACCTGGGGATTCAGATCTACCATGACCTGGGTGACTTAAAAGAGGGCAACCTTGGTAGAGCACTCCGATCCCTGAGATCCTCGGTAGGATTTTGGTGCTCTCTGAAGCTGCCAGTGATGGCCAGAGTGGCACTCTCCAAGATGATCATGCTCCCCCGACTTCTCTACTATTTCACCAACTTGCCCCTATTGATTCCCCAGGCATGGTTCCGCGATCTGAACGCGTTGCTCAGAGAACTAATATGGGACAATGGACGTAGACGAACTACACTTACGACTATCTGTAGACCGCCCCACGCGGGAGGACTGGGAGCCCCCGACTTTGAGGCATACTACCTGGCATCCCAACTACAGTGGATCACCGGTTGGCTGGCAGGCCGGGGCCAACTGGATTTATATACCGCCCAAGGAGTAACGGACACGGCATGGATCGTGGCATGTATGGCAAACAGAAAGATAACCCCCCCCCGGAACAATATAATGATAAAAGTTGCAATGGCATGCTGGAAAAGATGTACGAAAAGGGTGGGAGTGGGTCCTCCATATTCCCCAGCTTTACCACTGGCGGTGCTCGCCCTAGAACCTGGGGGGAGGGGACCGGGAAACATGGGACTTGGCCCTTGGTTGACAGCTGGAATAGAAGCAGTGGGAGGGCTCTTCAAGGAGGGAGTGATGAGGGGATTTGCTGAATTAACGGAAGAGGGTGTTCCCAGGGGGCAGTTTCTACTCTATGGGAGGCTAATACACACTCTTAAAGCTCACTGGGACACAGTGAATGCGGAACCCGCCACCCACGAGGTCCTGCACTTACTGTTGACATTAGGGGAGGATTCACATCTGATCACCAAAATATATCGGGCCCAAGTTGAGGCAGCCTTAGACCCCTTACGGTCGCTGAGAGGGCGGTGGGAGAACACGATTGGGCGGGAACTATCTGACTCAGAGTGGAATAGAGTACTGGCCTACCCCCAGATGATATCACGTAACACGCGGTTAAGATACATCCAATACAATTATTTGCACAGGACGTATCTCACGCCTCACAGACTGTTCCGTATATACGGAGGGGCCCCGGGGACTTGCCCGAGATGCGGAGGAGGAGGGGCGGATTTTGACCACATGGTTTGGACTTGCCCAGCGATCCAGTCTGGCTAGAGGGAAATATTGCCCATCCTAACTGAACTGTTTGAGTTTGAGTTGAGACCCACCCCTGAACTGTGCCTGCTGGGCCTCAGACCAGCTGCGCTTTGCGGAAAAGTGAGGGGGCGCTTCCTGGACCTATCCCTGGCCCTTTACAAGAGACTAATCTCGAGGGGCTGGAAGGCCCCAGATCACCCTCTGCTGTCTGACTGGAAAAGGAATATATCAACATGGTCTAGAGCTGAACTACAGGTCCTAAAAGCAGAAGAAGCCAAGAATATCCGCCAGGTTCGGATAGCCCCGGGGTGGGAGAATTTAACGATGAACTGGGAGAATATAAATAAGAGGCTGGCAAACCCAGCCGGAGAAACAAGTGAAATCCAGTCCACACCGAGGATAGAACCAAATGGTGAAAATACATAAACAGGCACCCAAAATGCCCAAATCACAAATAGATCATATCAAGGGTAAGGATGCGAAGACAATTAGCCCTCTGACCCCCACTCCACCGACAGAAGTAGCAAGAAGCGTGAGTGACTTGCCGCCCCCACTGTGCGCCGGTGCGCCCTGGGTTGACCTTTTCTCCCGCCCAAAAATTGATACGATATCGTACCTTAAACGCTAACAACTATAAAAGCCATTCACACAAAGCCGTAAAGTTGACCTCTGAGGGTCTTTTTTCCCCCTTCCCCCTTTCCCTACCTCCAATTAGACCAGCATTACTGTCACTTGGAGTTGTATACCCCCTATTTCGTGTTCTCCCTTCCCTCCCTCTTTCCTCCCCCTCCCCCCCACTACCCTTGTCCTCCCACCTCTAACCCCCACACCACCCTTCCAAGTTACATGCAAGAAGGGGTTCAAGTTTGTTGATTGATTGTTGATTATACAGAACAGTGAAATGAAGAAAGGAAATACGCTTTAACAAGTAAATGAGCACAATTTACTAAATAAGGAACAAAAAGACTAACAACAATAAAAGTAACAAACAATGAGTAAAAAGTAAAATATAGTATAAAAACAAAATGTTCAACAAATGCGGAAATGCAAAATGAACAAGCATGTAACTGTGTAACAACAAAATGTTAATAAAAATATATTAAAAAAAAAAAAAAGCTGTTTAATTCAGAAAACATGAAGGATGAAATTCCTCGCTCCATAAACCCACTGAAGAGTATCACTGTGAAGCAATATGGTCTGAAGCACTGGGTACTAACCTAAAACTAACTGAGCTTTTCTTTTTGCTCATGAAGCCTTTCCACTGCATTACAATTGCACTATATACACAGTCAGGATTTCATATATAAAACAGAATGTCACATTAAATGAATAAAAATAGCCTGCCATAAATGAGGAGTAAAAATGCATACAAGATGGATAAGCAATTGTGGATCTGATGAGCATTGCAGTTTGAGTATCACTGTTGTAGACTATTAGAAAGCTAAACTGAGGGCAGGATTAACTGTGAACATACATACAGGAAGCCATTGTCAAATATAATGCATACAAAAAAAATAAAACAGATGATGTGGATGATGGAAATGCCTCTGCTGATGAAAAAGTCAGACAAATAACACAGAATGTCATGTCATTAACATATTTCTCAATGAATGTTTACTGAAGAGAAAGAAAGTGTATGACTTCAGTGATAGGAGCATAGCAGATTTGCAAAAGCAAGTAACTAAAAAGAGATACAAAACGTAAACAATATGGTACTCTTGTGAATGGCTGTTGAAATGATCAACAAAGTTATTGATTCATGCTACCTGACAAAGTGTTATATCCTATGACAATGATGAGGAATGGCCCTGCCCATTCGGAAAGAGACAGTGTAGGAAGTTGGCTCTGTATATACTATTTCAAAGTAAGAAATCGTCAAAGGGTTTCCCTTAGAGGTAAGATAGTGGCAAAAAGAGATAATTCTAATGCTCTATTTTGTGGTAGTGTGGTCGAGCAGTAGGCTTATCAAAAGAGTAGTGTTAAGCATTTTGTTGTACACACACAGGCAATAAATGAGGAACACACACTCAGAGACAATTCCAGGCCAATGGGTTTTTGTATAGAAAAATATATTTTCTTAGTTTATTTTAAGAACCACAGGTTCAACATTTACATGTAATACTTCAAATGAAAGGTGTTGCAGGTAGGTACTTTAGGAACTTTGAATTAGCAAAATAGCATATACAGTTTTCACATAAATCACATATAGCTAATTTAAAACTAGACAGTGCAATTTTCAACAGTTCCTGTGGGAAGTAAGAGTTTGTTAGTTTTTGCAGGTAAGTAAACCACCTACGGGGTTCAAGTTTGGGTCCAAGGTAGCCCACCGTTGGGGGTTCAGAGCAACCCCAAAGTTACCACACCAGCAGCTCAGGGCCGGTCAGGTGCAGAGATCAAAGTGGTGCCCAAAACACATAGACTTCAACGGAGAAGGGGGTGCCCCGGTTCCAGTCTGCCAGCAGGTAAGTATCCGCGACTTCGGAGGGCAGACCAGGGGGGTTTTGTAGGGCACCGGGGGGGACACAAGTCAGCACAGAAAGTAGACCCTCAACGGCACGGGGGCGGCCGGGTGCAGTGTGGAAATTCTCACGCTTTTGGTTGGAAACGTGAAGTCTTTAAAGTTGTTTCTTTGTTGCAAGAAAGTTGCAGGTTGTTGAACAGGGCCGCTGTTCACAGGAGTTTCTTGGCCCTTGGTTGTAGGGCAGTCCTCTGAGGCTTCAGAGGTCGCTGGTCCCTCTTGGATGCGTCGCTGTTGCAGTTTTCTTTGAAGTTGGGAGACAGGCCGGTAGGGCTGGGGCCAAAGCAGTTGTCATCTCCGTCTTCACTGCAGGGCTTCAGGTCAGCAGTGCTTCTTCTGGTTAAGGTTGCAGGAATCTCCTTTCCTAGGTTCTGGAGGGCCCCTAAATACTGAATTTAGGGGTGTGTTTAGGTCTGGGAGGGCAGTAGCCAATGGCTACTGTCCTGGAGGGTGGCTACGTCCTCTTTGTGCCTCCTCCCTGTGGGGAGGGGGGCACATCCCTAATTCTATTGGGGGAATCCTCCATCCACAAGATGGAGGATTTCTAAAAGTAAGGGTCACCTCCCAGGACACCTTAGGGGCTGTCCTAACTGGTGGGTGACTCTTCCTTGTTTTTCTAATTATCTCCTCCAGCCTTGCTGCCAGGGGGCAGTGGCAGGAGGGGCGGGCACCTTGACTAGCTGGGATGCCCTGTGGCGCTGTAACAAAAGGGGTGAGCCTTTGAGGCTCACCGCCAGGTGTTACAGTTCCTGCAGGGGAGAGGTGAGAAGCACCTCCACCCAGTACAGGCTTTGTTCCTGGCCACAGAGTGACAAAGGCACTCCCCCCATGTGGGCAGCAACATGTCTGGTGTGTGGCAGGCTGGCAGAAACTAGTCAGCCTACACTGGAAGTCGGGTATGTTTTCAGGGGGCATATCTAAGATGCCCTCTGGGTGTATTTTACAATAAATTGCACACTGGCATCAGTGTGCATTTATTGTGCTGAGACGTTTGATACCAAACTTCCCAGTTTTCAGTGTAGCCATTATGGAACTGTGGGGTTAGTGTGTGACAAACTCCCAGACCATATACTCTTATGGCTACCCTGCACTTACAATGTCTATGGTTTTGCTTAGACACGGTAGGGCATAGTGCTCATGCACATATGCCCTCACCTGTGGTATAGTGCACCCTGCCTTAGGGCTGTAAGGCTTACTAGAGGGGTGACTTAACTATGCCACAGGAAGTGTGGGGTTGGCATGGCACTCTGAGGAGAGTGCCATGTCGACTTAGTCATTTTCTCCCCATCAGCACACACAAGCTGTGAGGCAGTGAGTGAGGGGTCCCTAAGGTGGCATAAGACATGCTGCAGCCCTTAGAGACCTTCCCTGGCATCAGGGCCCTTGGTACCAGGGGTGCCAGTTACAAGGGACTTACCTGGGTGCCAGGGTTGTGCCAATTGTGGAGACAAAGGTACAGTTTAGGGAAAGAACACTGATGCTGGGGCCTGGTTACCAGGGTCCCAGCACACTTTCAAGTCATAACTTAGCATCAGCAAAGGCAAAAAGTCAGAGGGTAACCATGCCAAGGAGGCATTTCCTTACAGACAGCATTGTAACAGAATGAAACTGTTTTGGGAAAACACTAATATATATAGAGATTTGTGGAATAATATGTAAAAACTGCACGGTATCCACACATTAGAATGCTGGTAAAGGAATTCCTATTCCTACACCGCATTTTGCACCTGCTGTAGTGTAGCACCCTTTAAACATTTGCAAATTGACTTTATTGAGCTGCATCCTACAAATAGGCATCTGTGAAATACGCCTTGCCATTGACTCTGCAGGGGCCTGGACACAATCTTCAATCTGGCGCACTGGTGATGGTCAAGAACTTTCAGAGATCTAATTGCCTACAACCTTGCTGGAGCGATTCCATACAAGTTCTGCTGGCAACACAAAAAGGCACAAAATATACAGGATATAAGAAATGGATCAATCACTCAAATGTGAAAAGAGCTTCCTTGCCTCAGACCTTACCCCACCTAAGCTCATCAATGATGCTGGCCCTTGATACAACCTGCGCCAATGCCCTACAGTAAGTCCATCTTCCTGACCCAACTAAAAATAGTTTAATTTTGGGTCCAGAGGCGCAAAGTACTAGTGACCTCTGAAAGCCTGGTGATGGTGAAGAATAAGAAACAGACGAGCCCAACTGCTCAGGAAGAATATTTAGGATGGAAAGGAACCATGTTGACAAAGAAATTGTACATACCACTTACCCTGATCTTCATTTCTACCCTAGCAGCTGTCATCATCTACTTGTAGGATCTATACTTCCCAATATTAGTGGGATTAAACAACACCACGCTTACTGAAGATCTGCACGATCACCATTCCGAAGAGCACCATGAAAACATTGCCATACAAATGCTGAACGCCTATCACAAGGAATTAAATGCCTCAAATGGCTTAATTTGACTAAAACTTCCTTCTGTAACACAATATTAGATACCTTAGTTGCCTTTGAGTTTGACACTTAATGATTTTTGTAACATTGTATTTAAAGCGTTATTCACCTGGTTTTCTGGCCAAGAGGACCGATGTCAGACACAAATACAGAAATGAAACAGTGTTACCATTGGGTTGTTCTGTCAGAGTGGAAGGTTTGCCTTTCAGGGAAACCTTCAATGATAGTGTCATAAGTAAAAGATATAAATACATTATCCTTCTTGTAGGAAGCTAGTCTGGTGTATGGTGGATACCTATGGTGTTGGCATCTTATATCAGGTACAGGCAACTCCTATTAATGAATGAAGACAGAGTCTAGGAAGCCAGGGCTCTCTAGACGTAGCTGTAGATGAGCAGCCAATACTTATGTAGGAGGAGTGCAAAGCACTTGCAGTACCATAGCCACCACACAGTAGCTTATCACACCTGAAAGGAAATACACAGTGTTGCATAAATATAGGTACGCGTCACCTGAGGGAGGAGCAGTTAGGGCAGGAGCCCTTTAAACTTTGAATAGCGCTCCCGCCGCCGCGGGAAGCGCGTCACCTGAGGGAGGAGCAGTTAGGCCAGGAGCCCTTTAAACTTTGAATAGCGCTCCCGCCGCCGCGGGAAGCGCGTCACCTGAGGGACTCGCGTGGGCGGCGTCCGGGCAAAGCCCGGGCCAAGGGCAGGCCCGTCTTGCGCCCGTCATCGCCAGGAGGAGACTGGGCTGGGCCATCCCCCCAAAGTTTTTTTTTTTTTTATACTTGGCCCTGGTATAGAGGTCTCAGGAATGCCCTTTGCTCAGTTTGTCTAGTTTTACTTGACCACGAGCTTCACTTGGCACCAAAGGGGCCAGTGGAGAAAGTCTCTATTACCTCTCGCTTCTTGGGGCTTCTTTTCTTCCTGATACCACTCGTACCTGATAGTAGAAACCAGGGCTGGGCCATTCTTTTTTTCAGACGTGTTTGAAATTATTCAGCTGGGCCATTGGATAGACGATATGGGGAAGAGGAAGGCCGATGATGTATCAGCACCCCAGTCTCGGGTTAAAAAACCCAAGAAACGTTCTGTTGGGAAAGTGGAGGGATGTTCTACTACAAATCTACAGCAATTCAAAACAATTGATTCATTGTTTGAAGAGGTTGAGGCTATACTGAGGAGCCCTTCTGTTGCTGGCCCTTCTATACCGGATACCATTCCTCCCAAAAAGATTCCTGATCTCTTTAAGAAAAAAATATAGATGCATAGAGTAGAGGTCAAGGCTGATCTACACCCCCCCCTCCTCCTCACTCCCAGGGTGTAATTCCTTCACTCTTGGAGATTTCACCATTCTTGGTGGAAACAAATGGTTGTTTACCTGTAGAAGGTGCACCTTACTTGAGGTGCACGTCTCCGCCTCCTATTATCATTCCTTGTTCAAATAGGTTTTCGGTTTTGTCCTCTAATTCTGTAAGTCCTGGACTTTCACAAACCTTAATTGTAGAAGGAACTGATAAAGACTCTCTGGATGGAAAGATGGGCAACAACGAAGCTTCTCAGTTGGTTATCATTTCTCAGAAATTAGATGACGTTAAGTGTCTGTTGACATCTTTGATGAACAAAATCGATGGACTCTATGATCAAAAGTCTGGTTGTAATTGCATTGTGCCATATGAGTCTGTTCCTTCCTCTGATTTATTGATGGAAACTAAAAAACCTAGTCCTCTTAACGTAGGTGATAAATTGACATCTTCTTCTACACATAACCTCGCTAGGGGAAGTAATGGTAGTTCCCAAAGGCATGGTAGGCCTGCCTGTCAGACCATGTCTTCCACCCATGAGCGAGTTCCAAAATTAGGTGTAAACAAGTGTGGATCCATCTTTGGACGGGGGGACAAAGGTACTCCTCGCCCAAAAACTTCTCAGCTAAACCTAGGAGGAACACCCTCTGCAGCAAGTTGCTGTGTTAGTCCCCGTTCAGCCACTCACCCTGATTATTTGACACTCTCGCAGACCTGTGACCTCAAGGGAAGGTTAAGAAGGAGGAGGGAAGACGCCATTATATATTTGACTAGGGTGCCAAAGCTACCTCAGGGCAATAGAGAGTCGAGTGACTCTCTATCTAATAAAGTCATTCATTGGATACGCTCCCAGAGGAACTGTCTCTCCGTTATCCGGTCTGATATACGTGAGGCCCATAGATATAATCAGTTAGGGTCGGAATTTGATTATATTTCGATTCTTTTTAATGATAGTAGTCTAGTTAATGATCTCCTGGCCTTTGATACACGGACAGGTATATTACGTACAGGTAGGGAATCGAATCTTAGACTTAGTAGTCAGCCGCCTGGGGCCCCGTTATGTAGAGGATGTTGTACATCTGGAACTATTGCAGCTGGGGTTATTTCTTCTTCAGATAACTCTGCAACATCTAAATCCGTGAACCCTTCCCCCTTACTTCCTGAATTAGACTGACTGATTGCCCCCTGCACAGTACTTCCTAAAATAGTAAATGATGAGTGTCAACTTACAGGGACTCCATCTCCCGCCTCCCTATTGAGAACTAAGTCAATATCTACGCCTCCCAAAATTAATATTATATCTTGGAATGTTGCAGGAATTAAGTCAAAGTTGGATGACCCGGAATGGGTAAGCCTTGTTAATAAACAAGATATCTGTCTTTTTCAGGAAACTTGGACTGCAGAACAGTTATCCATACAAGGCTTTACAACCTATTTTTCTGCTGCCCAACCTGCCTCTGGTGGCTTTGGAAGACAGATAGGAGGGTTAATGATTTTATTGAACAATAAGCTAGAATGTGACCACTCCATGATAAAGTTTAATTCCTATGATCTGCTGGGTGTCCAACTCGCATTCCGACCTGGATTCAGGATGATTGTTCTGAATACTTATGCAAGATCCGTTCCCCGTGGGTCAGAATCAATTGTTCTCACCCAGCTGACGGATTATATAGAGCTTCTGGACCCTTCAGATCTTCTGATTATAGCAGGTGATTTTAATTGTTCTTTTGTGTTGGACAACACCATCAGCAATCTGACTACTGAGGAGGACGAATATTGGGGTATTCCCCAATCTAAGGAAACATCGATTTTGCCGGTTTCCCGCATTGCATCTCAGTTGTCTTCCCTTTGTCTGAAATATGGCCTGAGAGAATGTAACGGCCGCACTAAATCTGATTCAGAGCGAGCCATCACTTTCAAGCGAGGGCTTTCCTTTAGTACTATTGATTATATTCTGGTGGACATTAGGCTATGGTCACGTTCACTGGATATGGAAATTTTACCTCGCTTGGATAGCGATCATAATCCTCTGTGCCTTGTACTGACCAACCATGCATTTTTAAGAGTCCAGCACATAACGATCACTAACGTCCCACTCCCTTACCTGAACCATAGACGTTCTTGGGTCTGCTGGCCAAAGGTGGAATCCAACCCGTATTTGATTGGGGAAATATATTCATCATTTTTAAAACTCTTTGCAGACTATGAGGAACAAGAAGCCTCTGATATTCCCAATATGGCTATCCACAATAAATTGGTGGATTCCCTACAGGGTATCTTCTATAGGGAAATCCCTTCCAAACTGAGACCTGCTGACACCCCTCGTAGGGATTGGTATAATCAGGATTTTGTGCGAGCAAGATCTAATTTAAACGAGGCTGTAAAAAACTCTACCCAAGTGGCTATTAAAGAGGCCCGACGTAGGTATGTTAATGCCCTGAAACAAGCAAAAAAAGACTGGGATAATGAGATATGGCAGAAGCTGCTTGCAGCAGTCAAATACAAAGATGATAGTTCCTTTTGGCGGCTGTTGACCTCTAGTTCGAAAAGGGGCAATGATGACATTGGTATGTACATACAGCCCGAAAGATGGGTGTCCTATCTTTCTGGAATTTATGCTCTGCCTGCACCGCAAGCTCTGGAGGACCCTGGATATGATGAGTGTTTGGCCGTTAACAAGACTTCAACTGAGAGTATTGTTTTTACCTTAGCCGAAACAACAGCTGCAATTAATTCTCTGAGGCCAGCCAAAGCCCCTGGTCCAGATAAGATCCCAGGGGACCTGTTTAAATCAGAACCAAAGATATGGGCGTGGTACATCAATTTATTGTCTAATGCCATAGCAGCTGGTAGCCCTATTCCAGATTCTTGGCGTGGCGCAGAAATAATACCGATTCACAAAAAGGGTGATGTAGGTTCACCTGTAAACTATCGACCAATCAGCCTTATCGATATCCTTCAGAAGACGTTTGCTAAGCAAGTCCTAGATAGGCTTACCGATTGGATCCAAGACAACCAAATTTTATCCCCCTTACAGGCCGGTTTTCGGCCTAAAACTAACACTATGGACCAAGTCTTCAGGCTGTCATTACTATTTTGGAAGTATGTCACCCTATCTAAGCAAAAACTTTATGTTGCTTTTGGAGATCTAAGATCTGCATTCGATTTTGTCCCAAGAGAGAAACTATGGGGAGTACTAAATAAAATCGGTATCCCAGGAAATTTAGTGCATTTAATTCAAAGATTACATGAAAAAACATTTGCACAAGTCAGATGGGGTAAGCAGGGGGAACTCACCGACAAAATAGATATTAGGAGAGGAGTGCGCCAGGGTTGTGTTCTTGCCCCAACACTATTTACATTGTTTATCAACGAGGTGGTGCAAGTCGTTACCAACTGCCAAAATGATGCTCCATCCTTGAACAACCATAAAATTCAAATTTTGCTATTTGCTGACGATTCCCTCCTGATCTCCAGAACTCCTATGGGTCTCCAGGTACTTGTGGATAAGTTTAGTTTGTTTTGTGGTGACTATGGACTTGAACTCAACCATAGCAAAACTAAACTTATGACCCTGGGCTGTGGCCCCACTAAGAGATACTCAATTTTCTATAATGGTACCCCCCAAGGTATGGTAAGCTCCATAGATTATTTGGGGGTGAGAATTAGCAACAATCTGCATTGGGGGGCCCAAATCGATAAAAGTTTAGCTCTTCTGGCACA
The DNA here is from genome assembly GCF_031143425.1 of Pleurodeles waltl. Taxonomy (NCBI): domain Eukaryota; kingdom Metazoa; phylum Chordata; class Amphibia; order Caudata; family Salamandridae; genus Pleurodeles; species Pleurodeles waltl. The sequence continues at coordinate 140,437,057 of NC_090446.1, read as the reverse complement.
GAGATCTGGGGCCATTTTACGCTTTCACAAGTCTACCTCTGAGAGAGTGATTACTCCAACTATTAAAATTTACTGAGCAAAGGCACAGAGCGCTGCGGTCTACGGGGCAGAAATTTGGGGGTCCTCGAACACTGGCAAGCTTACAGTGGGGGAAAACAACTTTGTAAGGTCAACTTTGGCCTGTCCTTGCAGTACCCCACTGCTGCCTATGTTCTGGGACCTTGGCCTCTCACGCATCTCAGATGTAATTGCCCTACGACCATTGCTTTTCTGGGTCCGTGTATGGACCACCCCTGAGCTATCCACATACAAGGAGTCTATTCAAGACATTCTAGATAGACCAAATGTACTTACCATTCCCTGGTTTAACCACATCTCAAAATGGTTTCACAGATTGGGTCTTAGTGAGTTTTGGAGTCATCCAGAAAGTATAAGGAAGGATCGGAAGAATCATTTGAAAACTGTTTACTGGACATATGTCAGAGAAAACTACCTGCTGTGCTCAACACACGGCAGATTGACCTCACAATTCTTTGATTTTAAATGGTACCCGTATCTGGAACCATTTATGGATACAATTCTTGACCCATTAAGTAAGAGTCTATATATTCAGTTTAGATATGGTTGTCTGCCTCTTAAATCCTATGGCAGTACACGGAGTGCGACTCCAAGTCCTGATATTTGTCCGAGTTGTAATCACATTTCAGAATCTATTGTACATTTTATGTTTATATGCCCTGCTTATCTGATTGCGCGAAGGAAGTGGTTACGACCTGTGTGCAGGAATATGGGGGCAAGACATTGTATTGTTGCCTTAAGGATCATGATGAGGGAAACTTCTCTCCCTCTATCCTGTGCGGTTAGCAAGTATATTGTAGCTGCCTGGCATATACGTACTCATTTTCTGGGGAAAAATGATGATGAGGACCAAATTTTAAAAAATTAAAAAAAAGTGTTTTAGTTGTTAAATTTTAACTACACACCTAGACTGAAATAAAACCCCATGTTTATTTTAAATGATAGGTATTAGGGGGTTAGGTGCATTTTTTAAGGAAAATCATTTTATGTGTTTTAAGGCTGAAACATATGTTTTTATTTTATTCTTATCCCTTTTTAATTTAATTCCTATTTCCTTTTTTATTCAATTGTTGGTTGTTTTGCTTTTATGGTTGAAAGTAACCGAATAAAGCTATGTGTTGATTGATGAAATATAGGTACTTTATTATAGTAACACTCAACTAGATTACTTGTAGGCAGTCCCCCCAACTGGAGGTAAGTACAACTATATATATATATATATATATATATATATATACACTCAACTTAATAATAATTCAAAATTAGCATAGGAAACAACAAGCATTGGCACGAACTGTAGAAAATAGCTAGAGCCCTAGGTGAGGGCCAAACCATATACTAAAATAGTGAAATACGAAGTGAAGACCCCCACCCAAGGATATGGAGTAGTTAGAGGGGAGCTGAGAGAACTTGGGACCCCAGGAGGTAAGTACCTTAGTGACCCCCAGCGGAGAGCAGAGGTAAGTACCTGGTCTTCCCAAGAACTAACAAGAGGACTTCGAAAATGGATTGTGCAAGAACAGGACCAGACCAGAGGAACCCAAATATGGATTCTGGAAGAAGAGGACCTGCTAAAGAAGGGGACAGAGTCCAGTCCACGACAGAGTGACAAGACGAGCCAGGAGCCACTACCCACCTTTCTGTGGATGAAGTTGCGGGTCGACGGGGGAAGAGGAAGATCAGCTGTGGAGCCCAGGCGATACAGAGAAGTCTTTGAGTAATGCCGATGATGCCCCACATCGGTTGCCAGGTCGCAGATGGTCAGTGGGTCAGAGAACCACCAACAAGCCTTGGCAAATGCAAGGGGGGGCAAAAGATGAGTAGCAAGGCTGAAAAGGACCAGCAAGGTCCAGGGGACTCGACCCTTGGAGCGGTGTCCGGGATGACCCTCAGCAGTTGGAAGAGCCAGCAGAAGTAGTCACAGCCCCCACAGGCAACCCACTGGCAGCGAGTACATTAAGTTGCAGTGAGGCTCAATCAGCACTCCTGGAGAAGAGTCCTGTGTCACTGGAGCAGCCGAGAAGGGACTATCTTTGCAAGGGTGAAGTGCTGAGGGCCGGGGCTACTCAGAGCCTCAAGATCCCTTGGAGCAGGAGACAAGAAGTCTTGGTTGCCGCAAGCGTTATGGTGCACAGGGGTACTCTCCTGCAAGGAAAGGCAAGGGCTCGCCATCTGCCAAAATGGACTGAGGGCAGAGAGGACCAAGGGGGCCACTCCAGACCACCACCTGTGTTGCAGGATCCATGCAGTTCCAGAGGAAAGCAGATCCATGCAGCCGGACGTCATTGCTGTAGGTTCCTGCAGATGCAGGGGAGTGACTCTTTCACTCCAAGGGAGACTCCTTCTTGCTTCTTGGTGCAGCTGAAGTTTTGCTGGCCCCCGAGAATGCACAGCTGTGGAAATGTTGCAGTTGCTGGAAGGAGCCGGGGAACAATGTTGCACGGCGAGGTCGTCTCGGAGGTTGCAGTCCTGTTGGTTCCGGAATCATGCACCCAAGATTGGCAACAGTATTGGGGAATGATTTTGACATATTTGACACCAAATATGCCCAGATTCGGAGTTACCATTATGTAGCTGGACCACAGGTAGTGTAGCCAGTACACAGGTAAAATGGCTTCACCACACTTACGAAGTCCAGTGCATTGGAACTGGAGTTCAAATGGGCACCTGTGCCCATGCAGGGGTGCCTCACACACAGGGACCTGCATCCTGCCCTTTAGTCTGGAAGGGCCTACCTTAGGGGTGACTTACAGTGAGCTGGTGTAGTGATCTGTGATGGAAGGATGCATGCACCTTTTCACACAGGCTACAGTGGCAGGCCTGCAGACACATTTTGCATGGGCTCCCATGGGTGGCATAATACATGCTGCAGCCCATGGGGGACCCCAGTTGTCCCAATGCCCTGGGTACCTAAGTAACATATACTTGGGACTTATAAGTGGACACCAGTATGCCAATTGTGGAGTGCACAAAGGTCCAAGGTAACCAAATTTGGAGAGAGAGAGAGAGAGCACTATCAGTGGGGTCCTGGTTTGCAGGATCCAAGTGAAAACAGTCTAAGCACAAAATGTTAACAAAAAAAAACAAATAACCAATATCACATTTCAATACATAGACATCAGGGTGTATAGCAATTTGTTATTTTTTTTTACTGATTTATTTAACACAAAATGCTCATTACAAAAATTCACATTTCTAATTTTCAAAGATTACTCATTTAAAGAGCTATGCATTTTTATACATGGCCTCATAAGTTTACATAAACTCAAACAAATGAAAACAGGCTAGCGGTTCTGCAAGATTATGTTATTCCATAGCTGAAAATTTGCTGTTGTTCAGCATTCACATATACTCCAACAATTAGTGGTAAGATTCCGTCTGCAGGTACTTCCATAAATCATTGTAAGATTCAGCTGACACGTGTTTCGTCCCATTTACATGTTGTTAAAATTTTGATACCGAATTAGACATTTTTATCGCTACACTAAATATTAGATTGATAAGGAGACGCTTAATAAATTGTGTGTGCTCCACTATATGTTTTTGTTCTCATACTTTGAAAGTTGACTGCTTTGTATCACTCGCACTTAACTTAAGTCACAACCGTAGTGAGGCTACATATTTAAAAACCCCGCCTCCATCAGATACAGCAGACATCCTGTCTCTCCAGAATGCCAGTGGGGTAGATACATAACCAGAAGTCCAGAGGGAATGTCATTCAAGTCCTAATCCTCTAGAAGGGATGTCCTTCCTCTTAGCTCAAAGGAAGGCAGTATGGGTGTGGGAACTACCAATGTCCGCTGTAGAACCCAGGTCTAATATTATGACTGAGGCCCTGCAATTTGTCTCTGCAAAATCAGACACTCTTTTGCCATTTTTCTGGAGCCCATTAAAGCTGTGCAGAACAAGTTCACCTTAGCACCTGTTTCTACCAAGCTTATTGCAAGGAGGTATAGGACCACTCCAATGGACCTAGCCTCTTTCATCTCAGCCCTCAACAGAAAGTCTGGTGGTACATAGTGCTGGACAAAGCATAATCCACATGCATTTCCGAAAGCCCCACCTGACAGAGTCCAGGAAGGTAAAAGCTATTGGTAAAAAGGTCTTCTCAGCCAGCAGCTTAGCTTTGAGATCAATAAACTCAACCTATTTTCTCAACAAATATACACATGCCTTATGGGAGATCATCAACATGGTGGTTCCAAGTCTTGCATACCATCTTAAGGACCACTTTGAAAGATGCCTCCTGTCAAATAATCAGGGCAGGCGTGGTCACAGTGGATTCCATAGTCAAAGGCATTGAGTATTCCACTGCCCTGAGGAGTCATGCTTAGTTTCTATCGCAATGAAAAGGTCACACTCATAGATATGCCATTCAATGGGGCTCACATGTTTGAGGAAACGGCTGATGCAGCCCTTCAGATTCAAGGTGGAAACGATTATTGCCTGCTTTCTTGGTCTCCAATCTTCGGCAGGACTTACAATAGGCCTTCACCAGCCACTCCACAAGCTTAATCAACTGCTGTGGCAATACAGAAGCAGAGAAAAGGTATGTCAAACTCAGCAGCCCTTCCCACACCACTAATCCTGAAAAGACGCTTTAGCTTCTCTTTGAAGGACCACATTTGGCCTGTTGAAGAGTTGGTATCCTCTTTTATACAGGTCTGGAAGGCCAAAACAATGGATCAGTTGGTCCTGCAAATAGCTGAAAGGGGGCAGGCCCCACCCCTCCAACAGGCTCCTCCCTAGACCCCTTCCCTGTCATTCCTAGCATTCAAAGAATCATCTTCAGATCCAGCAGCACACGGTGACAGCCCTGCTACAGAAAGGAGCAGTGGAGTTGGTGTCAGTACATTTTTCCAGGGTGCTGCACCTGCTTCTTCCTGGTTTCCATGAACTTAGACAACTGACTGCTCAAGGCAGGTTCACAACAGAAGGTGTCAGATCACCTGCAGGCAACTCATCCTTGCTTTTCCATTACGTGCCCAAGTCTTACTTAGAACTCTCTAAGGGTGTCCTCCTCTTAAAGTTCCTAGAGGCAGTACTGGAAACAGCACCCTTGAGAAGCCTTTCCTCCTCCTCACAAAGGATTCAAGACACTTAGGGACTCATTATGACATTGGCGGTAAATCCTGCTTACCGCCACACTGATGGCTGCCAACATACCGCTGCAGTGGCAGATATCCGTTCACCATATTATGACACACACACATCAATCCGACAGAATACAGCCACATACACAAATCCACCAGACCAAAGGTCAGTGATAAATTGCCAGTCCCAAAACCCACACTGTTATGCCAACAAAACAACACCCACCACATTATGACCCACGAATCACCACAGCAGACATTCAATGGCGGTAAACCATTGGCGGTACATACCGCTGCGCACAGAATTGGCACCCACATACAAAACAATACAACATTGGCCAATACCAAATATACATACATGACACCCATACACACACCACACCCATACCACTATAAAACACACACACATTACCCACAACTCTTTGCCAACACCAATTGCCACGAGGAGACTGAGAAGAAGAGCACAGAGACAACTAGACACACACACCACTTACACCCATACACCCCTCACACACTCCACATCACATGCCCCACCACATTACTTAACACATCCTCACCAACACAAATCACACAACACCCATGGTACCACAAAGGCACCCCCGTTTCACTGAGGAGGAGTTAAGGATCATGGTGGAGGAAATTCTCAGGGTAGAGCCACAGCTCTTTGGAGCATAGGTACAGCAGATGTCCATTTGAAGGACGATGGAGCTATGGCGGAGAATCGTGGACAGGGTGAACGCCGTGGGACAGCACCCAAGAACAAGGGACGACATCAGGAAGAGATAAAACGACCTATGGGGGAAGGTACCTTCCATAGCAGCAAGGCCCCAGCTCGCCATACAGAGGACTGGCGGTGGACCACCACCTCCTCCTCCTCCCCCACAGCTCACAGCATGGGAGGAGCAAGTACTCGCATTACTGCATCCTGAGGGACTAGATGGAGTGGCCGGAGGACTGGACACTGGTAAGTCAACATTTACTAATCATCACCCCATCCCCCAAACCTGTATGCCATCTCACACCTACGCCCTCACTCCTATCACTGCACTCCATCCCCCACACTGCACCTACGCATATGACTAACCCCAATGCCAAGCCCTGCATGCCATACCAATGCATCGACACCCCTGCCAGCCCTGCATGGACACCCATCACTAAAGCATGCACAGCATAGGGAAACTAACAATCCCACAATACATCACCATACACAAGCAAAAGCTTGGGAGCCCTGCTGTGTGCCAGGGGGAGGACAGGACCAGGGAACCAACTCTCCAGGAGGCACTCTCCAAGATCCTGGGAGCCTACCAACAGTCCCAGGACCCAATGAGCCAGATCCTAGACAATGTGCAGGAGAACAGGCGGCTGCAAGAGGGGCAGTATCAGGGGATCAGGGAGGACTTGCAGGTCATTAACAGCACTCTGGTCTCCATAGCAGGGGTGCTGGCAGACATGGCCAACATCATGAGGGAGGCAACAGCACACCAGCGGGCCCCTACAACTAGCCAGTCCATTGACCAGCCCTCCACTTCCACTGCCGCTAGTGGCCAGGAGGCCCCGCCACAGGACCGACAGGCCATCTGCACCCCTCCCCCTGCAGAAGGTGAACCACCCCGCAAATGTTCCCGGCGATCCAGACAGAAGCCAGAGACACTTGCCAAGACCGCCGCCAGGAAATGAGACTCTCCTGATTGTACCCCTTGTGTCCCACTCAGTCACCTTGTCCACCTTGAACTGCAATTGCTCTCCTTCCTATGGCCCCTTGGATACTGCACCTGTGCTACAAACAGACTGGAACAATACCCTGGACTTTCATCCATCATCACCCCATTCCATTGCACTTTACCCTCAATTTATTAGCACTACAATAAACACCCTTGGAAAAAACCTGATGTTAGACTTTTCATCCTTGGCGTGGTCTCCCTAATTTTTTGCCTCTGTTTCCCAGGTTGTTGATGTATGCTGGACATTATTTTTGCTGTTTTTGTTACTCTGGACACTTTACCACTGCTATCCAGTGCTAAAGTGGAAGTTCTCCTATGTAAAATGTACGTGTAATTGGATTTCCATGATTGGTATATTTAATTTACTGGTAAGTCCCTAGTACAGTGCACTAGAGGTGCCCAGGGCCTGTAAATCAAATGCTACTAGTGGGCCTGCCGCACTGGTTGTGCCACCCACATTAGTAGCCCTGTAAACATGGATCAGACCTGCCACTGCAGTGTCTCTGTGTGCAGATTGTAACTGCCAATTCAACTTAGCAAGTGTACCCACTTACCAGGCCTAAACCCTCCCTTTTCTTACATGTAAGACACCCCTAAGGTAGGCCCTAGGTACCCCCTTGGGCAGGGTGCAGTGTATGTTTAAGGTAGGACATATACCAATGTGTTTTATAAATCCTGACAGTGAAATACTGCCAAATTTGGTTTTCACTGTCACAAGGCCTATATCTCTCAATGGTTAACATGGGGGCTGCTTTTAAAAATGATTAAAGCGGAGGTTCCCTTTGGGAGCAGATAGACATTTGGAGTTTGGGGTCTCTGAGATCACAATTTAAAAATACATCTTTTAGTAAAGTTGGTTTAGAGATAGTGTGTTTGAAAATGCCTCTTTTAGAAAGTGGGCATTTTCTTGCTTAAACCATTCTGTTACTCTACCTGTTTGTGGATTTCCTGTCTGGGTCAGTTTGACAGTTGGGCTGTTGGCACCTCTCTAGACAGTGATACAAAGGGAGCTGGGGTGTAGCCTGCTTATCCTGATGAGCCATCTATACTAGGAGGGAGGGGAGGAGTGGTCACTTACACCTGAAAGGGCTGTGCCTGCCCTCACACAATGCAGTCTCCAACCCCCTGGTATGTGTCTGTGGCCTGGCCTGGGCAAGGCAGAATTTCACGAACAAGAGAGTCTTTCCTTTGAAGTTAGCCTGGTTCAAAGGCCAAAATGGGTATAAGAAGGGCACCCAAAATGACAGACTTTAGATCACTTCTGGACATCAAGAGAAACCTCTGCCTGGAGAAGAGCTGAAGAGCTGAGGAGAAGTGCTGCCCTGCCTGTGACTGTGCTTTGAAGAGTTATCCTGCAGACAAAGACTGGACTTTGTTGTGCATTCCTGCTTGTGAAGAAATCTCCAAGGGCTTGTCCTGAGCTTGCCTCCTGTTGTTGAAGTCTCAGGGTCATCAAAGACTTCTCCTGCCGGCACCTAGACTCTCTGCTGAGACCCCTACCCTGCCAAGTGGTGCCCTATGCAGTTCCTGGGGTCTTGGAAGGTGAAGCTGGCAGACCAAGACTGAAAATCCACCCCAGTCCCCCGTGCGGGTAAAATATCAACGCACTTTCCGAGACGCGGGTGAAAAATGGCTCGCCACCGGTTTCACGCAGAAATCGGCGCTCCACCGGCATCGCAGCTGGAAGATCGACGCACGCAGCTGGAGAAATGACACGCAACACCTGACGACAGAGGCTGATATCGCAACCCACACTGAGTGGTGTTGCTGATACCATTCAGCAGGATTTGCGACACAAACCTTGCTGGGCGTGGAAAAACAACGCAAAGCTTGCCCGGACCTGAGTGCTTGCCTCCGACCCAAGTGCTTGCCCGGATCAACGCATCGCTCTCCTGCGGAGAGGAAAAACTACGCACGCCGACCGGAGAAGGAGAAATGATGCATGGTCTTCCTTGCGGGTGAGAAATCGACGCATCACTAACCATTTTATAGGATATTTAGCATTGGCGTGGGAGATATACTGGTCCGCCAGGCACACCATCTGCACATTCATGGAGTGGAAACTTTTACGATTCTTGTACACCTGTTCATTCTGGTAGGGGGTGGGGGGGACAAACGCAATATGTGTCCCGTCAATCGCACCAATAATATTGGGGATTTGTCCCATTGCAAAGAATCCGGCCTTCACTGTGGCCAAATCTTCCACCTGGGGGGAAAGCAATGTAGCTGCACATGTGTTTTACCAGGACAGACAACACTGTTGCCAGCACGACTGAGACAATCAGCTGTGACATTCCTGCTGCCAAGCCCACTGTCAGTTGCCAGGAAATGGAGCACTGACAGAACTTGCACAAGAGGAGGGATCCCAGTGGGAAACGGATAGCTGATATCAGGTCAGGCTCCAACTGGGCACACAGCTCTGTGATTGTGGCCCTGTCCAGTCTATAGGTGAGTATAATGTGCCTGTCCTCCAGTGCTGCTAAGCCCACCAGGGGTCTGTACACAGGGGCATGTCTAAATCTCCTATTCATCCGGAGTGGTAGTTATATAAGGGACACAAGTGTGAGTACGCTGTCACAATTTGAACAACTAAACCACAACAGCAGTCCAAATCATGCAATTACGTATTGGGACAGTGTACATTTCTAGGTATGTGCTTATTTATCCTAGGATGCAGCAATTATCGATAGGCTTGTTCACCCCCCTGAATTGGCGAACGCCTGTCCTGTGTGAAGGGACACACAGAAGTGAGGTAATTCTACCGACTTTGGGCGTCGTGGCTGTAGGCAGTCGTGAATCGCCGTGTGTAGGAGGCTGGCCTGGCTTGTAGTGGGTACCAGAGGTACTTACACCTTGTGCCAGGTCCAGTTATCCCTTATTAGTGTAGAAGAAGTGTTTTTAGCAGCTTAGGCTGATAGAAGGTAGCTATGGCAAAGCAGCTTAGACTGAACTAGGAGACATGTAAAGCTCCTACTGTACCACTGGTGTCATATGCACAATATCATAAGAAAACACAATACACAGAATTACTAAAAATAAAGATACTTTATTTTTATGACAATATTCCAAAAGTATATCAGTGAGTACCCTCTGTATGAGGATAAGTTATATACACAAGATATATGTACACAAACCAAAATTAGGTAAGTAATATCAAGAAAAGTAATGCAAACAGTGTAGAATTACAGTAGATTGCAATAGGAGCACATAGGTATAGGGGCAACACAAATCATATACTCCAAAAGTGGAATACGAACCACGAATTGACCCCAAACCTATGTGAGCTTGTAGAGGGTCGCTGGGACTGTAAGAAAACAGTGAGGGTTAGAAAAATAGCCCACCCCAAGACCCTGAAAGGTAGGTGTAAAGTGCACCTACTACCCCCAGAGAGCACAGAAGTCGTGATAGGGGGTTTCTGCAAGGAAGACCAACACCAGCAAAGCAACAACAGTGGATTTCCAGACCTGAGTACCTGTGAAACAAGGGGACCAAGTCCAATAGTCGCGACAGTGTCGAGAGTGGGCAGGAGCCCAGGAAATGCCAGCTGAGGGTGCAAGGAAGCTGCCTTCGGATGGAAGAAGCTTGGAGTTCTGCAAGAAAGAAGAGAGCTAGGGACTTCTCCTTTGGAAGACGGATGTCCCACATCGTGATGAAGCTTGCAGAGGTGTTCCCATGCAGAAAGACCGCAAACAAGCCTTGCTAGCTGCAAAGGTCGTGGTAGAGGTTTTTGGGTGCTGCTGTGGCCCAGGAGGGACCAGGATGTCGCCACTTGGAGGAGGAGACAGAGGGGGCGCCCAGCAACCCAAGGAGCCCTCACTGAAGCAGGCAGCACCCGCAGAAGTACCTGAACAGGCACTTGGAATAAGAGTGACGGAGTCCACGCGAAGTCACAAAAGGGAGTCCCACGACGCCGGAGGACAACTCAGAAGGTTGGGCACTGCAGGAAGGAGTGTCGGGGACCCAGGCTTGGCTGTGCACGAAGGAAATCCTGGAAGAGTGCACAGGAGCTGGAGCAGCTGCAAATCATGCGGTACCCAGCAATGCAGTCTAGCGTGGGGCGGCAAGGACTTACCTCCACCAAACTTGGACTGAAGAGTCACTGGACTGTGGGAGTCACTTGGACAAGAGTTGCTGAGTTCCAGGGACCACGCTCGCCAGGATGAGAGGGGACCCAGAGGACCAGTGTTGCAGTCTTTTGGTGCCTGCGTTAGCAGGGGTAAGATTCCGTCGACCCACTGGAGATTTCTTCTGAGCTTCTGGTGCAGGGTGAAGGCAGGCTACCCCCAGAGCATGCACCACCTGAAAACAGTCGAGAAAGCCGGCAGGATGAGGCGATACAAGGTTGCTAGTAGTCGTCTTGCTACTTTGTTGCGGTTTTGCAGGCGTCCTGAGCAGTCAGCGGTCAATCCTTTGGTAGAAGGTGAAGAGGGAGATGCAGAGGAACTCTGATGAGCTCTTGCATTCGTTATTTGGTGAATTCCCCAAAGCAGAGACCCTAAATAGCTAGAAATGGAGGTTTGGCTACCTAGAAAGGAGGATTGGCTACCAAGAGAGGTAAGAGCCTATCAGAAGGAGCCTCTGACGTCACCTGCTGGCAGTGTGCCCCCAACACCTCTGTTTCCAAGATGGCCGAGGTCTGGGACACACTGGAGGAGCTCTGGGCACCTCCCCTGGGAGGTGCAGGTCAGGGGAGTGGTCACTCCCCTTTCCTTTGTCCAGTTTCGCGCCAGAGCAGGGCTGGGGGATCCCTGAACCGGTGTAGACTGGCTTATGCAGAGATGGGCACCATCTGTGCCCATCAAAGCTTTTCCAGAGGCTGGGGGAGGCTACTCCTCCCCAGCCCTCACACCTATTTCCAAAGGGAGAGGGTGTTACACCCTATCTCAGAGGAAGTCCTTTGTTCTGCCTTCCTGGGCCAGGGCTGCCTGGACCTCAGGAGGGCAGAAACCTGTCTGAGGGGTTGGCAGCAGCAGCAGCTGCAGTGGAGACCCCGGAAAGGCAGTTTGGCAGTACCCGGGTACTGTGCTAGAGACCCGGGGGATCATGGAATTGTCCCCCCAATACCAGAATGGTACAATTCCATGATCTTAGACATGTTACATGGCCATGTTCGGAGTTACCATTGTGACGCTATACATAGGTATTGACCTATGTATAGTGCACGGGTGTAATGGTGTCACTCACAAAGTCCGGGGAATTTGCCCTGAACGATGTGGGGGCACCTTGGCTAGTGCCAGGATGCCCACACACTAAGTAACTTTGCACCCAACCTTCACCAGGTGAAGGTTAGACACATAGGTGACTTATAAGTTATTTAAGTGCAGTGGTAAATGGCTGTGAAATAACGTGGACGTTATTTCACTCAGGCTGCACTGGCAGGCCTGTGTAAGAATTGTCAGAGCGCCCTATGGGTGGCAAAAGAAATGATGCAGCCCATAGGGATCTCCTTAAACCCCAATACCCTGGGTACCTCAGTAACATATACTAGGGAGTTATATGGGTGTACCAGTATGCCAATGTGAATTGGTAAATTTAGTCACTAGCCTGTTAATGACAAATTTGGAAAGTAGAGAGAGCATAACCACTGAGGTTCTGGTTAGCAGAGCCTCAGTGAGACAGTTAGGCATCACACAGGGAACACATACAGGGCACATACTTATGAGCACTGGAGCCCTGCCTGGTAGGGTCCCAGTCACACATAGACTAAAACAACATATATACAGTGAAATATGGGGGTAACATGCCAGGCAAGATGGTACTTTCCTACACTGTGCAATTCCTCATTGGATAATATTGGGCCCTATGGAGTACAGTGACCAATGGGGATCTATGCCGGCGGTGACAGTGTACACCGCCGCGGACGTGACCGTCATTTTCTAAATCATTCCTCACTTGTTTCCTGACATTCAACAGTAGAAGACCTGCACTGCATGTGCTGCTGTGACCTGTCTCTGTAACCTACCATGACCCGTGTGACTGAGGAAAGGGCCCCAGCCTTCACTTCGGAGGAGTTGGAGCGGCTGGTGGATGGGATCCTACCCCAGTACGGACTGCTGTATGGGCCTCCAGACCAACAGGTGAGTACACTGTGGGCACGATGCATGTGGCATGGATGCATGGAGATGTGTGTGAAGGCATTGTGTAAGGGGGATTATCTGTTGGTGGTGTACATGTTGTGCGCTGGGCAATGTGTGTGCCAATTGTGATGGAAACAGGTATGGTGGGCCATGTGTGTGACAGGATAGACTGTTAGTTTAATGGTGTTCTCCTGTCTGCATTGCTTCTGCAGGTCAGCGCCCATCAAAAGAAGGGAATATGGCGTGCTATAGCCAAGGAGGTGTGGACCTTGGGGGTCTATGGCAGGCGGACCACCCTCTATCGGACACGGTGGGAGGACCTGAGACACTGGGCACTGAAGACCGCGCCAGACACTGCAGCGTGAGTCCTCTGAAGGGTAATGGCTGCATGGCAAATACAGGTAACCTAGCTTGTTAGTAGTCACTTTCAGGCAGGGCATCGTGGGTCCCAGGTGTTCTGCAGTTGGCGGTGTGTGCTCCTCATCATGCCTTGGTGACTAAAGCATTGCACTAGCCATATCACTGGTAGTGCAATGCATATTGCGTAGGCCTGTTCCCTGTGTGTGATGGTGCTGTGTACGCCAACAGTGGTGTTGGTGCAGTCACTGACCCAGTGTATCCTTTGTCTCCCCCCGTTCTTGTTTTGTCATCCTGTCCTTATGTGCATTAGCATCATCTGACGGAGGAGCAGGGGCACGGTTGACAGAGGGAGCTGGATCTCACATGACCCTTGAGGCAGAGTCCACCGACGATGAGGGAACCAGTGGGACGGAGGGCGAGGGGCGCACCACAGCTGAGACAAAAAAGACTCTGATACCTCCTCTGATGGGAGCTTCCTGGTGGTGGCGGACACCTCTGTGACCACCCGAGCTGGAGGTACAGCCACCACCCCCCTTACCAGCACCGCCCTCCCAGCAGCCCCTCAGTGAGTTGCCTGTGCCCGCTCACCCAAGAGAACGGGAATTTCCTTCGCCCCAGGTACCTCAGGCCCTGCCCTAGTGAGCCCTGCTGCCCTGAGTGAGGAGGCTATTGACCTCCTGAGATCCATCTCTGTGGTGCAGTCAACCATTGTGAATACCATCCAGGGCCTGGCTTCCCAGATGCAGCAATGCAATGCATTCCTGGAGGGCATTCACAATGGATTGGTGGCCCAACAGAGATCGATTCAGGCTCTGGCCTCCTCTCCAATGGCAGCCATTGTCCCTGTTTCTACCATTCCCCATCCAACTACCACTTTCCAATCCCACTCCCCTCAACCCCAACCCATCCCAGGCACACATACAGATGAGCATGCACACAAGACAACACCCAAGAGTGGCACAGACAAACACAAGCACCACACTTCATCCCACAGGCACTCACACAAACACCATACAGTTGCAGACACAACATTCACAGCCTCCACTGTCTCCCCCTCCTCCTTCTCCTCCACCTCCCTCCCATTCACGTCCACACTCACACCTGCATGCACTACATCTACATCCACTATCAGCATCACCACACCAAACAGAACACACACCTCACTGGGAGACACCTCCACAACAACCATGCACGCGTCTCCTGTGTCCTCTCCCACCATGTCTGTCCCCCACTCTTAAGGGACACAAACGCAAGCATTCACACACCCAACAGCCACCCACCTCACATCAGCATACAGCTCATGCACCTGCACCCAAGTCCAGCAGACATACAACTCTAACAACCACTCCCTCATCCTCCACTCCCATTATTCCTCCCTCCTCCTGCCCCAACATCCCTAAAAAGCTTTTCATTTCCCAAATTGACCTCTCCCTCCCCCCCCCATCCTGCACGTATGGGCAGGGTACCAAGGACACAACCCAGCACCTCAGCAAACAGTCCACGGGGATAGTGGTAGCACCACCTACTCATGGAGGTGAGGATACCAGACCTACAACACAGAAGGTGAAAGAGCCAGCACCACCAGGGAAGAAGGGTATGGGGCCTGCACCACCAGGGAAGAGTGTAAAGAATCCTGCACCACCTGGGAAGAGTGTGAAGAGTCCTGCACCACCAGGGAGGAGTGTGAAAGGGCCTGAACCACCTGTAAAGAAGGGGAAGATCCCTGCACCAGCTGTGAAGAAGGGGAAGGAGCCTGCACCACCAGGCAGGGAGTGGAAGAGCCCATCCACCCCTGCCAGGAAGGGTAAGGGATCCACGACCCACGGACAGGAGGAGACAAGTGTAGGAAAGTACCATCTTTCTTGGCATGTTACCCCCATTTTTACCTGTATGTCGGTATGTTTTTGCCTGTCTCACTGGGATTCTGCTGGTCAGGACACCAGTGCTCATAAATTATGGCCTAATGTGTGTGTCTGTATAGTGCTTAACTGTGTCACTGAGGATCTGCTAACCAGAACCTCAGTGATTATGCTCTCTCTGCTTTTAAATTTGTCACTAAAGGCTAGTGACTTCATTTACCAATTCCAACTGGCACACTGCCCCCCGTATAAGTCCCTAGTATAGGGTACCTAGGTACCCAGGACATTTGGGTTCCAGGAGATCCTTATGGGCTTCAGCATTTTTTTTATCACCCATAAGGAGCTCAGACAAACCCTTCCACAGGACTGCCACTCCAGCCTACGTGAAATAGTGCACACAATATTTCACAGCCATTTTCACAGCACTTAAGTAACTTATAAGTCACCTATATGTCTAACCTTCACTTGCTGAAGGTGAGGTGCAAAGTTACTAAGTGTGAGGGCACCTTTGAACTAGCAAAGGTGCCCCCACATAGTTCAGGGCCAGTTCCCGGGACTTTGTGAGTGCAGGGACGTCATTACACGTGTGCACTGCATATTGGTCAATACCTATGTGTAGCTTCATAATGGTAACTCCAAATATGGCCATGTAAGGTGTCTAAGATCATTGAAATGTCCCCCCCATTCCAAATCTGGTATTGGGGAGCCAATTCCATGCATCCTGGGGGCTCCACCATGGACCCCCAGTACTGCCAAACCAGCTCTCTGAGGCTTGCACTGCAGCTACAGCTGCTGCCACCTCACAGACAGGGTTCTGCCTTCCTGGGGTCTGAACAGTTCAGTCCCAGGAAGTCAGAACAAGGCATTTCCTTTGGGAGCAGGGTGTTACACCCTCTCCCTTTGGAAATATGTGTTACAGGTTGGGGAGGGGTAGCCTCCCCCAGCGTCTGGAAATGCTTTGAAAGGCACAGATGGTGCCCTCCTTGAATAAGCTAGTCTACACCAGTTCGGGGACCCCTTGTCCCCTGCTCTGGCGCGAAACTGGACAAAGGAAACCTGTCCATCACCACCCTAGGGGCCAGATGTAGCAAATTCCGAGTTTGCGACCCGCAATTTGCAAGTCGCATACCCGGATGCAGGATGGTGTCCCTGACACCATCTGCGAAGCGCAAGGGGGAGTCGCAAAGACCCACCTCATTAATATTAATGAGGTGGGTCGCAATTTGCAACCCCCTTGCGATTCGCAGCACTCACAGGGATGGTGGCCTGCTGGAGACATCAGACCACCATGTCTGTGACTGCTTTTAAATAAAGCAGTTTTTTTTTTTTTGTATTGCAGCCCGTTTTCCTTAAAGGAAAACGAGTTGCAATACAAACGAAAAAATGAAACGTTTTTGTTTCATTTCTTCAGAGCAGGCAGTGGTCCATAGGACCACTGCCTGCTCTGAAAAAATGTTTTCAGGGCCATTGACAAAGGGGAAGGGGTCCCAGGGGGACCCCTTCCCTTTTGCGAATGGGTTACCACCAGTGTGACACTGGTGGTAACTGCGAATTGCTTTGCGACCGTGTTCACAAAGCAATTCTACATTGCGATGCGAATCGCAAATAGGAAGGGGAACACCCCTTCCTATTTGTGAGTTGCATACCCATTTTGCGAGTCGGTAACCAGGTTACCGACTCGCAAAATGGGAATGAGTATGTGCTTTTTGCATGTCGCAGTGGAATTCGCTGTTTCGTACATCTGGCCCTAGGGGTGGTGCCCAGAGCTCCTCCAGTGGGTCCCAGACTTCAGCCATCTTGCTTTGCAAGGTGTGGGGGCACTCTGGAGGGCTCTGAGTGGCCAGTGCCAGCAGGTGATGTCAGAGACCCCTCCTGATAGGTCCATAGCTGATAAGGTAGCCAATCACCCTCTCAGGGCTATTTAGGATATCTCCTGTGGGTTCTCTTCAGATTCTACTTGCAAGTTTCCAGCAGGAATCCTCTGCAACTACTACTTCATCCTCTGACCTTGGATCAACCGCAGCCTGCTCCAGGTACCGCTGTAACAGCAACAAAGTATCCACAAGGGATACTTTTCTTCTGCAACTTCAGCTCCAGCCAGCAACTGCAACAGTTTCCACGGTGTGCACGCTCTGAGGACTCCCTGTCTTCACCCTGCACCAGAACGACCGAAGAAATATCCAGTGGGGTGACGGAGTCACTCCCCTGCTTACGCAGGCGCCTTCTAAGGTTCTCTTGGACTCCTCTCACATAGACAAGCGTGCGCCTTGGAACACAGAGGGTAGACCCCATCGACACAGACTGTCCTGAGGTCCTGCTGTCGCAATTTGGAGGAGGTAAGACCTTGCCTTCCCCCAGAACAACAGTACCCCTGTGCATAGCATCTTCTTCACCTCCTGAGGCCTCTGTGCACTATTTGCAAAATTCCTTTGTGCACAGCCTGGCCCAGGTCCCCAGCACTCTATCCTGCGATGCTCAACTCGCTGAGTTGATCTCCAGTGGCATAGGACTTTCCTTTTCAGTGCTGCACAAACCGCATTTTGCACCTCCTTTGTCCCCATGTCCTGGGACTCCTGTGGGTGCTATCTGGTGCTCTGAGGGCTCTCTGAAGTGCTGAGAGCCCCCTCTTCCTCCTCACACAGAGTTGAGGCCCCCAGGTCCCTCCTGGGTCCAGATAGCGCCTAGTTGACGCAAAATGCGACTTTGCCGGAACCAAGGCTTGTTGGAGGAATCCAGCACCAAAATTCGCCTGCATCCAACCTCACAAAGTGGGACATCCTTTGCATCACGCACGAACCCACTGGCATCTTTCTAGGGTGCATTTCTGCAGGCTTCGTCCAACCGGGGACTCTACTTTTGCACCCTCTTCTGGGTTGGCAGGGGCTCCTGTCCTTCCTGGAACTTCTTTCGACTTCTGGACTTGGTCCCCTTCCTTTGCAGGACTTCAGGTCCGGGAATCCACTGTTTATTGTTTGCAGACTTGGTTGGTTCTTGCAATAATTCCAATCACGAGGTGTAGTGTGTCTTAAGGAAACTTTACTCCTCCTGATGTGGGCTCTGGGGTGGGGTAATGTACTTAACTTTACTGTATTCTTACTGTCCCAGCAATTCTGTGCACACTACACTTGTCTAAGGGGGAAATCGTGATTCGCATGCCACTTTCTTAGAATATGGTTTGTGTTGCCCCTAGACCTGTTTTCTCCCATTGCATTCTATAGCATTTCCTATTATTTGCACTGTCTTGTGTCTAATTACTTACCTTATTTTGGTGTCTAGGGTATATATTGTGTATAATACTTGCCTCCAGAAGGAGTATTGCCTCTAAGATATTTTTGGTACTGTGTCACCCAAATAAATACCTTTATTTTTGGTAACACTGAGTGTTGTCTTTACTTGTGTATAAGTACTGTGTAACTATAAGTGGTATTGCATGAGCTTTGCATGCTTCCTAGTTCAGCCTAAGCTGCTCTGCTATAGCTACCTCTATCAGCCTAAGCTGCTAGAACACTACTACTTCACTAATAAGGGATAACTGGACCTGGTATAAGGTGTACATACCCAAGGTACCAGCTAAAAACCAGGCCAGCCTCCTACAGAGACATATTCTAGTTTGATGATTCCTTATCTTAGAATTTCCCCCAGGTGTCAGACTGGATCCGGAGATTTTTCTTCGAGCAATACCCTTGCGCGTCGGTAGGTGGCGTCGGTCGACTCCACAGGTGTTGTTGGCGTCATAGTCACTGTGATGACGTCGGGTGTAGAATATAGACGCCGCCCTCGCGCAGTGATGTCAGTTTCTTTTAACAACTTTCCACGCCAAAGCGCAGAGCCGCTAAGAACACTGGGATTGGGGTGCCAGAGCTAAGGCCCTGAAAGGGGAATCCCTGTCCCTAGAAATCAGTTTGCAAGCGGGCAGGATGGGTGGGCGGTAAGGAATCTGCAACTAGAATATGTCTCTACCAGATATTTTGTTACTGAAGGTAAGTAACTTGTACATCTGATAGAGACTGTAGTTGCAGATTCCTTACCTTAAAATAGATAACCAAGCAATGCCATCCTCAGTGGTGGGCTGCGAACAAAGATCAAGATCATACCAGGAGGTCCTGCAGGACTGAACGACCAAAGTAGCCGTCCGGATGGACCTGACTGTCCAGACAGTAGAGCTTAGCAAACTTGTTCAGGGACGCCCACATAGCTGCCTGGCAGATATCCAGGATAGGACCTTGTGTGCTAGCACAGTGGAAGCAGCACTTTGTCTGGTGGAATGAGCACGCAAGCCCTCAGGAGGTTGCTTCTTGGCCAAAGCGTAGCACATTGTGATGCAAAGAAGCACCCATGAAGAGATGGTACGCTTTTGCACCACCTTCCCTTTTTTCGCACCCACGTACCCAACGAAGAGTTGATCGTCCACCCGGAAATCTTTAGTACGATTGAGGTAGAACCCCAATGCTCTTTTTGGTTCCAGACGGTGGAGTCTCTCCTTCTCCTGGGAAGGATGTGGGGATGCGTTGAAAGTAGGCAGAGTGAGGGACTGGCCTACATGAAAGGGTGTAATCACCTTAGGAAGGAAGCCTTAGTGCACAACACTACTTTGTCAGGGTGCACAGACAAGTATGGAGGTTTTGAGGAAAGGGCCTGAAACTCACCCACCCTGCGAGCAGAGGTGATTGCAACAAGAAAGACAGTTTTAAAGGGGAGGAGCCGCAGGGACAATTATGCATTGGCTCAAAGGGAGTACACATCAAATAAGTAAGTACAAGATTGAGGTCCCACTGAGGCATGATAAATGGAGTGGGAGGAAATAAATGGGTGAGTCCTTTTAGGAATCTACTCATAATAGGAGATTTAAAGAATGAGGGCTGATCGGGGAGCCTAAGAAAGGCTGAAATGGCAGATAAATACCCCTTAAGGGTGCCCAAAGCAGAGCCCTGCTGGGCCAAAGAAAGAATGAACAGAAAAACCTCGGACAGAGGGGCAGAAAGGGGATCAACAGATTTGTTGGTACACCATGCCACAAATTTATTCCAACAACAGCCGTATACAGTTTTGGTTGATGGACGCCTGGCTGCCAAGATAACATCGCAAACTTCGGGTGGCAGTGCAAAAGCCGTCAACTGCCGCCGCTCAATCTCCACGCATGAAGGCGGAGGTTGCACAGGTACGGGTGAAGAACCGTCCCCTGTTGCTGCGACAGAAGATCCACCCGAAGAGGCAGTCTGAGTGGAGGATCGATGGACATCCTCAATAGTTCTGGATACCATAGTCTCCGTGCCCAGTCCGGAGTCACCAAGATGACTTGGGCCCGGTCGTTCCTGATTTTCTTGAGAACTCTGGGCAGAAGCAGTATAGGCTGAAAGGCATGAAGGAGGCCGGAGTTCCACTGGAGACGAAAAGCATCTCCGAGCGAGTGCCGCCTTGGAAACTCCAACGCGAAAAAACAGCTGACGTGCGTTCTCTGTGGATGCAAACAGATCTAACTAATGCTCTCCCCACTGCTGAAAGAGACCTTGTGCCACCTCTGGATGGAGACGCCATTCGTGATCGGCTGTGCATTGAGGCTGACTTCGTCTGCTCTGGTATTGAGGGAACCCGCCAGATGTTGAACCATCAGGGTAATGCCCTGATGTTCCAGCCATGTCCAGAGGTGAAGTGTCTCCTGACAAAGGGTCCAGGACCCTACTCCGCCCTGTTTGTTGCAGTACCACATGGCAATAGTATTGTCCGTGAACACCTGCACCACTTTCCCTTTGAGAGAGGGAAGAAATGCTTTCAACGCAAGCCTGATCGCCCGGAGCTCCAGAAGACTGATATGGAGCCCAGACTCCGCTGGAGACCAGAGCCATCTGATCTCCGCCTCTCCCATGTGGCCGCCCCAACCCAGAAGTGACGCATCTGTCACTATAGAGAGATCTGGTTAGGGAAGGGAGAGGGATCTGCAGTGGACCCAATGCTGATTTGAAAGCCACCACTGCAGGTCTTTCGCAGTCCCCTCCGAGACCTGGACCATGTCGGAGAGATTCCCCAGATGCTGCGCCAACTGGAACTTCAGGTCCCACTGCAGAGCCCGCATATGCCATCTGGCATGTGTTACTAGCAGGATGCAGGAGGCCATGAGCCCCAGCAGCCTCAGAGTCAGCCTCACCAAAACCCAAGACCGAGGCTGAAAGATCGGAATCATAGCCTGAATGTCTTGTAATCGCTTTTCGGGAGGATAGGCCCGAAACTGCACTGTGTCCATAACAGCTCCGATGAAAGGGAGCATCTGAGAGGGAGTCAGGTGTGACTTTGGCATGTTTATAGTGAACCCCAGCGTGTGCAAGAGGTTCGCCATAGTCTGAAGGTGGGAGACGACTTTCTGGGGATAGTCCACCTTCAACAGCTAGTCGTCGAGGTAGGGGAAGACTGCGACCCCTAACCTGCGCAGATGAGCTGCAACCACCGCTATCACTTTCGTGAACACCCGAGGGGCGCTGGTAAGGCCGAAGGGGAGCACGGCGAACTGAGAGTGCTCTTGACCTACCACAAATCGTAGGTAACGCCTGTGGGCAGGCAGGATGGGGATGTGGAAATAAGCATCCTGCAAGTCCATCGCTACCATCCAGTCTCCTGGGTCCAAGGCAGACAGAACCTGAGCCAGGGTGAGCATTCTGAATTTGTCCCTCTTAAGGAAGTAGTTTAGGCCCGAAGGTCTAGGATAGGATGTAAGCCCTTGTCCTTTTTTGGTATCAGAAAGTAGTGGGATTAACAACCATGACCTACTTCTGGCACAGGGACCTTTTCTATAGCTCCCTTGGCCAAGAGAGCTGCGACTTTCTGGCGGAGAAGCACCAAATGATCCTCTGGAAGGTGACTGAAGGATGGAGGCATGGTTGGTGGAGCAGATTTGAAAGGAAGGGAGTAGCCCTTTCGAACTATCTGCAAAACCCACCTGTCTGTGGTGATGTTTTCCCAGTGGGGCAGGTGATGGCGGATCCTGCCACCAACTGGACGTGAGTGAGGGGATGGACTAGAAGGTTTTGGGGCTGCAGCGGGGGCAGAGGTGGACTGGGCACACCTCTGGTTCCCTGTCCCATGGCCACGTGGGATTCTACGTCCCCGGCCATGCAGAGGCTGAACAGCGTGGGCGGTGTGGTGGCTGGGTGGAGGATGCAACAGGGAGCCCCTTCTCATAGAAGAGGAGGTAAACCAGCATGGGCAGTATGTGGAGTTCGGGCTCCATGGCGTCCTGGTTCCTCGCTGGGTGTCGAGAGGTGAGTGTTTTCCCTTCAGTGTACTGTTTCCGCCGTGCTTTTGATAGCGTTGGTTCCGCCCCGGAAAAGGTGGCGGATAGGCTTCTTGTAATAGGGTAAAAGAATCTCAGCCTGATACATCATATCATCCATGTCCCTCATTCCCCCATGTTATGTACCCATCCTTCAGTGAGAAAGAGCAAAAACACGTTGCACAAGCTGTGCGCGGAAAAATACCTGACGGTGTGTGGAGTTAAGCTATGCAAAAAATGGAGTCAGTGGTCACGATGGAGCTGGTGGTTAAATACAAATAGCATTACACCAGATACGCCTTGGCTGCTCATCCACAGCTACCTCTAGATAGCCTGGCTTCCTAGACACTGTCTACACCTCACTAATAAGGGATACCTGGACCTGGTACAGAGTAATAACACCACAGGTGCTCACCACACACCAGGCCAGCTTCCTATACGGAGACCCGCCAGCATCAAAATAGAGCGGGCAGACTGCACAATAGGCAGACGTATTAACAAATGGAAAAGTAACGGTATGACCAGATTCATCAAGATCTGAAACATGCCCTAAGAAACAGTAGGGAAAAGCTTGGACTTATTAAGGAATCGTATTAACTATTCCCACTCCAACCTAAGGAACAGTGGGGAAAGTCATGGACTTTGGAGGGTCAAATATATTATTCCCACTCTAACCAAAACAACAGAAGAGAAAGTGTTGGACTTTGCTGGGTTTAGAATGACTATTCACAATCTTAAATTGAAAAAAGAAATACAATTTAACGGTTGTATTACACTACAACATGGGGAAAAAACAAGCATACCTTTACCACACATTTTTTTTACCACACAACATTTTACCAAATATATGCTTTTACCACACATGCCTTTTAACACATACTGAAAGTTTATTTAAGGTAATTATTATTAAGGTAAGTTGTATGTGTGTGTGTGTATATATATATATATATATATATATATATATATATATATATATATATATATATATATATTATAATATTTTGGGGTGGGACCAAACCTGCCCCTTTTTTAATTCCCCTTACAACCCAATATAGCTACTTACGCTAAACCCTAAAAACATCCTTACCATCCAATATCTTAATCTATCCCTAAACCCTGAAATTTACTCAATACCATTACCCACCCCTAAGCCCTAAAAAACCCTTACAATCCTGTACCCCTACCAATACCTAAACCCTAAAATACTTGTGCCCACCTATATCCCTACCCATCCCTTAACCCTTAAATAAATATAAATATATATATATATATATATATATAATCAAACCAAGGCCCTTTCAGGGAAAGAGTGACGCATAATTTATGCAAAAAACAAAGGAGAACTCTGGGAAGTTCCCAATTTTAGGTGGAGAGCTGCTCTAGTAAGGAGCACCCTGCAACACCAGGGACACTCTAGATTTGCTCACCTCAAATGTCTGCTTATCTAGCAAAGTCTTTAAGCATAGGATTAACACAGTGCTATCCTCGCCGAGCTAGATAGTGACAAAGTCTTTTGCCATTTGTACAGAAAAATCTTTAAGCATAGGATTGACATAGGGGGTCATTACAACCCTTGCGGACGGTGTTAAAGCGGCGGTAAGACCGCCAACAGGCTGGCGGTCTTTTTTTTAGTATTATGACCATGGTGGTTACCGCCATGGTCATCCGCCGCTTCCCCGTTCCGCCCGCCAGGGCGCAGACGACCGCTGGGCTGGAGACCTGGGTCTCTAGCCCGGCAGCCATGACAATACCGCCGCCGGTATTTTGACCCAGCTTAGCGCCGTGGATTTCCAGCGGTAGGAACCGCCATGGATTTAAGCACTATCAGTGCCAGGGAATTCCTTCCCTGGCACTGATAGGGATCTTCCCCACCCCGACTCCCTCACCTACACCCCCCACCACCCCTGCCACCCCCCAAAGGTGGCAGGGCCCCCCTCCCCACCCCGACCCCCAACATTACCTTACACATACACACCCGACACGCACGCAGGCACCACCAACACACATACACGCACACACACCAACATACATGCCAACATCCACACACACAGTCAGACACGTACACCCACATTCACACATTCACGCACACATCCACACAGACATACCTACAGACATACACGCACTCATTCCCAAAACACGCAACACCCCCGCAAGCATACACGCACTCACACCCCCCCTACATACACAGATGCACACCCCCATGCACCCACACAACACCCCCCCCCCACACCCCTCCCCTAACGGACGATCGACTTACCTGTTCCGTCGATCCGCCGGGAGGAGGGGACGGGAGCCATGGGGGCAGCTCTGCCGACACCACACCGCCAACAGAACACCACTGCGCAGAATCACAGGACGTGATTAGCTGGGCGGTGTTCTGTTGGCGTGGCAGTGGAGGTGGAGCAACCTCCACTTCCCCGCCACCCGCAAGTATGGCTGTTGGCGGCTCTCCATCGGAAAAACGACGGAGGGCAGCCAACGGTCATAATACGCTGAGCGGCAAACCGCCACTACTGGCGGTCTTCCGCACGGCGGTCCCTCGGCGGTCTTGTTAAAAGACCGCCGAGGTTGTAATGACCACCATAGTGTCATCCTTGCCGAGCTGTAATATGGCTTGGACGGCATTTGACCAGTCCAAAGCTGTAATACTGTGCCTGGAGTGGTAAATGGCTTTTGTCATTTTACAGCTCGGCAAGGATGACACTATGGGGATCATTCTGACCCTGGCGGTCGGTGATAAAGCGGCGGCCAACCCGCCAACAGGCAGGCGGTCAAAAAAATTGAATTCTGACCCTGGCGGGAACCGCCAACACAGCCCGCTACTTTAACACTCCGACCGCCACGGCGGGACAGACAAACAGCGCGGCGGTCACCGCCAACAGGCAGGCGGCAGACAATGTACTGCCCACCCTATCACAACTCACCAATCCGCCACCTTTTCCGGGGCGGGAGCCCCGCCGATAAAAACACGGCGGAAACAGACTACGAACGGGAAAACGCTCACCTATACACACTCCACGAGGAAGGAGGACAGCATGGAACCCGAATTAAACATCCTACCAGCTATTGTCTACCTGCTCATCTACCAGGAGTACGAACGCCGGCGCAGACGACAACGGTGAGTACTGCACCTACGACACAGGGGAGGGGGGAGGAGGAAAGCTTACGGGCACACACATGCGCCATACATCCACCCCCCCACCACAAATACCTACACCCCAATGCCGAGCAACAAGTCAGAGTGACCCCCCCACAAACCCACCGGAATAATGCAAAGACACAATTAAAATGATCTATAAAATATATGTATAAATAGCTCCTTTAAAGGTATGGGAAATATGCTATATAAAAGATACAAAATTAAGGAATGAACATAGTCAACAATATATACATAGGCAATAAAGTCCTGCACATTCCGTCAAAGTTCCATAGTCCGTGGGCCAATGTGCACAAACACATGGGCAAAGCCCATACAGGAGACCAGATACCATTGGAGAGAACACTGCTGGGGCATCAGATGATAAAACTACAGGCACCTCAGGGGGAAGGGAAGGGGGGGCACCTCAGCCACATGAGTCCTTGACGCCAGATCCACGAGGGGCCTCCATGCCCACTGTCCCATCCTGGGGAGTGCAAAGCCACAGTCCATCAGATGGATTACCGACTCCACTGTTAATGGAGGAGGCATGGTGCCCAGAGTGCTTCCTGAAGCCCTGCTCGACACAGAACCGGCACTGTCAATGGGCCAGCGGTGCTTGAGATGAAGGCCCCAGCGGAGCGGTGCTTGAGATGAAGGGCCCAGCGGAGCGGTGCAGAGACGGCGGGGCCCAGCGGAGCAGTGCTTGACAGGAAGGGCCCAGCGGAGCGGTGCTTGACAGGAAGGGCCCAGCGGAGCGGTGCAGAGATGGCGGGGCCCAGCGGAGCGGTGCTTGACAGGAAGGGCCCAGCGGAGCGGTGCTTGACAGGAAGGGCCCAGCGGAGCGGTGCAGAGACGGCGGGGCCCAGCGGAGCGGTGCTTGCCAGTAAGGGCCCAGCGGAGCGGTGCTTGACAGGAAGGGCCCAGCGGAGCGGTGCAGAGACGGCGGGGCCCAGCGGAGCGGTGCTTGAGATGAAGGGCCCAGCGGAGCGGTGCAGAGACGGCGGGGCCCAGCGGAGCGGTGCTTGACAGGAAGGGCCCAGCGGAGCGGTGCTTGACAGGAAGGGACCAGCGGAGCGGTGCAGAGACGGCGGGGCCCAGCGGAGCGGTGCTTGACAGGAAGGGCCCAGCGGAGCGGTGCTTGACAGGAAGTGCCCAGCGGAGCGGTGGTTGACAGGAAGGGCCCAGCGGAGCGGTGCTTGAGATGAAGGGCCCAGCGGAGCGGTTCTTGTCCCGGCG
This sequence comes from Pleurodeles waltl, assembly GCF_031143425.1. Classification (NCBI taxonomy): domain Eukaryota; kingdom Metazoa; phylum Chordata; class Amphibia; order Caudata; family Salamandridae; genus Pleurodeles; species Pleurodeles waltl. The sequence goes on along the minus strand of NC_090446.1, from coordinate 140,410,233 downwards.
GGCCCCTGTTCAGCGGTTCTTGTCCCGGCGGGCCCCTGTTCAGCGGTGCTCCTCCCGGGGGAGGCCCTGTTCAGCGATTCTTGTCCCGGCGGGGCCCTGTTCAGCAGTGCTTGTCCCTGCGGGGCCCTGTTCAGCGGTGCCTGTCCCGGCGGGCCCCTGTTCAGCGGTGCTCCTCCCGGCGGGCCCCTGTTCAGCGGTGCTCCTCCCGGCGGGCCCCTGTTCAGCGGTGCTCCTCCCGGCGGGGCCCTGTTCAGCGGTGCTCCTCCCGGCAGGGCCCTGTTCAGCGGTGCTCCTCCCGGCGGCGCCCTGTTCAGCGGTGCTCCTCCCGGCGGGGCCCTGTTCAGCGGTTCTTGTCCCGGCGGGCCCCTGTTTCGCGATTCTTGTCCCGGCGGGCCCCTGTTCAGTGGTTCTTGTCCTGGCGGGCCCCTGTTCAGCGGTGCTCCTCCCGGCGGGGCCCTGTTCAGCGGTGCTTGTCCTGTGTGTCTAGGGAGCCAGACCTGGGCAAGACTTCCCGCTCATTCGCCATCCGAACTTGCAGTCGCGGGGCCCTCCTGTGATGGAGTCCTGGGCCCGTGGGTGTCGTCCGTCACAACCGGAATGGGGCTGGTGGGGCCCTCCTGGCCAGCTCGCCTGCTGCCTGACTTCTCCGCCCTGCTGCCCTTGCCCTCCTTCGCTGAAGCTCTGTGGCCCTTGCCTCCCTTGGATGATGTGGCAGGTGACGGGGCAAGGCTACTGTCCTTGGTGGCAGGCGTCTCAGTCTTGTCGCGCCGGGCCTTTTTTTTTTTTTGTCCTCTTCCCAGGGGGTGGGCTGGCTGTCCCCTTGCTGCTGGCCGATGTTCCTGCCCTAGGAGCTGGTGGACTCCAATAGCCCTGCACTATGGTCACAGTAGATGCAGGGCTGGTGGTGGCTGAGGTGCTTTTTTTACTCTTACCAGATGGAGGGGGTGGGTCAGTGATTGGAACGAGCTCAAGGTTGGAAAGGAAAACGACTTGGGAAGGACAGGGACGGGTAGTTGTAGTGGGTATGGGAGTGGAGGAAGAGGATGTGGTTGTAGGAGAGTCAAGTGTGCTGTCTTTGGGTGCAGGTGCTTGTGACGGAGGCTGTCGTGAGGTGGATGGCTGTTGGGTGGGTGGCTGCCTGCGTTTGTGTGGTTTGGAAGAGGGGGTGACAGACACACTGGGAGAGGACACAGGGGACGTGTAAATGGCAGTGGGGGTGGTGACTGCACGTGTGCGGACTGTAATGGAGGGTGTGCTGGTGATGGAAGTACTGGCTGATGGTGGTGTGCATGCAGGTGTGAGTGGAGAGGTCACAGGAAGGGAGGAGGGAGATGAGGAGGTGGGGGACACAGAGGTGGTAGTGACTGTTGGCATGTCTGCATCTGGATGTTGCTTGGGTGAATGCTTGTGGGATCTGTGGTGCTGATGTCTGGATGAGCTGCCCTTGGGTGTAGAGGTGTGTGCAGGCTGGTCTGATGATGTGGATGGGATAGGCAGAGGAACAGGAGACTGGGACTGAGTGGAGGGAGTCAGAAGAGGGAGGCTGGAGACAGGGACAATGGCTGCCGTCAGTGCTGAGGCCAGAGCGTTGAACGATCGCTGATGGGCAGCCTGACCTGAATGAATGCCCTCCAGGTATGCATTGCTCCGATGCACCTCCCTTTCTACACCCTGGATTGCATTCAAAAGGGTAGACTACCCAACAATGAGTGTCCTGAGGAGGTCAATGACCTCCTCACTGAGGGCAGCAGGGGTAACTGGGGCAGGGCCTGAGGTGCCTGGGGCGAAGGAGATGCCCGCCTTTCTGGCCGAGCGGGCACGGAGCGAAGGCTGAGGGGCTGCTGGGAGGGCAGGCTGGTGCGCTGGGTGGCGGCTGTACCTGTTGTGGCGGTGGGCACGGATGTTGCCGCCACCGCTAGGGAGCTCCCTTCCGAGGACGTGTCGGTGTCGCTGACGTCTCCACGGGTCCCCGTTGTGGAGCTCCACTCGCCCTCCGTCTCACTGGTGTACTCGGAGTCTGTTGTATGGCCCTCCGGGGCCATGTGAGATGCAGCTCCCTCGTGCGCCGATGCCACTTCTCCTCCGCCTGATGATGCTAATGCACACATGAACAGGAAGACAAAGAAAATGGGGGGGGGAGAAATGAAGACAGGTTGAGTGCATGCATTGGCAACACCGTTGTCGGAGAGGACAGACACAGAAGCCCCCTGAACTAGGCCGCGCAATTGGGGTACACTACTCAGTTATTGTGACTAGGCCTACAGGTCTATGGACGACAAATGCACACATGGGTGAGGCCGGACCATGGATAGCTGTACTTGGCACCCTACAGAGGTGGGGGGTGGGGGCACAGGGCCGTGTCTAACGGAGGGGCCTAGCCTACAGAATGCGCCCTGGCCTGGAGATAGCCACAGCCCTCCTCCCCCACCCAGACACCTTCACTGCGCGCAAAGATAGCAGAATGTGCTGATACTCACCCCCTTGTGTCTGCTGTGATGTCCTCATGCGCCCATCCAAATCGGGGTAGGCCACCGCCAGGATCCGGGACATCAGGGGGGTCAATTGGCGGCTGGCACCCCTCCTACGTTGGGAGGCCATCCCCAGCAGAGACTCGGCGGTCTTTCTGGTCCCGCGGCGGATGTCCTCCCACCTCTTTCGGCAGTGGGTGCCCCGTCTGTTGTAGACCCCCAGGGCCCGGACGTCCTTGGCGATGGCACGACAAATGTCGATCTTCTGATGGGCGCTGACCTATGTGACATGTACAGGGTGGTAAAGGAAATCGCATCAGTTTTCTGCCTGGTCAATGTGAGTGGCCCCCCCCTCCCCAACCTTGCCATGTGGCACATGCTCTCATCTTTCGTGCGTTGCACTCCTCATTCGCTCCCCTCCCCACCATCTTACATACACCCCACTCAACACAGGCATAGCCCATTCAACGTGCACCCTGTGTACTAACCTGTTGGTCTGGAGGACCGTAGAGTAGCGCATACTGGGGGAGGACCCCATCAACAAGTCTCTCCAATTCTTCGGAAGTGAAGGCAGGGGCCCTTTCCCCAGTCGCAGCAGCCATTGTATCTCCCAGACCGAGGTCACAGCAGCACTTGCAGTATAGGTCCTCTCCTGTGGATGATCAGGTCTCGAGTGATTAATCAGATAGAAAATGGCGGTCACGCCCGCGGCGGTGCGTACCGCGACCGCCGGCGCACATCGTCATTGGCTCCTGAGACCCATAGGGTTCAATGTTAACCAATGCTGCTTTGCGCCACGGTCTTCGACCGCCTACCGCCACGGTGTGCCACGCCGGTGCAGTGACCTCACATCCCACTGTCACACTTCACAGGTCAGGCAGCCGCCATTTCAAGGGCCCACATGGCATGATTTCTACTGCGTCACACAGGCCTAGACCTTGCATTGCCACTCATACAAGCCTTTCAATGCATAGCGATTCGTGTACTGTGCAAGCTGTGTGAACGAACCTGTGGGTTGCTTGACTCTGTGCTCCATGTTGTCCTTCCTAGGCACCGTCCGCTGGGACTTGCGAGGAGAAGGAGGAATCCTCCCGTGTACCGACCGCTGGTGGACCTGTCGACACTGGAAGAACGACATATCATACTTACATACAGGCTTGACAGAGCAACTATACATGAACTATGTGCCCAGCTGGAGCCAGACCTGATGTCCCCCATCCGCCAACCCACAGGGATTCCCCCTCTGGTGCAGGTTCTGTCAGTACTCCATTTTTTGGCAAGTGGGTCTTTTCAGACAACAGTGGCCATATCATCTGGGATGTCTCAGCCTATGTTTTCTAAGGTTTTGTCCAGAGTGTTGTCTGCCCTGATGAAATACATGCGGAGCTACATTATTTTCCCTGAGGTGGGCGAATTGGCTACAGTGAAGGGTGATTTCTATGCCCTTGGACATATCCCCAACATCATTGGTGCCATTGATGGGACCCATGTGGCTTTGGTTCCCCCCAAAGAAAGTGAGCAGGTGTACAGAAACAGAAAAAGTTATCATTCGATGAATGTCCAGGTGGTGTGTTTGGCTGACCAGTACATCTCCCATGTAAATGCCAAGTTCCCTGGGTCAGTGCATGACGCGTATGTCATGCGAAATAGCAGCATCCCTTATGTGATGGAACAGCTACAGAGACACCGTGTGTGGCTAATTGGTGACTCTGGTTACCCCAACCTGTCGTGGCTACTGACCCCAGTGAGGAATCCCCGGACCAGGGCAGAGGAACGGTACAATGAGGCCCATGGGCGAACTAGGAAGATCATAGAAAGGACCTTCGGGGTCCTGAAGGCCAGGTTTAGGTGCCTGCATATGACAGGGGGATCCCTAATGTACTCACCAAAGAAGGTGTGCCAGATCATCGTGGCCTGCTGTATGCTTCACAATCTTTCTTTGCGACGCCAGGTGCCTTTTCTGCAGGAGGATGGTCCAGATGGTGGTGTTGTAGCAGCTGTGGAGCCTGTGGAGAGTGAAGAGGAGGAAGACGACGGGGACGACACGGACAACAGGGATACAGTCATACAACAATATTTTCAGTAGCACACAGGTAAGAATCAGCCACGCCATTTTACATTTACTTAAGGCCTCATGCGTCTCCACTGTCTGTGTTTCCCCCCAGTTCCTGTTAACTGATTTGTGACTTTCCCTTCCCTTTTCAGAGCTGTATGACCCACTGCCTGACTTCAGCTTTGTTTGCCCATGGACTAAAGCTTATTGCAATTGGTATGTTGTCATCACAAAGTAACTGGACATTATTGCACCGTTATGTGTAATACATTTGTTAAGAATACAAGCAGACTCCTGTTATTTTAAGTGCAATAAGTGATTTATTTTAAGTGCTACATATAGGTACATGATTGGGAAACGGTGATGGGTGGGGGTGGAGTAATGTCCATGGCAGAGTCCAGTTCTCAGACGCACAGGTGCATTGTCCATATGCCTGTGGAAGGATGGAGCAGGGGCAGTTCAAGGCTGGACAGGGTGACAATGTGGGACAGTGGGATGACATCAGGGGGTATCTTAGGCTGGCGGGGGTCTTGCAATTCTACTCTGTCTTCTTGTGAGATCTCAGGTTCCGCTTGCCGGGTGGTTCTTCTTCTGCAGGAGGTGGGGTTCTGGTGGCCTGTCGTTGTGTGGGGGCCTCCTGTCCACTAGCGCCGGCGGAGGTGGTAGGCTGTTCCTGGCCTGGGCTAGTGACAGGGGCCCTTTGGGGTGCCACATGGTCCCGCAATGTGGTGACGATCTGGGTAAGGGCCACGACGATGGTCCCCATTGCGGAACCAATGTTCCTCAGTTCCTCCCTGAACCCCATGTACCGTTCCTCCTGCAGTTCCTGGATCTCCTGGAACCGGGCCAGTACCGTCGCCATCGTCTCCTGGGAGCGGTGGTATGCTCCCATGATGGAGGAGAGGGCCTCTTGGAGAGTCGGTTCCCCGGGCCTGTCCCCCCCCTGTCGCACAGCAGCCCTCCCAGTTCCCCTGTGTTCCTGGGCCTCTGTCCCCTGGACGGTGTGCCCACTACCACTGCCCCCAGGTCCCTGTTGTTGTTGGGGTGGTGGGTCAACCTGGGTGCCCTGTAGTGGTGGACACACCGCTGATTTACGTGTCCTGGAGACAGAGGGATGGGCCCGCTGGGTGGGAGCTGTGCTGGTGTTCCCAGAGGAGGTTGGGTCTGGTGTAGCCTGTGGCTGTCTGTGGGGAACCGACTGTCCAGAGGTCCCCGATGGGCCGGGTTGGTCATCTGGCTCCAGGGAGACAGCTGCTGTCATTGCTGGGGGCCTCTTCTGGGGGTGGGATGGACATCTCTGGACCCTCCGTGGCGGTGTGGTGGCGTTCGGGTCCTGCAGGGGTATAAAGGTATGGTTATTGCTTCTGTGTGTGGCATTTCGTGTGATGGGTAGGTGTCCGTGTACCCAAGTGCAGGCATTCCCTTGTGGGGGCTTTTGTGAGGGTGGCTTGTGGGGGTGATGTGTGTGTGCAGTGGGCATGCTTTGGTGATGGGTGTCCATGCTTTGTGGTCGCATGCAGGGCTTGGTGTTGGGATAGGTGGGTTGTGATGGTGAGCCTTTTGCTAGGTGTTGGTGTGATGGGGGTGGGGGTGGGGGTATGATTTGGCATGCAGGTGGGGTGGGGGTGGGAAGCAGTAGTGAAGATTTGACTTACCAGAGTCCATTCCTCCGCCTACTCCTGCGAGGCCCTCAGGATGCAGGATGTGCAAGACTTCCTCCTCCCATGCGGTAAATTCGGGGGGAGTAGGTGGGGGTCCGCCGCCAGTCTTCTGCACCGCAATGTTGTGCCTTGATACCATGGAACGCACCTTCCCCCGTAGGTCGTTCCATCTCTTCCTGATGTCCTCCCGATTGTGTGGATGCTGTCCCACCGCGTTAACCCTGTCACCTATTGTAGGAAAGTACCATCTTGCCTGGCATGTTACCCCCATTTTTCACTGTATATATGTTGTTTTAGTTGTATGTGTCACTGGGACCCTGGTAACCCAGGGCCCCAGTGCTCATAAGTGTGCCTGAATGTGTTACCTGTGTAGTGACTAACTGTCTCACTGAGGCTCTGCTAATCAGAACCTCAGTGGTTATGCTCTCTCATTTCTTTCCAAATTGTCACTGACAGGCTAGTGACCATTTTTACTAATTTACATTGGCTTACTGGAACACCCTTATAATTCCCTAGTATATGGTACTGAGGTACCCAGGGTATTGGGGTTCCAGGAGATCCCTATGGGCTGCAGCATTTCTTTTGCCACCCATAGGGAGCTCTGACAATTCTTACACAGGCCTGCCACTGCAGCCTGAGTGAAATAACGTCCACGTTATTTCACAGCCATTTTACACTGCACTTAAGTAACTTATAAGTCACCTATATGTCTAACCTTTACCTGGTAAAGGTTAGGTGCAAAGTTACTTAGTGTGAGGGCACCCTGGCACTAGCCAAGGTGCCCCCACATTGTTCAGAGCCAATTCACTGAACTTTGTGAGTGCGGGGACACCGTTACACGCGTGCACTACATATAGGTCACTACCTATATGTAGCTTCACCATGGTAACTCCGAATATGGCCATGTAACATGTCTATGATCATGGAATTGCCCCCTCTATGCCATCCTGGCATTGTTGGTACAATTCCATGATCCCAGTGGTCTGTAGCACAGACCCTGGTACTGCCAGACTGCCCTTCCTGGGGTTTCACTGCAGCTGCTGCTGCTGCCAACCCCTCAGACAGGCAGCTGCCCTCCTGGGGTCCAGCCAGGCCTGGCCCAGGATGGCAGAACAAAGAACTTCCTCTGAGAGAGGGTGTGACACTCTCTCCCTTCGGAAAATGGTGTGAAGGCAGGGGAGGAGTAGCCTCCCCCAGCCTCTGGAAATGCTTTGTTGGGCACAGATGTGCCCAATTCTGCATAAGCCAGTCTACACCGGTTCAGGGACCCCTTAGCCCCTGCTCTGGCGCGAAACTGGACAAAGGAAAGGGGAGTGACCACTCCCCTGACCTGCACCTCCCCTGGGAGGTGTCCAGAGCTCCTCCAGTGTGCTCCAGACCTCTGCCATCTTGGAAACAGAGGTGCTGCTGGCACACTGGACTGCTCTGAGTGGCCAGTGCCACCAGGTGACGTCAGAGACTCCTGCTGATAGGCTCCTTCAGGTGTTAGTAGCCTTTCCTCTCTCCTAGGTAGCCAAACCCTCTTTTCTGGCTATTTAGGGTCTCTGTCTCTGGGGAAACTTTAGATAACGAATGCAAGAGCTCATCCGAGTTCCTCTGCATCTCCCTCTTCACCTTCTGATAAGGAAACGACCGCTGACCGCGCTGGAAGCCTGCAAACCTGCAACATAGTAGCAAAGACGACTACTGCAACTCTGTAACGCTGATCCTGCCGCCTTCTCGACTGTTTTCCTGCTTGTGCATGCTGTGGGGGTAGCCTGCCTCCTCTCTGCACCAGAAGCTCCGAAGAAATCTCCCGTGGGTCGACGGAATCTTCCCCCTGCAACCGCAGGCACCAAAAAGCTGCATTACCGGTCCCTTGGGTCTCCTCTCAGCACGACGAGCGAGGTCCCTCGAATCCAGCGACGCTGTCCAAGTGACCCCCACAGACCAGTGACTCTTCAGCCCAAGTTTGGTGGAGGTAAGTCCTTGCCTCACCTCGCTGGGCTGCATTGCTGGGAACCGCGACTTTGCAGCTGCTCCGGCCCCTGTGCACTTCCGGCGGAAATCCTTTGTGCACAGCCAAGCCTGGGTCCACGGCACTCTAACCTGCATTGCACGACTTTCTAAGTTGGTCTCCAGCGACGTGGGACTCCTTTGTGCAACTTCGGCGAGCACCGTTTCACGCATCCTCGTAGTGCCTGTTTCTGGCACTTCTCCGGGTGCTACCTGCTTCAGTGAGGGCTCTTTGTCTTGCTCGACGTCCCCTCTCTCTGCAGGTCCAATTTGCGACCTCCTGGTCCCTCCTGGGCCCCAGCAGCGTCCAAAAACGCCAAACGCACGATTTGCGTGTAGCAAGGCTTGTTGGCGTCCTTCCGGCGGGAAAACACTTCTGCACGACTCTCCACGGCGAGAGGGATCCGTCCACCAAAGGGGAAGTCTCTAGCCCTTTTCGTTCCTGCAGAAACCTCAGCTTCTTCTGTCCAGTCGAAGCTTCTTTGCACCCGCAGCTGGCATTTCCTGGGCATCTGCCCATCTCCGACTTGCTTGTGACTTTTGGACTTGGTCCCCTTGTTCCACAGGTACCCTAGATTGGAAATCCACAGTTGTTGCATTGCTGGTTTGTGTCTTTCCTGCATTATTCCTCTAACACGACTCTTTTGTCCTTAGGGGAACTTTAGTGCACTTTGCACTCACTTTTCAGGGTCTTGGGGAGGGTTATTTTTCTAGCTCTCACTATTTTCTAATAGTCCCAGCGACCCTCTACAAGGTCACATAGGTTTGGGGTCCATTCGTGGTTCGCATTCCACTTCTGGAGTATATGGTTTGTGTTGCCCCTATCCCTATGTTTCCCCATTGCATCCTATTGTAACTATACATTGTTTGCACTGTTTTCTAAGACTATACTGCATATTTTTGCTATTGTGTATATATATCTTGTGTATATTTCCTATCCTCTCACTGAGGGTACACTCTAAGATACTTTGGCATATTGTCATAAAAATAAAGTACCTTTATTTTTAGTATAACTGTGTATTGTGTTTTCTTATGATATTGTGCATATGACACTAGGTGGTACTGTAGTAGCTTCACACGTCTCCTAGTTCAGCCTAAGCTGCTCTGCTAAGCTACCATTATCTATCAGCCTAAGCTGCTAGACACCCTATACACTAATAAGGGATAACTGGGCCTGGTGCAAGGTGCAAGTACCCCTTGGTACTCACTACAAGCCAGTCCAGCCTCCTACATTGGTTGTGCAGTGGTGGGATAAGTGCTTGAGACTACTTACCACTCTTGTCATTGTACTTTTCATAAGAGAAAAATATACAAAACAAGGTCAGTGTATATACACATAGCCAAAAAGTTTTGCATTTCCTCTTTTCTAAGTGCTGAAAAGTACTTCTAAACTTTCAAAAAGTTCTTAAAAGTTTAAAAAGTTTTTTTTCTGTCTTTCCAAAAAGTTCTGAAAACTTTTTTTTTCTATCACTTTAACTCTCTCTAAAAAAAATGTCTGGCACAGGAAAAAATGTTGAACTGTCCAAACTTGCATATGATCACCTTAGCTGGAAAGGAGCAAGGAGTCTCTGCATAGAGAGAGGTTTGAGTGTAGGGAAGAATCCTTCCTTAGAACTGTTAATTAATATGCTTAGAGTACAGGATAAGGCCATAAGTGCCCAATCTGGTGAAAAAGTAGCTAATGGTTCTCAATCTGATCCAGGGACTCCCCCAGGAAAAGGTTCAGGAAAGAAACTTCTCAGCCTGCCCATTACTAGACAGTCTAGCATAGTTGGTACAGAGGTTGAATCACACCATACTGATGGTGTGCTCTCACATTATACTGGTAGCCAAGCTGTTAGGGTGCCCTCTGTAAGGGACAGGTCTCCTTCTGTTCATTCCCATCATACCTCTGTATCTAGAAATGTCCCTCCCACCCACCCTGATGACAGATTGTTAGAAAGGGAGCTCAATAGATTGAGAGTGGAACAAACCAGACTGAAGCTCAAGAAGCAACAGCTGGATTTGGATAGACAGTCTTTAGAAATAGAGAAGGAAAGACAGAAGTTGGGTTTAGATACCCATGGTGGCAGCAGCAGTATTCCCCATAGTCATCCTGCAAAAGAGCATGATTCCAGGAATCTGCACAAGATAGTTCCCCCTTATAAGGAGGGGGATGACATTAACAAGTGGTTTGCTGCACTTGAGAGGGCCTGTGTTGTACAGGATGTCCCTCAAAGGCAGTGGGCTGCTATCCTATGGCTATCATTTAGTGGAAAAGGTAGGGATAGGCTCCTTACTGTGAAAGAAAATGATGCCAATAATTTCCAAGTTCTTAAGAATGCACTCCTGGATGGTTATGGCTTAACCACTGAACAGTACAGGATAAAGTTCAGAGAGACCAAAAAGGAGTCTTCACAAGACTGGGTTGATTTGATTGACCAGGCAGTGAAGGCCTTGGAGGGGTGGTTACATGGCAGTAAAGTTACTGATTATGACAGCCTGTATAACTTAATCCTGAGAGAGCATATTCTTAATAATTGTGTGTCTGATTTGTTGCACCAGTACTTGGTGGACTCTGATCTGACCTCTCCCCAAGAATTGGGAAAGAAGGCAGACAAATGGGTCAGAACAAGAGTGAACAGAAAAGTTCATACAGGGGGTGACAAAGATGGCAACAAAAAGAAGGATGGTAAGTCTTCTGACAAGGGTGGGGACAAATCTAAAAATGAGTCTTCATCAGGCCCACAAAAACACTCTGGTGGGGGTGGTGGGTCCAAATCCTCCTTTAATCAGAACAAGGAAAAGAAACCATGGTGCTATTTATGTAAAATAAAAGGCCATTGGACAACAGATCCCAGTTGTCCAAAGAAAGGCACCACAGCTCCTACCACTACAACCCCTACTGCTACACCTAGTGTCCCTACTAATAGCAGTGGTGGTGGGAGCAAACCTACTAATAGCCAATCCAAGGGAGTAGCTGGGCTCACTTTTGGTAATTTAGTTGGGGTTGGTCTGATTAGGGAGACCACAGAGGCTACTTTAGTCTCTGAAGGGGCTATTGATTTAGCCACTTTGGTTGCTTGCCCCCATAACTTGGAGAAGTACAAGCAACTAACCCTAATAAATGGTGTTGAGGTCCAGGCCTACAGGGACACAGGTGCCAGTGTCACAATGGTGATTGAGAAACTGGTGCACCCTGAACAACACATACTTGGACACCAGTACCAAGTAACCGATGCTCACAACATAACACAAAGCCACCCCATGGCTGTTGTAAATCTCAACTGGGGGGGGGTAACTGGTCCAAAGAAAGTTGTGGTAGCTTCAGATTTACCTGTAGACTGTCTATTAGGGAATGATTTGGAGACATCAGCTTGGTCAGATGTGGAGTTGGAGGCCCATGCAGCAATGCTGGGCATCCCAGGGCATATTTTTGCTTTGACAAGGGCTCAGGCCAAAAAGCAAAAAGGACAGGGAAGCTTGGATCCTGGAACAATGGACCAAGTGCTCCCTAAAGCTAGGGCTAGTAGAAGCAAACCACTTCCTACTATCCCTCCCTCTACAGTGGATTCTACTTCTGAGGAAGAAGAATTCCCTCCCTGTGCAGAACCTACACCAGAGGAGCTGGAAGCAGACACTGCTGAGCTTTTGGGTGAAGGGGGGCCTGCCAGGGAGGAGCTGAGTGTGGCACAGCAAACCTGTCCCACATTAGAGGGTCTCAGACAGCAAGCTGTCAAACAGGCTAATGGGGATGTCAGTGACTCTCACAGAGTTTACTGGGAGGACAACCTCTTGTACACTGAGCATAGGGATCCTAAACCTAGAGCTGCCAGGAGATTAGTGATTCCTCAGGAGTACAGAAAGTTCCTCCTAACACTGGCACATGACATTCCCTTAGCTGGGCACCTGGGTCAAATGAAAACTTGGGACAGATTGGTACCATTGTTTCATTGGCCTAGGATGTCTGAGGACACAAAGGAATTTTGTAAGTCCTGTGAAACCTGTCAAGCCAGTGGCAAGACAGGTGGCACTCCAAAGGCACCCCTTATCCCACTGCCTGTGGTTGGGGTTCCCTTTGAAAGGGTAGGGGTTGACATAGTTGGCCCCCTTGACCCTCCTACTGCTTCAGGCAATAGGTTTATCTTAGTGGTAGTGGACCATGCCACAAGATATCCTGAAGCTATTCCTTTAAGGACCACTACAGCTCCTGCAGTGGCAAAGGCCCTCCTGGGAATATTTTCCAGGGTGGGCTTCCCAAAGGAAGTAGTATCAGACAGAGGAAGCAATTTCATGTCTGCATACTTAAAGGCCATGTGGAAGGAGTGTGGTGTAACGTACAAGTTCACAACACCCTATCATCCACAAACAAATGGACTGGTGGAGAGATTTAATAAAACTCTCAAAGGCATGATTATGGGTCTCCCTGAAAAACTCCGCAGGAGATGGGATATCCTTCTACCATGCCTCCTTTTTGCCTACAGGGAGGTACCCCAAAAAGGAGTGGGCTTCAGCCCCTTTGAACTTCTTTTTGGACACCCTGTTAGGGGTCCACTCACACTTGTAAAGGAGGGTTGGGAACAACCTTTAAAAGCTCCTAAGCAGGATATTGTGGATTATGTACTTGGCCTCAGATCAAGGATGGCTGAGTACATGAAAAAGGCCAGTAAAAACCTTCAGGCCAGCCAAGAGCTCCAGAAGCAATGGCATGATCAGAAGGCTGTTTTGGTTCAGTACCAACCAGGGCAGAAAGTGTGGGTCTTGGAGCCTGTGGCCCCAAGAGCACTCCAAGATAAATGGAGTGGGCCCCACACAATTGTTGAAAAGAAGGGTGAAGTCACCTACTTGGTTGACTTAGGCACTGCCAGGAGTCCCCTTAGGGTGCTCCATGTCAACCGCCTGAAACCCTACTATGACAGGGCTGATCTCACCCTGCTCATGGCAACAGATGAGGGATAGGAAGAAGACAGTGATCCTCTACCTGATCTCTTCTCTTCCACAGAACAAGATGCTCTTGTGGAAGGTGTAGTTTTGGCTGATTGTCTTACTGCTGAGCAGAAAGATAATTGCATAAATCTCCTAGGACAATTTTCAGAACTCTTCTCTACTGTGCCAGGCACCACTTCTTGGTGTGAGCACACTATAGATACTGGAGACAGTTTACCTGTCAAGAGTAAGATCTATAGGCAGCCTGACCATGTCAGGGACTGCATAAAGCAAGAAGTTCAGAAAATGTTGGAACTAGGAGTGGTTGAGCACTCTGACAGTCCATGGGCTTCTCCTGTGGTACTGGTACCAAAACCCAATTCTAAAGATGGAAAGAAGGAAATGAGGTTTTGTGTAGACTATAGAGGTCTCAACTTGGTAACCAAAACTGATGCTCACCCTATACCCAGGGCAGATGAGCTTATAGATACACTGGCATCTGCCAAGTATCTAAGCACTTTTGATTTGACTGCAGGGTATTGGCAGATCAAATTGTCAGAAGATGCTAAACCTAAGACTGCATTTTCTACCATTGGAGGACATTACCAGTTTACTGTAATGCCTTTTGGTTTGAAAAATGCACCTGCCACTTTTCAGAGGTTGGTGAACACAGTCCTGCAAGGGCTGGAAGCTTTCAGTGCAGCATATTTGGACGATATAGCTGTCTTTAGCTCCAGCTGGGATGATCACCTGGTCCACCTATGGAAAGTTTTGGAGGCTCTGCAAAAGGTAGGCCTCACTATCAAGGCTTCAAAGTGCCAAATAGGGCAGGGTAAGGTGGTTTATCTGGGACACCTTGTTGGTGGGGAACAGATTGCACCACTTCAGGGGAAAATCCAAACTATTATTGATTGGGTTCCCCCTACCACACAGACTCAGGTGAGAGCCTTCCTAGGCCTCACTGGGTATTACAGGAGGTTCATTAAGAACTATGGCTCCATTGCAGCCCCTCTTAATGACCCCACATCCAAGAAAATGCCTAAAAAGGTATTGTGGACAGCAAGCTGTCAGAAAGCTTTTGAGGAGCTGAAGCAGGCCATGTGCTCTGCACCTGTCCTGAAAAGCCCTTGTTACTCTAAAAAATTCTATGTCCAAACTGATGCATCTGAATTAGGAGTAGGGGCAGTCCTATCACAACTTAATTCTGAGGGCCAGGATCAACCTGTTGCTTTTATTAGTAGGAGGTTGACCCCTAGAGAAAAGCGTTGGTCTGCCATTGAGAGGGAGGCCTTTGCTGTGGTCTGGGCTCTGAAGAAGTTGAGGCCATACCTGTTTGGCACTCACTTCATTGTTCAGACAGACCACAAACCTCTAGTTTGGCTAAAACAAATGAAAGGTGAAAATCCTAAATTGTTGAGGTGGTCCATATCCCTACAGGGAATGGACTATACAGTGGAACATAGACCTGGGAGTAGCCACTCCAATGCAGATGGACTCTCCAGATATTTCCACTTAGACAATGAAGACTCATCAGGTAATGGCTAGTCTTATTGTCCTTCGTTTGGGGGGGGTTGTGTAGGAAAGTACCATCTTGCCTGGCATGTTACCCCCATTTTTCACTGTATATATGTTGTTTTAGTTGTATGTGTCACTGGGACCCTGGTAACCCAGGGCCCCAGTGCTCATAAGTGTGCCTGAATGTGTTACCTGTGTAGTGACTAACTGTCTCACTGAGGCTCTGCTAATCAGAACCTCAGTGGTTATGCTCTCTCATTTCTTTCCAAATTGTCACTGACAGGCTAGTGACCATTTTTACCAATTTACATTGGCTTACTGGAACACCCTTATCATTCCCTAGTATATGGTACTGAGGTACCCAGGGTATTGGGGTTCCAGGAGATCCCTATGGGCTGCAGCATTTCTTTTGCCACCCATAGGGAGCTCTGACAATTCTTACACAGGCCTGCCACTGCAGCCTGAGTGAAATAACGTCCACGTTATTTCACAGCCATTTTACACTGCACTTAAGTAACTTATAAGTCACCTATATGTCTAACCTTTACCTGGTAAAGGTTAGGTGCAAAGTTACTTAGTGTGAGGGCACCCTGGCACTAGCCAAGGTGCCCCCACATTGTTCAGAGCCAATTCACTGAACTTTGTGAGTGCGGGGACACAGTTACACGCGTGCACTACATATAGGTCACTACCTATATGTAGCTTCACCATGGTAACTCCGAATATGGCCATGTAACATGTCTATGATCATGGAATTGCCCCCTCTATGCCATCCTGGCATTGTTGGTACAATTCCATGATCCCAGTGGTCTGTAGCACAGACCCTGGTACTGCCAGACTGCCCTTCCTGGGGTTTCACTGCAGCTGCTGCTGCTGCCAACCCCTCAGACAGGCAGCTGCCCTCCTGGGGTCCAGCCAGGCCTGGCCCAGGATGGCAGAACAAAGAACTTCCTCTGAGAGAGGGTGTGACACCCTCTCCCTTTGGAAAATGGTGTGAAGGCAGGGGAGGAGTAGCCTCCCCCAGCCTCTGGAAATGCTTTGTTGGGCACAGATGTGCCCAATTCTGCATAAGCCAGTCTACACCGGTTCAGGGACCCCTTAGCCCCTGCTCTGGCGCGAAACTGGACAAAGGAAAGGGGAGTGACCACTCCCCTGACCTGCACCTCCCCTGGGAGGTGTCCAGAGCTCCTCCAGTGTGCTCCAGACCTCTGCCATCTTGGAAACAGAGGTGCTGCTGGCACACTGGACTGCTCTGAGTGGCCAGTGCCACCAGGTGACGTCAGAGACTCCTGCTGATAGGCTCCTTCAGGTGTTAGTAGCCTTTCCTCTCTCCTAGGTAGCCAAACCCTCTTTTCTGGCTATTTAGGGTCTCTGTCTCTGGGGAAACTTTAGATAACGAATGCAAGAGCTCATCCGAGTTCCTCTGCATCTCCCTCTTCACCTTCTGATAAGGAAACGACCGCTGACCGCGCTGGAAGCCTGCAAACCTGCAACATAGTAGCAAAGACGACTACTGCAACTCTGTAACGCTGATCCTGCCGCCTTCTCGACTGTTTTCCTGCTTGTGCATGCTGTGGGGGTAGCCTGCCTCCTCTCTGCACCAGAAGCTCCGAAGAAATCTCCCGTGGGTCGACGGAATCTTCCCCCTGCAACCGCAGGCACCAAAAAGCTGCATTACCGGTCCCTTGGGTCTCCTCTCAGCACGACGAGCGAGGTCCCTCGAATCCAGCGACGCTGTCCAAGTGACCCCCACAGTCCAGTGACTCTTCAGCCCAAGTTTGGTGGAGGTAAGTCCTTGCCTCACCTCGCTGGGCTGCATTGCTGGGAACCGCGACTTTGCAGCTGCTCCGGCCCCTGTGCACTTCCGGCGGAAATCCTTTGTGAACAGCCAAGCCTGGGTCCACGGCACTCTAACCTGCATTGCACGACTTTCTAAGTTGGTCTCCGGCGACGTGGGACTCCTTTGTGCAACTTCGGCGAGCACCGTTTCACGCATCCTCTTAGTGCCTGTTTCTGGCACTTCTCCGGGTGCTACCTGCTTCAGTGAGGGCTCTTTGTCTTGCTCTACGTCCCCTCTCTCTGCAGGTCCAATTTGCGACCTCCTGGTCCCTCCTGGGCCCCAGCAGCGTCCAAAAACGCCAAACGCACGATTTGCGTGTAGCAAGGCTTGTTGGCGTCCTTCCGGCGGGAAAACACTTCTGCACGACTCTCCACGGCGAGAGGGATCCGTCCACCAAAGGGGAAGTCTCTAGCCCTTTTCGTTCCTGCAGAAACCTCAGCTTCTTCTGTCCAGTCGAAGCTTCTTTGCACCCGCAGCTGGCATTTCCTGGGCATCTGCCCATCTCCGACTTGCTTGTGACTTTTGGACTTGGTCCCCTTGTTCCACAGGTACCCTAGATTGGAAATCCACAGTTGTTGCATTGCTGGTTTGTGTCTTTCCTGCATTATTCCTCTAACACGACTCTTTTGTCCTTAGGGGAACTTTAGTGCACTTTGCACTCACTTTTCAGGGTCTTGGGGAGGGTTATTTTTCTAGCTCTCACTATTTTCTAATAGTCCCAGCGACCCTCTACAAGGTCACATAGGTTTGGGGTCCATTCGTGGTTCGCATTCCACTTTTGGAGTATATGGTTTGTGTTGCCCCTATCCCTATGTTTCCCCATTGCATCCTATTGTAACTATACATTGTTTGCACTGTTTTCTAAGACTATACTGCATATTTTTGCTATTGTGTATATATATCTTGTGTATATTTCCTATCCTCTCACTGAGGGTACACTCTAAGATACTTTGGCATATTGTCATAAAAATAAAGTACCTTTATTTTTAGTATAACTGTGTATTGTGTTTTCTTATGATATTGTGCATATGACACTAGGTGGTACTGTAGTAGCTTCACACGTCTCCTAGTTCAGCCTAAGCTGCTCTGCTAAGCTACCATTATCTATCAGCCTAAGCTGCTAGACACCCTATACACTAATAAGGGATAACTGGGCCTGGTGCAAGGTGCAAGTACCCCTTGGTACTCACTACAAGCCAGTCCAGCCTCCTACACCTATCCTTTGCCATAGCTCCATCTTCCTGGCAACTGTGGTGTGCTGCACCTGTGCCCCGAAGAGCTGGGGCTCTACACGGACTATTTCCTCCACCATGACCCTGAGTTCGGCGTCACTGAACCTGGGGTGTCTTTGGGGTGCCATGGGGTGGTGTGGTTGAGGTGTGGGGTGGCGTTTGTGGTGATGAGTGTGGTGCGTGTGGTGGTGTGTGGTGTTTGGTGCGTGGATTCTGTGTGGGTGATGGTGTTGTGTGCCTCTGTGTTGTGGGATTGTCTATTCTGTGCTCTCTCTCTAGCCTTCGTCAATAATTTCGGGTCGTAGAGGCTTGTGGGTGATGTGGGTGTGTGTTTTATATTGTGTTGGGTGTGTGGGAGTGGTGTTAGTATGTGTATCAGGTGTGTGTATTTCAAACTGACCAATGTGGCTGAGTTTTATATGTGTGTGTGTTTTTGGAGCGCGGCGGTGTGTACCGCCAATGGAATCCCGCGTTTGAAAGACCGCCGCGTGGATTTGTGGGTCGGAATGGTATGGGCGTATTTCTGTTGGCGTGACGGTGGAGGTTTGGTCATCGCCATTTTTGCGCTGACCTTTGGTGTGGCGGACTTTTGTGGATGTCGGGTTTTTGGCGGTTTGGCAGTTGCGGGTCAGAATGACCGTGGCGGTTTACCGCGGCCGCGGCGGTGTTATGGCGGTCTTCTGACCGGCGGTAAGCGCCTTTTACCGCAGAGGTCAGAATGACCCCCTATGTCAATCCTATGCTTAAAGATTTTGCTGTACAAATGGCAAAAGACTTTGGGCCTCATTACGACCCTGGCGGGCGGCGGAGGCCGCCCGCCAGGATGCCGCCCTCCATAATACCGCTCCGCGGTCAGAAGACCGCGGAGGGTATTATGAGTTTTTCCCTGGGCTGGCGGGCGGTCTCCAAAAGACCGCCCGCCAGCCCAGGGAAAAACTCCCTTCCCACGAGGATGCCGGCTCGTAATCGAGCCGGCGGAGTGGGAAGGTGCGACGGGTGCTACTGCACCCGTCGCGTATTTCACTGTCTGCTACGCAGACAGTGAAATACTAGCGGGGCCCTCCTACGGGGGCCCCTGCAGTGCCCATGCCATTGGCATGGGCACTGCAGTGGCCCCCAGGGGCC
Organism: Pleurodeles waltl; assembly: GCF_031143425.1. NCBI lineage: Eukaryota > Metazoa > Chordata > Amphibia > Caudata > Salamandridae > Pleurodeles > Pleurodeles waltl. The sequence continues at coordinate 140,391,439 of NC_090446.1, read as the reverse complement.
CCACGACAATCCTTACCGCCATCCTGTTCCTGGCGGGCGAGCCGCCAGGAACAGGATGGCGGTAAGGATTGTCAGAATCCCCTCGGCGGCGCAGCGAGCTGCGCCGCCTTGGAGGATTCTTAGGGGCAGTGGAAAACCGGCGGGAGACCGCCGGTTTTCCCTTTCTGACCGCGGCCAAAGCGCCGCGGTCAGAATGCCCAAGGGAGCACCGCCGGCCTGTCGGCGGTGCTCCCGCCCCCGTTGGCCCTGGCGGTTCTCTACCGCCAGGGTCATAATGAGGCCCTTTGTCACTATCTAGCTTGGCGAGGATAGCACTGTGTTAATCCTATGCTTAAAGACTTTGCTAGATAAGCAGACATTTGAGGTGAGCAAATCTAGAGTGTCGCTGGTGTTGCAGGGTGCTCCTTACTAGAGCAGCTCTCCACCTAAAATTGGGAACTTCCTAGAGTTCTCCTTTGTTTTTTGCATAATTTATGTGTCACTCTATCCCTGAAAGGGCCTTGGTTTGACTTATACTGGGTGCTCCCTTGTGTCTGGACAAAGCTATACCCCTCTGAAGAGCTCTAATGAGAGCGAAACACGTGTCAGGGGTTGCTTTACTCATTCCAGGTTGGCTTGGACGGCATTTGACCAGTCCAAAGCTGTAATACTGTGCCTGGAGTGGTAAATGGCTTTTGTCATTTTACAGCTCGGCAAGGATGACACTATGTCAATCCTATGCTTAAAGATTTTGCTGTACAAATGGCAAAAGACTTTGGGGGTCATTCTGACCCTGGCAGTCATGGACCGCCAGGGCCAACGACCGCGGAAGCACCGCCAACAGGCTGGCGGTGCTTCCGGGGGCATTCTGACCGCGGCGGTAAAGCCGCGGTCAGAAAAGGGAAGCCGGCGGTTTCCCGCCGGCTTCCCGCTGCCCCAGGGAATCCTCCACGGCGGCACTGCAAGCAGCGCCGCCATGGGGATTCCGACCCCCTTTCCGCCAGCCTGGTTCTGGCGGGAACGGGTGTCGTGGGGCCCCTGGGGGCCCCTGCAGGGGCCATGCCACTGGCATGGGCAGTGCAGGGGCCCCCTAACAGGGCCCTACATAGATTTTCAGTGTCTGCGTGGCAGACACTGAAAATCGCGACGGGTGCAACTGCACCCGTCGCACCCCTTCCACTCTGCCGGCTCCATTCGGAGCCGGCATCCTCGTGGAAGGGGGTTTCCCGCTGGGCGGGCGGGCGGCCTTCTGGCGGTCGCCCGCCAGCCCAGCGGGAAACTCAGAATGACCGCCGCGGTCTTTTGACCGCGGTACGGTCTTCTGGCGGTTCCCGCCAGGCCGGCGGCATCCGCCGCCGGCGGAGGTCAGAATGACCCCCTTTGTCACTATCTAGCTCAGCGAGGATAGCACTGTGTTAATCCTATGCTTAAAGACTTTGCTAGATAAGCAGACATTTGAGGTGAGCAAATCTAGAGTGTCGCTGGTGTTGCAGGGTGCTCCTTACTAGAGCAGCTCTCCACCTAAAATTGGGAACTTCCTAGAGTTCTCCTTTGTTTTTTGCATAATTTATGTGTCACTCTATCCCTGAAAGGGCCTTGGTTTGACTTATACTGGGTGCTCCCTTGTGTCTGGACAAAGCTATACCCCTCTGAAGAGCTCTAATGAGAGCGAAACACGTGTCAGGGGTTGCTTTACTCATTCCAGGTTGGCTTGGACGGCATTTGACCAGTCCAAAGCTGTAATACTGTGCCTGGAGTGGTAAATGGCTTTTGTCATTTTACAGCTCGGCAAGGATGACACTATGTCAATCCTATGCTTAAAGATTTTGCTGTACAAATGGCAAAAGACTTTGGGGGTCATTCTGACCCTGGCAGTCATGGACCGCCAGGGCCAACGACCGCGGAAGCACCGGCAACAGGCTGGCGGTGCTTCCGGGGGCATTCTGACCGCGGCGGTAAAGCCGCGGTCAGAAAAGGGAAGCCGGCGATTTCCCGCCGGCTTCCCGCTGCCCCAGGGAATCCTCCACGGCGGCGCTGCAAGCAGCGCCGCCATGGGGATTCCGACCCCCTTTCCGCCAGCCTGGTTCTGGCGGGAACGGGTGTCGTGGGGCCCCTGGGGGCCCCTGCAGTGCCCATGCCACTGGCATGGGCAGTGCAGGGGCCCCCTAACAGGGCCCTACATAGATTTTCAGTGTCTGCGTGGCAGACACTGAAAATCGCGACGGGTGCAACTGCACCCGTCGCACCCCTTCCACTCTGCCGGCTCCATTCGGAGCCGGCATCCTCGTGGAAGGGGGTTTCCCGCTGGGCGGGCGGGCGGCCTTCTGGCGGTCGCCCGCCAGCCCAGCGGGAAACTCAGAATGACCGCCGCGGTCTTTTGACCGCGGTACGGTCTTCTGGCGGTTCCCGCCAGGCCGGCGGCATCCGCCGCCGGCGGAGGTCAGAATGACCCCCTTTGTCACTATCTAGCTCAGCGAGGATAGCACTGTGTTAATCCTATGCTTAAAGACTTTGCTAGATAAGCAGACATTTGAGGTGAGCAAATCTAGAGTGTCGCTGGTGTTGCAGGGTGCTCCTTACTAGAGCAGCTCTCCACCTAAAATTGGGAACTTCCTAGAGTTCTCCTTTGTTTTTTGCATAATTTATGTGTCACTCTATCCCTGAAAGGGCCTTGGTTTGACTTATACTGGGTGCTCCCTTGTGTCTGGACAAAGCTATACCCCTCTGAAGAGCTCTAATGAGAGCGAAACACGTGTCAGGGGTTGCTTTACTCATTCCAGGTTGGCTTGGACGGCATTTGACCAGTCCAAAGCTGTAATACTGTGCCTGGAGTGGTAAATGGCTTTTGTCATTTTACAGCTCGGCAAGGATGACACTATGTCAATCCTATGCTTAAAGATTTTGCTGTACAAATGGCAAAAGACTTTGGGGGTCATTCTGACCCTGGCGGTCATGGACCGCCAGGGCCAACGACCGCAGAAGCACCGCCAACAGGCTGGCGGTGCTTCCGGGGGCATTCTGACCGCGGCAGTAAAGCCGCGGTCAGAAAAGGGAAGCCGGCGGTTTCCCGCCGGCTTCCCGCTGCCCCAGGGAATCCTCCACGGCGGCGCTGCAAGCAGCGCCGGCATGGGGATTCCGACCCCCTTTCCGCCAGCCTGGTTCTGGCGGGAACGGGGTGTCATGGGGCCCCTGGGGGCCCCTGCAGTGCCCATGCCACTGGCATGGGCAGTGCAGGGGCCCCCTAACAGGGCCCCACATAGATTTTCAGTGTCTGCGTGGCAGACACTGAAAATCGCGACGGGTGCAACTGCACCCGTCGCACCCCTTCCACTCCGCTGGCTCCATTCGGAGCCGGCATCCTCGTGGAAGGGGGTTTCCCGCTGGGGGGGCGGGCGGCCTTCTGGCGGTCGTCCGCCAGCCCAGCGGGAAACTCAGAATGACCGCCGCGGTCTTTTGACCGCGGTACGGTCTTCTGGCGGTTCCCGCCAGGCCGGCGGCATCCGCCGCCGGCGGGGGTCAGAATGACCCCCTTTGTCACTATCTAGCTCGGCGAGGATAGCACTGTGTTAATCCTATGCTTAAAGACTTTGCTAGATAAGCAGACATTTGAGGTGGGAAAATCTAGTGTCGCTGGTGTTGCAGGGTGCTCCTTACTAGAGCAGCTCTCCACCTAAAATTGGGAACTTCCCAGAGTTCTCCTTTGTTTTTTGCATATATATATATATATATATATATATATATATATATATATATATATATATATATATATAAACAAACAAAACATCTACAAATGATTTATACTTACCTTAACTGTGTAGTAAAGGCATGCGTGGTAAAGGCACATCCGTGGGAAAGATATGCATGTTAAAGGCACTATGTGGTAAAATCTGCACTGTAAAGGCTGTCTCCAACTTAACTAAATGCGTATGAAAAGAAAGTAACAGTAGATATTTCTACTAATAATATATTTAAGAAATAATTTTAAAACTACATAATTAACATAAAATATTAAAAAATACAACATACAAATGTATTATTATAAAAACATCAATTACATATGCTTTAGAAACATTAAATATATATAACTCACAATACAAAACATAAAAACAAACATGACATTTAATAATACTTAGGGGGTTATTCCAACTTTGGAGGAAGTGGTAATCCGTCCCAAAAGTGACGGTAAAGTGACGGATATACCACCAGCCGTATTACGAGTCCATTATATCCTATGGAACTCGTAATACGGCTGGTGGTAAATCCGTCACATTTGGGACGGATTACCACCTCCTCCAAAGTTGGAATAACCCCCTTAATATTTTAAAAATGTGTAGTTTTAAATTACAAATCTTAATCAATTAAACAAAATACATACATATAAAATATTTAAACTCACAACATACAAAATGAATACATCATTTAACTAATAAATAAAAAAATAATACAATTCTATTTTTTTTAAAATACCTCCATACTTGTCTACAGAGGAAAAAACACCCACAATATATTTAGAAATAGCAAATAGGAAGAATAGTAAAAAGTAAATCACAACAAATAAAAAGATGTCACATTAAAAATACAAACAATTCAGAGCTGGGTGGACCTTCAATAGGAGGGATTACTCTGTGTTTCCCCACTTACATACACCTCCAACAGCCCGATGGAGTGAGGACCGTCAAGGTTTGGCCATGAGTCATGCTGCCTTATTTAGATTGGGCAGACACATGACCAGTTTTCACTACCCATCACCAGCATGAAAAATGTGGTGGTAAGGGGCAATGAAAACTTATAAATGACCCACACACCAAGTGGGAATGATCCCATGGCGAGTGGGGCCATTGTTTTTTTTTGCATAGAGAAAATCGTGATTTGGTATTTTTGTTTTATTTAAAAAAGTAGCAAGTTTGATGTATGGCTTTGTCACTGAGCCATCTGTCACACACTTGCAATGCATTTCCAGGAACTTCTGTGATGGAGGTTCCTGTAAATGCAAGAGATGTTCACACAGGCAGAGGATGTCTCAGGAGTAAAGCACTCCTCATTGTGATAGCAATTACTCCGTCCACCTAAATTTTATTTAAATCAGCTGCTTAGCAGATCAAAGAAGGTGTTCCAAGTGTGGGTAAGTCAAAGTTTGAGAAATGGGTTAGCCTACAACCCATTACAATAAATTACACTAAGCTGTTTAATTCAGAGGGGCGTGGCCACGGAGCGGAGCATGGCGCACGCTTAACTGTTCAGCTCCGGAGGGGCCGACACTAACCCGGAGCCTGGACGCGCCGGAGCGGGAGGTCCTGCTTCTAAAGAAGTGTGGGACGACCAGGGCGGGCGAGGCTGCGGGGGCCCGGTCTCGGCCCCGGTGCAGACTCCCGAGGGACTCGGGCTGCCCGGAGCTGGCGAGGGCCCGCAGCCCTGTTGGTGATCGGGGCCCGAACACGCCGGACCGGGCGGTTTCCCACTTTGAGGCGGAGGCGGCGAGCGGCAAAAACAGACGGGACCGCTTGGGCACAGCCGCGGCCCCGGTGTCGGCCTCCGGCGGACTCGGGCGGCCCGGCACTAACTGGGACCCGCGATCACGCTGCCGGACTGAGGCTGCGGTCCCGGGTAAGACCACGCGCTGCGCCCGGGGCTGGATGCGGACGCAAAGCCACCGGGTCGAAAAGTTATAAACTGGAACAGCTGGGGAAAATACCTACTGGTGACGAGCCGGCCTCTCTCTCCGGGGGCGGGGCCTGATGCCTGCCGGCTGCGGGACTGCCTGCGCTGCGGCGGCGCGAGGACGGGGGGTCCCCCGGGGTTGCCCGGCGGGGAACCCGCTGTTGGCACACCCCCAGGGGAACACATAATCGGAGTGGCTGTGGCTGCTGCCCGGGAACCCCCGGACGCCGACGACGGGACTCTCTCCATCCCGGGCAGTTCAGATTGAACATTGATTGTCCTTTGGGGGGCAGAGCAGCACAGAAGCGGCCCGCACCAACCAACATCGCCTACCGAGGTTGAAGGCCGGGTGCCCCTATTGCCAGGTACGGGGCCCCCACTTGGCTGACTGGACCACCACCGAGTTGAGGGTCTACTGTACCCACCTCCTCGATACATAACAGCTCAAATTGATGAAACCCACCAACCCCGGATCAGCCCAAACTGTTTTCTCATGCAAAGTGTAGATGGAACGTGACCGGGGGGCTGAACACAGCACACTCATGATCGTTTGGTCTGGGAGGGGCCGCCAGCAGACCCAGGGCCGAGCGCGCTGGACCAGGTGACCCTCTATCGTGGGGCGGACGCGGTGACCCGCGCGGACGAGCGGGCCGCTGGGACTCGACTGTAGCACTGGTGCGGACCTTCGGCGGAGCCGGACTGCACAACGCTGACGGAGATCTACGACCCTGCCACTTATCGCGCTGGGAGCGGCTGGCGGAGCGCCTGGGGCTCGCCCTGGAGCACCCGGGCCCAGAGACTGTGACAACAGAGGCCTGGATTAGTGGACAAATCAGCAGCGAACAGCATAAGCGCCTGAACTGTGTGCCAGACCCACTGGGACGCCTCTCCCGGCCTGGCCAATGCCCCCCAAGGGCAGACATAAGAACAAAGCCATGGACCCCCCGACACCGCCGGGGGACAATGAGTCGACCATACAGAACCAGTCACAAATCAAAGTACAAGACACCCAGGACAAGATACTGGGTGCCATTGAAGACACCAAATCCACATTACAGCGCGACATCAATCAGGTGGCGATAGAGGTGGGCCTTCTGAGAGCCAATCATCATAAATTGGCCGACAGAGTAAAAGAAACGGAAGCAACGCTAGCGGAAGTCGTCCCAAAACTAGAAGACGTGTCAGCGGAGGTGACCTCCTTGGCTGGCAGAGTGGCAAAGCTCGAACAGCGAGCTGAGGACGCAGAGGGTAGAAACAGGAGGAACAATATCCGCGTGGTGGGCCTCCCCGAGGGGGCCGAGGGGACGAATATGGTGGAATTTCTGGAGAAATGGCTAAGCACGGTCGTCGCACCAGGATGTCTGACCCCCTTCTACTCACTGGAGCGAGCACATCGTGTGCCAGCTAGACCATTTGCTCCTGGCAGGCCACCGCAGGCTGTAATTGCTAAACTCCTGCACTACAGAGACAGAGACATCCTCTTACAGAAAGCCAGGGAAGCAGGTCCGTTTAAATTAGCCAATGGCGAAGCGACACTGTTCCCTGACTTCACCTTGGAAGTCCAAAACAAGCACGCCTCCTTCCTAGCCGTTAAAAGAACCTTGCGAGAAGAGGGGATACAGTACTCGCTGCTCTACCCAGCAAGACTACGAGTGGTTGCGGAGGGAAAGACCACGTTCTTCCAAACCCCAGAGGAGGCATGGGACACGGCCGGCGCGGCCTGCACCCGAGAATCGCGGGGCGGGCGGGACCCGCCGAGCACCGAAGGGGAAAAGACCCAGAGACCGCCCACGACTGACGCCATCATGGACACAGAGGCAAGAGAGAGGCCCTGGAGGCGGCGTCCAAGGTGGGTGGAGAGACATCGCCCCGGGAAGGCTCTGAAGAAGAATCGGACGATACGGTGGTATCCTTGCCTGGTGGCTCCGGGGGCTCGACTTACACACCAAGGGTGACCCCGCAAACCGCTGACGAACTCACATAGCTCGAACCTGCACCGGCGCTGAAAGGCGAGACAAGCTGAGTAGAAAAATGGCCCCTCCGGACCTGGCCGCCCCGCCCCCCCCCCCCGGACTTGACTCTCGCCTGTCAGTCTTGGCTGGCGAGTATTGCATTGATGTGTTTGAATAATTTGCAGTGTTGCGTATCTTACTGGGCAGCCTACAGTTCCGGAGGTGCCATGGGGATGGGGAGTTGGGGTTTGCAGTTACGAGTTATATCGGCTACATATGTGAAATGGACTGAACACAATGAAGGTACAAGTTTGTGGGGGAATCGGTCAGGGCCCTGGGCGTGCCGAGCATACACACAACAGGCTTTGAGAATAGGATGGCGGACCACAATATCATAACCTGGAATGTCAGGGGGATGGGTACTCCAGCTAAGAGACATAGAATTCTTTCCTTCCTAAAAAGAAGAGGGGTGTAGATAGCTATATTACAAGAGACCCACCTGGCACCTGGAGAGGGAGAGGAGCTAAGACGGAGATGGAGGGGACAGGTGTTTGCCACAGAATACTCAGCTTACGCAAGAGGCGTTCTCATTTGGATTAGGGCGGGGGTCCCCCTTACGATTGATTCCTCCAATATAGACAGAGAGGGAAGGTTTGTCATACTGGAGGGGAAATTACAGGGGCTCCCGTTGATCTTGAGTTGTATATACGCCCCCAATCAGGACCAAACCTCATTCATGACGGGCCTGTCTAGACACCTCACTCCTCAACACATGGGGGAAGTACTAATAGGAGGAGACTTTAACGCAGTGCTCGACATTGACTTGGACAGATCCACCCCCCCAATACAGGGAGCAACATCAACCAAAACAGCACAAAAACTAGTTGAGTGGCTGGACACCTGGGGGCTGGTAGATGCTTGGCGGTTACAACACTCAACGACCAGGGATTATTCGTTTTACTCGGGCCTCCACCAGGTACACACTAGAATTGATAGGATAGTTTGCACTGCGGGATTGGCTCGAAGTGTGACCCACTCTGAGTACCTTGCTCGCACAATATCGGATCACAACCCTCTATTGCTGACACTGAGGGTATCACAGGACAGACCCCCCATACCATCATGGAGAATGCTCCCGACAGCGCTAGAGGACCAGGCATATAGGGAGGAATTACGATGTTACCTAACAGAACACATAGAAGCTAACAAGGGATCCACCTCCGCCAGAGCCATAGAATGGGAGACACTCAAAGTGGTGACGAGGGGTTACTGTCTTGGACAGTCTGTGGGGATAAGACGCACGCTAGAGAGAGAATTAAACGCATTGGAGAGGGTCATTCACGAGGGGGAGCTGAGACAGGGCCCTGCAGTGCAAGTAGATGAAGAGTACGAATGTGCACGCAGAGAGCACTCCCAAGTTGAAGAGCGACTTAGATGTCACAGCATGCAAAGATATTTGACATCCATACAATCAGAGGAGGGGAGATCCGGTAAACTCCTGGCATGGCTGGTGCGCCCGAACGGAGACAGCGACCCCATTGCAAGTGTATTGGACAGGGGGGGAACACGTAGACTCAGCCCAGAATCCATTAATGACGCATTCAGAGATTATTATATCCACTTATACAGGAAGCCCACAGACTTGGGGACGGGGACTCTTGACAACTTCCTGACTCGGATACCCCTGCCGGTATTGAACCTAGAAGACAGTGTCAGCCTAGGGGGCCCAGTGACCACGGATGAGACAACTGAAGCAATTGCACAGCTGGCCCCTGGGAAAACCCCAGGCACAGACGGTCTTCCTATGGACTTTTATAAAAAGTATAAATCCTTACTAGTCCCTAGATTGATAGAAATGTATATGGAATCGGCAAAGAGTGGAGAACTCCCATGCACACTACGTGAGGCATTGGTAGTGCCACTCCCTAAAACAAATAGTAGGGAGGCATCAGTAACTGACTACCGCCCACTATCAAGGCTAAATAGCGACTTTAAGATCCTCAGTAAGATTTTGGCCAACCGGCTATCGCCCCATATGCCCACCCTGATACATCCTGACCAGAACGGTTTCATACCTGGTCGCAGCACCTCTCTGAATCTTAGACGAATTTTCTCTATCTTACATATGCCCAACGAATCGAAACCGCCAACCGGGACCATGCTAGCGGTGGACTTTGAAAAGGCCTTCAACTCGATCAGATGGGACTACTTGAGGGCGACAATGTTAAAAATGGGCCTGGGCGAAGGCTGGGTCAGATGGGTGGACCTATTATACTCATCCCCACTAGCGAGGGTCAAGACGGGTAGGACAATCTCTGGTGCTTATCCAGTACACCGCGGAACCAGACAGGGATGCCCTCTATCCCCATTGTTGTTCGCCCTGGCGATGGAGCCCCTGGCGGCCTGGGTACGCGGTGACGGAGCGGGCAGAGGGATTCAGTGGGGACCAACTGATCACATTGTCTCGCTATATGCAGATGATATTTTGATCTATCTCAGAGACGGGGCGAGCGGTCTCCCCTGGGCCCTGAAGGCCCTGGAGGAGTTCGGAGAGGTGTCAGGATTACGACTTAACCGTAACAAAACATATGTGTTCCCCCTGACGCCTGGTTATAGATGTCCCGCAACGTGCCCAGCGGACCTGAAATGGGCCCCAAGGACATTCAGATACCTGGGGATTCAGATCTACCATGACCTGGGTGACTTAAAAGAGGGCAACCTTGGTAGAGCACTCCGATCCCTGAGATCCTCGGTAGGATTTTGGTGCTCTCTGAAGCTGCCAGTGATGGCCAGAGTGGCACTCTCCAAGATGATCATGCTCCCCCGACTTCTCTACTATTTCACCAACTTGCCACTATTGATTCCCCAGGCATGGTTCCGCGATCTGAACGCGTTGCTCAGAGAACTAATATGGGACAATGGACGTAGACGAACTACACTTACGACTATCTGTAGACCGCCCCACGCGGGAGGACTGGGAGCCCCCGACTTTGAGGCATACTACCTGGCATCCCAACTACAGTGGATCACCGGTTGGCTGGCAGGCCGGGGCCAACTGGATTTATATACCGCCCAAGGAGTAACGGACACGGCATGGATCGTGGCATGTATGGCAAACAGAAAGATAACCCCCCCCCCCGGAACAATATAATGATAAAAGTTGCAATGGCATGCTGGAAAAGATGTACGAAAAGGGTGGGAGTGGGTCCTCCATATTCCCCAGCTTTACCACTGGCGGTGCTCGCCCTAGAACCTGGGGGGAGGGGACCGGGAAACATGGGACTTGGCCCTTGGTTGACAGCTGGAATAGAAGCAGTGGGAGGGCTCTTCAAGGAGGGAGTGATGAGGGGATTTGCTGAATTAACGGAAGAGGGTGTTCCCAGGGGGCAGTTTCTACTCTATGGGAGGCTAATACACACTCTTAAAGCTCACTGGGACACAGTGAATGCGGAACCCGCCACCCACGAGGTCCTGCACTTACTGTTGACATTAGGGGAGGATTCACATCTGATCACCAAAATATATCGGGCCCAAGTTGAGGCAGCCTTAGACCCCTTACGGTCGCTGAGAGGGCGGTGGGAGAACACGATTGGGCGGGAACTATCTGACTCAGAGTGGAATAGAGTACTGGCCTACCCCCAGATGATATCACGTAACACGCGGTTAAGATACATCCAATACAATTATTTGCACAGGACGTATCTCACGCCTCACAGACTGTTCCGTATATACGGAGGGGCCCCGGGGACTTGCCCGAGATGCGGAGGAGGAGGGGCGGATTTTGACCACATGGTTTGGACTTGCCCAGCGATCCAGTCTGGCTAGAGGGAAATATTGCCCATCCTAACTGAACTGTTTGAGTTTGAGTTGAGACCCACCCCTGAACTGTGCCTGCTGGGCCTCAGACCAGCTGCGCTTTGCGGAAAAGTGAGGGGGCGCTTCCTGGACCTATCCCTGGCCCTTTACAAGAGACTAATCTCGAGGGGCTGGAAGGCCCCAGATCACCCTCTGCTGTCTGACTGGAAAAGGAATATATCAACATGGTCTAGAGCTGAACTACAGGTCCTAAAAGCAGAAGAAGCCAAGAATATCCGCCAGGTTCGGATAGCCCCGGGGTGGGAGAATTTAACGATGAACTGGGAGAATATAAATAAGAGGCTGGCAAACCCAGCCGGAGAAACAAGTGAAATCCAGTCCACACCGAGGATAGAACCAAATGGTGAAAATACATAAACAGGCACCCAAAACAGGCCCAAATCACAAATAGATCATATCAAGGGTAAGGATGCGAAGACAATTAGCCCTCTGACCCCCACTCCACCGACAGAAGTAGCAAGAAGCGTGAGTGACTTGCCGCCCCCACTGTGCGCCGGTGCGCCCTGGGTTGACCTTTTCTCCCGCCCAAAAATTGATACGATATCGTACCTTAAACGCTAACAACTATAAAAGCCATTCACACAAAGCCGTAAAGTTGACCTCTGAGGGTCTTTTTTCCCCCTTCCCCCTTTCCCTACCTCCAATTAGACCAGCATTACTGTCACTTGGAGTTGTATACCCCCTACTTCGTGTTCTCCCTTCCCTCCCTCTTTCCTCCCCCTCCCCCCCACTACCCTTGTCCTCCCACCTCTAACCCCCACACCACCCTTCCAAGTTACATGCAAGAAGGGGTTCAAGTTTGTTGATTGATTGTTGATTATACAGAACAGTGAAATGAAGAAAGGAAATACGCTTTAACAAGTAAATGAGCACAATTTACTAAATAAGGAACAAAAAGACTAACAACAATAAAAGTAACAAACAATAAGTAAAAAGTAAAATATAGTATAAAAACAAAATGTGCAACAAATGCGGAAATGCAAAATGAACAAGCATGTAACTGTGTAACAACAAAATGTTAATAAAAATATATTAAAAAAAAAAAAAAGCTGTTTAATTCAGAAAACATGAAGGATGAAATTCCTCGCTCCATAAACCCACTGAAGAGTATCACTGTGAAGCAATATGGTCTGAAGCACTGGGTACTAACCTAAAACTAACTGAGCTTTTCTTTTTGCTCATGAAGCCTTTCCACTGCATTACAATTGCACTATATACACAGTCAGGATTTCATATATAAAACAGAATGTCACATTAAATGAATAAAAATAGCCTGCCATAAATGAGGAGTAAAAATGCATACAAGATGGATAAGCAATTGTGGATCTGATGAGCATTGCAGTTTGAGTATCACTGTTGTAGACTATTAGAAAGCTAAACTGAGGGCAGGATTAACTGTGAACATACATACAGGAAGCCATTGTCAAATATAATGCATACAAAAAAAATAAAACAGATGATGTGGATGATGGAAATGCCTCTGCTGATGAAAAAGTCAGACAAATAACACAGAATGTCATGTCATTAACATATTTCTCAATGAATGTTTACTGAAGAGAAAGAAAGTGTATGACTTCAGTGATAGGAGCATAGCAGATTTGCAAAAGCAAGTAACTAAAAAGAGATACAAAACGTAAACAATATGGTACTCTTGTGAATGGCTGTTGAAATGATCAACAAAGTTATTGATTCATGCTACCTGACAAAGTGTTATATCCTATGACAATGATGAGGAATGGCCCTGGCCATTCGGAAAGAGACAGTGTAGGAAGTTGGCTCTGTATATACTATTTCAAAGTAAGAAATCGTCAAAGGGTTTCCCTTAGAGGTAAGATAGTGGCAAAAAGAGATAATTCTAATGCTTTATTTTGTGGTAGTGTGGTCGAGCAGTAGGCTTATCAAAAGAGTAGTGTTAAGCATTTTGTTGTACACACACAGGCAATAAATGAGGAACACACACTCAGAGACAATTCCAGGCCAATGGGTTTTTGTATAGAAAAATATATTTTCTTAGTTTATTTTAAGAACCACAGGTTCAACATTTACATGTAATACTTCAAATGAAAGGTGTTGCAGGTAGGTACTTTAGGAACTTTGAATTAGCAAAATAGCATATACAGTTTTCACATAAATCACATATAGCTAATTTAAAACTAGACAGTGCAATTTTCAACAGTTCCTGTGGGAAGTAAGAGTTTGTTAGTTTTTGCAGGTAAGTAAACCACCTACGGGGTTCAAGTTTGGGTCCAAGGTAGCCCACCGTTGGGGGTTCAGAGCAACCCCAAAGTTACCACACCAGCAGCTCAGGGCCGGTCAGGTGCAGAGATCAAAGTGGTGCCCAAAACACATAGACTTCAACGGAGAAGGGGGTGCCCCGGTTCCAGTCTGCCAGCAGGTAAGTATCCGCGACTTCGGAGGGCAGACCAGGGGGGTTTTGTAGGGCACCGGGGGGGACACAAGTCAGCACAGAAAGTAGACCCTCAACGGCACGGGGGCGGCCGGGTGCAGTGTGGAAATTCTCACGCTTTTGGTTGGAAACGTGAAGTCTTTAAAGTTGTTTCTTTGTTGCAAGAAAGTTGCAGGTTGTTGAACAGGGCCGCTGTTCACAGGAGTTTCTTGGCCCTTGGTTGTAGGGCAGTCCTCTGAGGCTTCAGAGGTCGCTGGTCCCTCTTGGATGCGTCGCTGTTGCAGTTTTCTTTGAAGTTGGGAGACAGGCCGGTAGGGCTGGGGCCAAAGCAGTTGTCATCTCCGTCTTCACTGCAGGGCTTCAGGTCAGCAGTGCTTCTTCTGGTTAAGGTTGCAGGAATCTCCTTTCCTAGGTTCTGGAGGGCCCCTAAATACTGAATTTAGGGGTGTGTTTAGGTCTGGGAGGGCAGTAGCCAATGGCTACTGTCCTGGAGGGTGGCTACGCCCTCTTTGTGCCTCCTCCCTGTGGGGAGGGGGGCACATCCCTAATTCTATTGGGGGAATCCTCCATCCACAAGATGGAGGATTTCTAAAAGTAAGGGTCACCTCCCAGGACACCTTAGGGGCTGTCCTAACTGGTGGGTGACTCTTCCTTGTTTTTCTAATTATCTCCTCCAGCCTTGCTGCCAGGGGGCAGTGGCAGGAGGGGCGGGCACCTTGACTAGCTGGGATGCCCTGTGGCGCTGTAACAAAAGGGGTGAGCCTTTGAGGCTCACCGCCAGGTGTTACAGTTCCTGCAGGGGAGAGGTGAGAAGCACCTCCACCCAGTACAGGCTTTGTTCCTGGCCACAGAGTGACAAAGGCACTCCCCCCATGTGGGCAGCAACATGTCTGGTGTGTGGCAGGCTGGCAGAAACTAGTCAGCCTACACTGGAAGTCGGGTATGTTTTCAGGGGGCATATCTAAGATGCCCTCTGGGTGTATTTTACAATAAATTGCACACTGGCATCAGTGTGCATTTATTGTGCTGAGACGTTTGATACCAAACTTCCCAGTTTTCAGTGTAGCCATTATGGAACTGTGGGGTTAGTGTGTGACAAACTCCCAGACCATATACTCTTATGGCTACCCTGCACTTACAATGTCTATGGTTTTGCTTAGACACGGTAGGGCATAGTGCTCATGCACATATGCCCTCACCTGTGGTATAGTGCACCCTGCCTTAGGGCTGTAAGGCTTACTAGAGGGGTGACTTAACTATGCCACAGGAAGTGTGGGGTTGGCATGGCACTCTGAGGAGAGTGCCATGTCGACTTAGTCATTTTCTCCCCATCAGCACACACAAGCTGTGAGGCAGTGAGTGAGGGGTCCCTAAGGTGGCATAAGACATGCTGCAGCCCTTAGAGACCTTCCCTGGCATCAGGGCCCTTGGTACCAGGGGTGCCAGTTACAAGGGACTTACCTGGGTGCCAGGGTTGTGCCAATTGTGGAGACAAAGGTACAGTTTAGAGAAAGAACAATGATGCTGGGGCCTGGTTACCAGGGTCCCAGCACACTTTCAAGTCATAACTTAGCATCAGCAAAGGCAAAAAGTCAGGGGGTAACCATGCCAAGGAGGCATTTCCTTACAGACAGCATTGTAACAGAATGAAACTGTTTTGGGAAAACACTAATATATATAGAGATTTGTGGAATAATATGTAAAAACTGCACGGTATCCACACATTAGAATGCTGGTAAAGGAATTCCTATTCCTACACCGCATTTTGCACCTGCTGTAGTGTAGCACCCTTTAAACATTTGCAAATTGACTTTATTGAGCTGCATCCTACAAATAGGCATCTGTGAAATACGCCTTGCCATTGACTCTGCAGGGGCCTGGACACAATCTTCAATCTGGCGCACTGGTGATGGTCAAGAACTTTCAGAGATCTAATTGCCTACAACCTTGCTGGAGCGATTCCATACAAGTTCTGCTGGCAACACAAAAAGGCACAAAATATACAGGATATAAGAAATGGATCAATCACTCAAATGTGAAAAGAGCTTCCTTGCCTCAGACCTTACCCCACCTAAGCTCATCAATGATGCTGGCCCTTGATACAACCTGCGCCAATGCCCTACAGTAAGTCCATCTTCCTGACCCAACTAAAAATAGTTTAATTTTGGGTCCAGAGGCGCAAAGTACTAGTGACCTCTGAAAGCCTGGTGATGGTGAAGAATAAGAAACAGATGAGCCCAACTGCTCAGGAAGAATATTTAGGATGGAAAGGAACCATGTTGACAAAGAAATTGTACATACCACTTACCCTGATCTTCATTTCTACCCTAGCAGCTGTCATCATCTACTTGTAGGATCTATACTTCCCAATATTAGTGGGATTAAACAACACCACGCTTACTGAAGATCTGCACGATCACCATTCCGAAGAGCACCATGAAAACATTGCCATACAAATGCTGAACGCCTATCACAAGGAATTAAATGCCTCAAATGGCTTAATTTGACTAAAACTTCCTTCTGTAACACAATAGTAGATACCTTAGTTGCCTTTGAGTTTGACACTTAATGATTTTTGTAACATTGTATTTAAAGCGTTATTCACCTGGTTTTCTGGCCAAGAGGACCGATGTCAGACACAAATACAGAAATGAAACAGTGTTACCATTGGGTTGTTCTGTCAGAGTGGAAGGTTTGCCTTTCAGGGAAACCTTCAATGATAGTGTCATAAGTAAAAGATATAAATACATTATCCTTCTTGTAGGAAGCTAGTCTGGTGTATGGTGGATACCTATGGTGTTGGCATCTTATATCAGGTACAGGCAACTCCTATTAATGAATGAAGACAGAGTCTAGGAAGCCATGGCTCTCTAGACGTAGCTGTAGATGAGCAGCCAATACTTATGTAGGAGGAGTGCAAAGCACTTGCAGTACCATAGCCACCACACAGTAGCTTATCACACCTGAAAGGAAATACACAGTGTTGCATAAATATAGGTACGCGTCACCTGAGGGAGGAGCAGTTAGGGCAGGAGCCCTTTAAACTTTGAATAGCGCTCCCGCCGCCGCGGGAAGCGCGTCACCTGAGGGAGGAGCAGTTAGGCCAGGAGCCCTTTAAACTTTGAATAGCGCTCCCGCCGCCGCGGGAAGCGCGTCACCTGAGGGACTCGCGTGGGCGGCGTCCGGGCAAAGCCCGCGCCAAGGGCAGGCCCGTCTTGCGCCCGTCATCGCCAGGAGGAGACTGGGCTGGGCCATCCCCCCAAAGTTTTTTTTTTTTTTATACTTGGCCCTGGTATAGAGGTCTCAGGAATGCCCTTTGCTCAGTTTGTCTAGTTTTACTTGACCACGAGCTTCACTTGGCACCAAAGGGGCCAGTGGAGAAAGTCTCTATTACCTCTCGCTTCTTGGGGCTTCTTTTCTTCCTGATACCACTCGTACCTGATAGTAGAAACCAGGGCTGGGCCATTCTTTTTTTCAGACGTGTTTGAAATTATTCAGCTGGGCCATTGGATAGACGATATGGGGAAGAGGAAGGCCGATGATGTATCAGCACCCCAGTCTCGGTTAAAAAACCCAAGAAACGTTCTGTTGGGAAAGTGGAGGGATGTTCTACTACAAATCTACAGCAATTCAAAACAATTGATTCATTGTTTGAAGAGGTTGAGGCTATACTGAGGAGCCCTTCTGTTGCTGGCCCTTCTATACCGGATACCATTCCTCCCAAAAAGATTCCTGATCTCTTTAAGAAAAAAATATAGATGCATAGAGTAGAGGTCAAGGCTGATCTACACCCCCCCCTCCTCCTCACTCCCAGGGTGTAATTCCTTCACTCTTGGAGATTTCACCATTCTTGGTGGAAACAAATGGTTGTTTACCTGTAGAAGGTGCACCTTACGTGAGGTGCACGTCTCCGCCTCCTATTATCATTCCTTGTTCAAATAGGTTTTCGGTTTTGTCCTCTAATTCTGTAAGTCCTGGACTTTCACAAACCTTAATTGTAGAAGGAACTGATAAAGACTCTCTGGATGGAAAGATGGGCAACAACGAAGCTTCTCAGTTGGTTATCATTTCTCAGAAATTAGATGACGTTAAGTGTCTGTTGACATCTTTGATGAACAAAATCGATGGACTCTATGATCAAAAGTCTGGTTGTAATTGCATTGTGCCATATGAGTCTGTTCCTTCCTCTGATTTATTGATGGAAACTAAAAAACCTAGTCCTCTTAACGTAGGTGATAAATTGACATCTTCTTCTACACATAACCTCGCTAGGGGAAGTAATGGTAGTTCCCAAAGGCATGGTAGGCCTGCCTGTCAGACCATGTCTTCCACCCATGAGCGAGTTCCAAAATTAGGTGTAAACAAGTGTGGATCCATCTTTGGACGGGGGGACAAAGGTACTCCTCGCCCAAAAACTTCTCAGCTAAACCTAGGAGGAACACCCTCTGCAGCAAGTTGCTGTGTTAGTCCCCGTTCAGCCACTCACCCTGATTATTTGACACTCTCGCAGACCTGTGACCTCAAGGGAAGGTTAAGAAGGAGGAGGGAAGACGCCATTATATATTTGACTAGGGTGCCAAAGCTACCTCAGGGCAATAGAGAGTCGAGTGACTCTCTATCTAATAAAGTCATTCATTGGATACGCTCCCAGAGGAACTGTCTCTCCGTTATCCGGTCTGATATACGTGAGGCCCATAGATATAATCAGTTAGGGTCGGAATTTGATTATATTTCGATTCTTTTTAATGATAGTAGTCTAGTTAATGATCTCCTGGCCTTTGATACACGGACAGGTATATTACGTACAGGTAGGGAATCGAATCTTAGACTTAGTAGTCAGCCGCCTGGGGCCCCGTTATGTAGAGGATGTTGTACATCTGGAACTATTGCAGCTGGGGTTATTTCTTCTTCAGATAACTCTGCAACATCTAAATCCGTGAACCCTTCCCCCTTACTTCCTGAATTAGACTGACTGATTGCCCCCTGCACAGTACTTCCTAAAATAGTAAATGATGAATGTCAACTTACAGGGACTCCATCTCCCGCCTCCCTATTGAGAACTAAGTCAATATCTACGCCTCCCAAAATTAATATTATATCTTGGAATGTTGCAGGAATTAAGTCAAAGTTGGATGACCCGGAATGGGTAAGCCTTGTTAATAAACAAGATATCTGTCTTTTTCAGGAAACTTGGACTGCAGAACAGTTATCCATACAAGGCTTTACAACCTATTTTTCTGCTGCCCAACCTGCCTCTGGTGGCTTTGGAAGACAGATAGGAGGGTTAATGATTTTATTGAACAATAAGCTAGAATGTGACCACTCCATGATAAAGTTTAATTCCTATGATCTGCTGGGTGTCCAACTCGCATTCCGACCTGGATTCAGGATGATTGTTCTGAATACTTATGCAAGATCCGTTCCCCGTGGGTCAGAATCAATTGTTCTCACCCAGCTGACGGATTATATAGAGCTTCTGGACCCTTCAGATCTTCTGATTATAGCAGGTGATTTTAATTGTTCTTTTGTGTTGGACAACACCATCAGCAATCTGACTACTGAGGAGGACGAATATTGGGGTATTCCCCAATCTAAGGAAACATCGATTTTGCCGGTTTCCCGCATTGCATCTCAGTTGTCTTCCCTTTGTCTGAAATATGGCCTGAGAGAATGTAACGGCCGCACTAAATCTGATTCAGAGCGAGCCATCACTTTCAAGCGAGGGCTTTCCTTTAGTACTACTGATTATATTCTGGTGGACATTAGGCTATGGTCAAGTTCACTGGATATGGAAATTTTACCTCGCTTGGATAGCGATCATAATCCTCTGTGCCTTGTACTGACCAACCATGCATTTTTAAGAGTCCAGCACATAACGATCACTAACGTCCCACTCCCTTACCTGAACCATAGACGTTCTTGGGTCTGCTGGCCAAAGGTGGAATCCAACCCGTATTTGATTGGGGAAATATATTCATCATTTTTAAAACTCTTTGCAGACTATGAGGAACAAGAAGCCTCTGATATTCCCAATATGGCTATCCACAATAAATTGGTGGATTCCCTACAGGGTATCTTCTATAGGGAAATCCCTTCCAAACTGAGACCTGCTGACACCCCTCGTAGGGATTGGTATAATCAGGATTTTGTGCGAGCAAGATCTAATTTAAACGAGGCTGTAAAAAACTCTACCCAAGTGGCTATTAAAGAGGCCCGACGTAGGTATGTTAATGCCCTGAAACAAGCAAAAAAAGACTGGGATAATGAGATATGGCAGAAGCTGCTTGCAGCAGTCAAATACAAAGATGATAGTTCCTTTTGGCGGCTGTTGACCTCTAGTTCGAAAAGGGGCAATGATGACATTGGTATGTACATACAGCCCGAAAGATGGGTGTCCTATCTTTCTGGAATTTATGCTCTGCCTGCATCGCAAGCTCTGGAGGACCCTGGATATGATGAGTGTTTGGCCGTTAACAAGACTTCAACTGAGAGTATTGTTTTTACCTTAGCCGAAACAACAGCTGCAATTAATTCTCTGAGGCCAGCCAAAGCCCCTGGTCCAGATAAGATCCCAGGGGACCTGTTTAAATCAGAACCAAAGATATGGGCGTGGTACATCAATTTATTGTCTAATGCCATAGCAGCTGGTAGCCCTATTCCAGATTCTTGGCGTGGCGCAGAAATAATACCGATTCACAAAAAGGGTGATGTAGGTTCACCTGTAAACTATCGACCAATCAGCCTTATCGATATCCTTCAGAAGACGTTTGCTAAGCAAGTCCTAGATAGGCTTACCGATTGGATCCAAGACAACCAAATTTTATCCCCCTTACAGGCCGGTTTTCGGCCTAAAACTAACACTATGGACCAAGTCTTCAGGCTGTCATTACTATTTTGGAAGTATGTCACCCTATCTAAGCAAAAACTTTATGTTGCTTTTGGAGATCTAAGATCTGCATTCGATTTTGTCCCAAGAGAGAAACTATGGGGAGTACTAAATAAAATCGGTATCCCAGGAAATTTAGTGCATTTAATTCAAAGATTACATGAAAAAACATTTGCACAAGTCAGATGGGGTAAGCAGGGGGAACTCACCGACAAAATAGATATTAGGAGAGGAGTGCGCCAGGGTTGTGTTCTTGCCCCAACACTATTTACATTGTTTATCAACGAGGTGGTGCAAGTCGTTACCAACTGCCAAAATGATGCTCCATCCTTGAACAACCATAAAATTCAAATTTTGCTATTTGCTGACGATTCCCTCCTGATCTCCAGAACTCCTATGGGTCTCCAGGTACTTGTGGATAAGTTTAGTTTGTTTTGTGGTGACTATGGACTTGAACTCAACCATAGCAAAACTAAACTTATGACCCTGGGCTGTGGCCCCACTAAGAGATACTCAATTTTCTATAATGGTACCCCCCAAGGTATGGTAAGCTCCATAGATTATTTGGGGGTGAGAATTAGCAACAATCTGCATTGGGGGGCCCAAATCGATAAAAGTTTAGCTCTTCTGGCACAGAGATCTGGGGCCATTTTACGCTTTCACAAGTCTACCTCTGAGAGAGTGATTACTCCAACTATTAAAATTTACTGAGCAAAGGCACAGAGCGCTGCGGTCTACGGGGCAGAAATTTGGGGGTCCTCGAACACTGGCAAGCTTACAGTGGGGGAAAACAACTTTGTAAGGTCAACTTTGGCCTGTCCTTGCAGTACCCCACTGCTGCCTATGTTCTGGGACCTTGGCCTCTCACGCATCTCAGATGTAATTGCCCTACGACCATTGCTTTTCTGGGTCCGTGTATGGACCACCCCTGAGCTATCCACATACAAGGAGTCTATTCAAGACATTCTAGATAGACCAAATGTACTTACCATTCCCTGGTTTAACCACATCTCAAAATGGTTTCACAGATTGGGTCTTAGTGAGTTTTGGAGTCATCCAGAAAGTATAAGGAAGGATCGGAAGAATCATTTGAAAACTGTTTACTGGACATATGTCAGAGAAAACTACCTGCTGTGCTCAACACACGGCAGATTGACCTCACAATTCTTTGATTTTAAATGGTACCCGTATCTGGAACCATTTATGGATACAATTCTTGACCCATTAAGTAAGAGTCTATATATTCAGTTTAGATATGGTTGTCTGCCTCTTAAATCCTATGGCAGTACACGGAGTGCGACTCCAAGTCCTGATATTTGTCTGAGTTGTAATCACATTTCAGAATCTATTGTACATTTTATGTTTATATGCCCTGCTTATCTGATTGCGCGAAGGAAGTGGTTACGACCTGTGTGCAGGAATATGGGGGCAAGACATTGTATTGTTGCCTTAAGGATCATGATGAGGGAAACTTCTCTCCCTCTATCCTGTGCGGTTAGCAAGTATATTGTAGCTGCCTGGCATATACGTACTCATTTTCTGGGGAAAAATGATGATGAGAAGTCTTTGAGTAATGCCGATGATGCCCCACATCGGTTGCCAGGTCGCAGATGGTCAGTGGGTCAGAGAACCACCAACAAGCCTTGGCAAATGCAAGGGGGGGCAAAAGATGAGTAGCAAGGCTGAAAAGGACCAGCAAGGTCCAGGGGACTCGACCCTTGGAGCGGTGTCCGGGATGACCCTCAGCAGTTGGAAGAGCCAGCAGAAGTAGTCACAGCCCCCACAGGCAACCCACTGGCAGCGAGTACATTAAGTTGCAGTGAGGCTCAATCAGCACTCCTGGAGAAGAGTCCTGTGTCACTGGAGCAGCCGAGAAGGGACTATCTTTGCAAGGGTGAAGTGCTGAGGGCCGGGGCTACTCAGAGCCTCAAGATCCCTTGGAGCAGGAGACAAGAAGTCTTGGTTGCCGCAAGCGTTATGGTGCACAGGGGTACTCTCCTGCAAGGAAAGGCAAGGGCTCGCCATCTGCCAAAATGGACTGAGGGCAGAGAGGACCAAGGGGGCCACTCCAGACCACCACCTGTGTTGCAGGATCCATGCAGTTCCAGAGGAAAGCAGATCCATGCAGCCGGACGTCATTGCTGTAGGTTCCTGCAGATGCAGGGGAGTGACTCTTTCACTCCAAGGGAGACTCCTTCTTGCTTCTTGGTGCAGCTGAAGTTTTGCTGGCCCCCGAGAATGCACAGCTGTGGAAATGTTGCAGTTGCTGGAAGGAGCCGGGGAACAATGTTGCACGGCGAGGTCGTCTCGGAGGTTGCAGTCCTGTTGGTTCCGGAATCATGCACCCAAGATTGGCAACAGTATTGGGGAATGATTTTGACATATTTGACACCAAATATGCCCAGATTCGGAGTTACCATTATGTAGCTGGACCACAGGTAGTGTAGCCAGTACACAGGTAAAATGGCTTCACCACACTTACGAAGTCCAGTGCATTGGAACTGGAGTTCAAATGGGCACCTGTGCCCATGCAGGGGTGCCTCACACACAGGGACCTGCATCCTGCCCTTTAGTCTGGAAGGGCCTACCTTAGGGGTGACTTACAGTGAGCTGGTGTAGTGATCTGTGATGGAAGGATGCATGCACCTTTTCACACAGGCTACAGTGGCAGGCCTGCAGACACATTTTGCATGGGCTCCCATGGGTGGCATAATACACGCTGCAGCCCATGGGGGACCCCAGTTGTCCCAATGCCCTGGGTACCTAAGTAACATATACTTGGGACTTATAAGTGGACACCAGTATGCCAATTGTGGAGTGCACAAAGGTCCAAGGTAACCAAATTTGGAGAGAGAGAGAGAGAGCACTATCAGTGGGGTCCTGGTTTGCAGGATCCAAGTGAAAACAGTCTAAGCACAAAATGTTAACAAAAAAAAACAAATAACCAATATCACATTTCAATACATAGACATCAGGGTGTATAGCAATTTGTTATTTTTTTTTACTGATTTATTTAACACAAAATGCTCATTACAAAAATTCACATTTCTAATTTTCAAAGATTACTCATTTAAAGAGCTATGCATTTTTATACATGGCCTCATAAGTTTACATAAACTCAAACAAATGAAAACAGGCTAGCGGTTCTGCAAGATTATGTTATTCCATAGCTGAAAATTTGCTGTTGTTCAGCATTCACATATACTCCAACAATTAGTGGTAAGATTCCGTCTGCAGGTACTTCCATAAATCATTGTAAGATTCAGCTGACACGTGTTTCGTCCCATTTACATGTTGTTAAAATTTTGATACCGAATTAGACATTTTTATCGCTACACTAAATATTAGATTGATAAGGAGACGCTTAATAAATTGTGTGTGCTCCACTATATGTTTTTGTTCTCATACTTTGAAAGTTGACTGCTTTGTATCACTCGCACTTAACTTAAGTCACAACCGTAGTGAGGCTACATATTTAAAAACCCCGCCTCCATCAGATACAGCAGACATCCTGTCTCTCCAGAATGCCAGTGGGGTAGATACATAACCAGAAGTCCAGAGGGAATGTCATTCAAGTCCTAATCCTCTAGAAGGGATGTCCTTCCTCTTAGCTCAAAGGAAGGCAGTATGGGTGTGGGAACTACCAATGTCCGCTGTAGAACCCAGGTCTAATATTATGACTGAGGCCCTGCAATTTGTCTCTGCAAAATCAGACACTCTTTTGCCATTTAATGGTGCCCTTCTGGAGCCCATTAAAGCTGTGCAGAACAAGTTCACCTTAGCACCTGTTTCTACCAAGCTTATTGCAAGGAGGTATAGGACCACTCCAATGGACCTAGCCTCTTTCATCTCAGCCCTCAACAGAAAGTCTGGTGGTACATAGTGCTGGACAAAGCATAATCCACATGCATTTCCGAAAGCCCCACCTGACAGAGTCCAGGAAGGTAAAAGCTATTGGTAAAAAGGTCTTCTCAGCCAGCAGCTTAGCTTTGAGATCAATAAACTCAACCTATTTTCTCAACAAATATACACATGCCTTATGGGAGATCATCAACATGGTGGTTCCAAGTCTTGCATACCATCTTGAGGACCACTTTGAAAGATGCCTCCTGTCAAATAATCAGGGCAGGCGTGGTCACAGTGGATTCCATAGTCAAAGGCATTGAGTATTCCACTGCCCTGAGGAGTCATGCTTAGTTTCTATCGCAATGAAAAGGTCACACTCATAGATATGCCATTCAATGGGGCTCACATGTTTGAGGAAACGGCTGATGCAGCCCTTCAGATTCAAGGTGGAAACGATTATTGCCTGCTTTCTTGGTCTCCAATCTTCGGCAGGACTTACAATAGGCCTTCACCAGCCACTCCACAAGCTTAATCAACTGCTGTGGCAATACAGAAGCAGAGAAAAGGTATGTCAAACTCAGCAGCCCTTCCCACACCACTAATCCTGAAAAGACGCTTTAGCTTCTCTTTGAAGGACCACATTTGGCCTGTTGAAGAGTTGGTATCCTCTTTTATACAGGTCTGGAAGGCCAAAACAATGGATCAGTTGGTCCTGCAAATAGCTGAAAGGGGGCAGGCCCCACCCCTCCAACAGGCTCCTCCCTAGACCCCTTCCCTGTCATTCCTAGCATTCAAAGAATCATCTTCAGATCCAGCAGCACACAGTGACAGCCCTGCTACAGAAAGGAGCAGTGGAGTTGGTGTCAGTACATTTTTCCAGGGTGCTGCACCTGCTTCTTCCTGGTTTCCATGAACTTAGACAACTGACTGCTCAAGGCAGGTTCACAACAGAAGGTGTCAGATCACCTGCAGGCAACTCATCCTTGCTTTTCCATTACGTGCCCAAGTCTTACTTAGAACTCTCTAAGGGTGTCCTCCTCTTAAAGTTCCTAGAGGCAGTACTGGAAACAGCACCCTTGAGAAGCCTTTCCTCCTCCTCACAAAGGATTCAAGACACTTAGGGACTCATTATGACATTGGCGGTAAATCCTGCTTACCGCCACACTGATGGCTGCCAACATACCGCTGCAGTGGCAGATATCCGTTCACCATATTATGACACACACACATCAATCCGACAGAATACAGCCACATACACAAATCCACCAGACCAAAGGTCAGTGATAAATTGCCAGTCCCAAAACCCACACTGTTATGCCAACAAAACAACACCCACCACATTATGACCCACGAATCACCACAGCAGACATTCAATGGCGGTAAACCATTGGCGGTACATACCGCTGCGCACAGAATTGGCACCCACATACAAAACAATACAACATTGGCCAATACCAAATATACATACATGACACCCATACACACACCACACCCATACCACTATAAAACACACACACATTACCCACAACTCTTTGCCAACACCAATTGCCACGAGGAGACTGAGAAGAAGAGCACAGAGACAACTAGACACACACACCACTTACACCCATACACCCCTCACACACTCCACATCACATGCCCCACCACATTACTTAACACATCCTCACCAACACAAATCACACAACACCCATGGTACCACAAAGGCACCCCCGTTTCACTGAGGAGGAGTTAAGGATCATGGTGGAGGAAATTCTCAGGGTAGAGCCACAGCTCTTTGGAGCATAGGTACAGCAGATGTCCATTTGAAGGACGATGGAGCTATGGCGGAGAATCGTGGACAGGGTGAACGCCGTGGGACAGCACCCAAGAACAAGGGACGACATCAGGAAGAGATAAAACGACCTATGGGGGAAGGTACCTTCCATAGCAGCAAGGCCCCAGCTCGCCATACAGAGGACTGGCGGTGGACCACCACCTCCTCCTCCTCCCCCACAGCTCACAGCATGGGAGGAGCAAGTACTCGCATTACTGCATCCTGAGGGACTAGATGGAGTGGCCGGAGGACTGGACACTGGTAAGTCAACATTTACTAATCATCACCCCATCCCCCAAACCTGTATGCCATCTCACACCTACGCCCTCACTCCTATCACTCCACTCCATCCCCCACACTGCACCTACGCATATGACTAACCCCAATGCCAAGCCCTGCATGCCATACCAATGCATCAACACCCCTGCCAGCCCTGCATGGACACCCATCACTAAAGCATGCACAGCATAGGGAAACTAACAATCCCACAATACATCACCATACACAAGCAAAAGCTTGGGAGCCCTGCTGTGCGCCAGGGGGAGGACAGGACCAGGGAACCAACTCTCCAGGAGGCACTCTCCAAGATCCTGGGAGCCTACCAACAGTCCCAGGACCCAATGAGCCAGATCCTAGACAATGTGCAGGAGAACAGGCGGCTGCAAGAGGGGCAGTATCAGGGGATCAGGGAGGACTTGCAGGTCATTAACAGCACTCTGGTCTCCATAGCAGGGGTGCTGGCAGACATGGCCAACATCATGAGGGAGGCAACAGCACACCAGCGGGCCCCTACAACTAGCCAGTCCATTGACCAGCCCTCCACTTCCACTGCCGCTAGTGGCCAGGAGGCCCCGCCACAGGACCGACAGGCCATCTGCACCCCTCCCCCTGCAGAAGGTGAACCACCCCGCAAATGTTCCCGGCGATCCAGACAGAAGCCAGAGACACTTGCCAAGACCGCCGCCAGGAAATGAGACTCTCCTGATTGTACCCCTTGTGTCCCACTCAGTCACCTTGTCCACCTTGAACTGCAATTGCTCTCCTTCCTATGGCCCCTTGGATACTGCACCTGTGCTACAAACAGACTGGAACAATACCCTGGACTTTCATCCATCATCACCCCATTCCATTGCACTTTACCCTCAATTTATTAGCACTACAATAAACACCCTTGGAAAAAACCTGATGTTAGACTTTTCATCCTTGGCGTGGTCTCCCTAATTTTTTGCCTCTGTTTCCCAGGTTGTTGATGTATGCTGGACATTATTTTTGCTGTTTTTGTTACTCTGGACACTTTACCACTGCTATCCAGTGCTAAAGTGGAAGTTCTCCTATGTAAAATGTACGTGTAATTGGATTTCCATGATTGGTATATTTAATTTACTGGTAAGTCCCTAGTACAGTGCACTAGAGGTGCCCAGGGCCTGTAAATCAAATGCTACTAGTGGGCCTGCCGCACTGGTTGTGCCACCCACATTAGTAGCCCTGTAAACATGGATCAGACCTGCCACTGCAGTGTCTCTGTGTGCAGATTGTAACTGCCAATTCAACTTGGCAAGTGTACCCACTTACCAGGCCTAAACCCTCCCTTTTCTTACATGTAAGACACCCCTAAGGTAGGCCCTAGGTACCCCCTTGGGCAGGGTGCAGTGTATGTTTAAGGTAGGACATATACCAATGTGTTTTATAAATCCTGACAGTGAAATACTGCCAAATTTGTTTTTCACTGTCACAAGGCCTATATCTCTCAATGGTTAACATGGGGGCTGCTTTTAAAAATGATTAAAGCGGAGGTTCCCTTTGGGAGCAGATAGACATTTGGAGTTTGGGGTCTCTGAGATCACAATTTAAAAATACATCTTTTAGTAAAGTTGGTTTAGAGATAGTGTGTTTGAAAATGCCTCTTTTAGAAAGTGGGCATTTTCTTGCTTAAACCATTCTGTTACTCTACCTGTTTGTGGATTTCCTGTCTGGGTCAGTTTGACAGTTGGGCTGTTGGCACCTCTCTAGACAGTGATACAAAGGGAGCTGGGGTGTAGCCTGCTTATCCTGATGAGCCATCTATACTAGGAGGGAGGAGAGGAGTGGTCACTTACACCTGAAAGGGCTGTGCCTGCCCTCACACAATGCAGTCTCCAACCCCCTGGTATGTGTCTGTGGCCTGGCCTGGGCAAGGCAGAATTTCACGAACAAGAGAGTCTTTCCTTTGAAGTTAGCCTGGTTCAAAGGCCAAAATGGGTATAAGAAGGGCACCCAAAATGACAGACTTTAGATCACTTCTGGACATCAAGAGAAACCTCTGCCTGGAGAAGAGCTGAAGAGCTGAGGAGAAGTGCTGCCCTGCCTGTGACTGTGCTTTGAAGAGTTATCCTGCAGACAAAGACTGGACTTTGTTGTGCATTCCTGCTTGTGAAGAAATCTCCAAGGGCTTGTCCTGAGCTTGCCTCCTGTTGTTGAAGTCTCAGGGTCATCAAAGACTTCTCCTGCCGGCACCTAGACTCTCTGCTGAGACCCCTACCCTGCCAAGTGGTGCCCTATGCAGTTCCTGGGGTCTTGGAAGGTGAAGCTGGCAGACCAAGACTGAAAATCCACCCCAGTCCCCCGTGCGGGTAAAATATCAACGCACTTTCCGAGACGCGGGTGAAAAATGGCTCGCCACCGGTTTCACGCAGAAATCGGCGCTCCACCGGCATCGCAGCTGGAAGATCGACGCACGCAGCTGGAGAAATGACACGCAACACCTGACGACAGAGGCTGATATCGCAACCCACACTGAGTGGTGTTGCTGATACCATTCAGCAGGATTTGCAACACAAACCTTGCTGGGCGTGGAAAAACAACGCAAAGCTTGCCCGGACCTGAGTGCTTGCCTCCGACCCAAGTGCTTGCCCGGATCAACGCATCGCTCTCCTGCGGAGAGGAAAAACTACGCACGCCGACCGGAGAAGGAGAAATGATGCATGGTCTTCCTTGCGGGTGAGAAATCGACGCATCACTAACCATTTTATAGGATATTTAGCATTGGCGTGGGAGATATACTGGTCCGCCAGGCACACCATCTGCACATTCATGGAGTGGAAACTTTTACGATTCTTGTACACCTGTTCATTCTGGTAGGGGGCGGGGGGGACAAACGCAATATGTGTCCCGTCAATCGCACCAATAATATTGGGGATTTGTCCCATTGCAAAGAATCCGGCCTTCACTGTGGCCAAATCTTCCACCTGGGGGGAAAGCAATGTAGCTGCACATGTGTTTTACCAGGACAGACAACACTGTTGCCAGCACGACTGAGACAATCAGCTGTGACATTCCTGCTGCCAAGCCCACTGTCAGTTGCCAGGAAATGGAGCACTGACAGAACTTGCACAAGAGGAGGGATCCCAGTGGGAAACGGATAGCTGATATCAGGTCAGGCTCCAACTGGGCACACAGCTCTGTGATTGTGGCCCTGTCCAGTCTATAGGTGAGTATAATGTGCCTGTCCTCCAGTGCTGCTAAGCCCACCAGGGGTCTGTACACAGGGGCATGTCTAAATCTCCTATTCATCCGGAGTGGTAGTTATATAAGGGACACAAGTGTGAGTACGCTGTCACAATTTGAACAACTAAACCACAACAGCAGTCCAAATCATGCAATTACGTATTGGGACAGTGTACATTTCTAGGTATGTGCTTATTTATCCTAGGATGCAGCAATTATCGATAGGCTTGTTCACCCCCCTGAATTGGCGAACGCCTGTCCTGTGTGAAGGGACACACAGAAGTGAGGTAATTCTACCGACTTTGGGCGTCGTGGCTGTAGGCAGTCGTGAATCGCCGTGTGTAGGAGGCTGGCCTGGCTTGTAGTGGGTACCAGAGGTACTTACACCTTGTGCCAGGTCCAGTTATCCCTTATTAGTGTAGAAGAAGTGTTTTTAGCAGCTTAGGCTGATAGAAGGTAGCTATGGCAAAGCAGCTTAGACTGAACTAGGAGACATGTAAAGCTCCTACTGTACCACTGGTGTCATATGCACAATATCATAAGAAAACACAATACACAGAATTACTAAAAATAAAGATACTTTATTTTTATGACAATATTCCAAAAGTATATCAGTGAGTACCCTCTGTATGAGGATAAGTTATATACACAAGATATATGTACACAAACCAAAATTAGGTAAGTAATATCAAGAAAAGTAATGCAAACAGTGTAGAATTACAGTAGATTGCAATAGGAGCACATAGGTATAGGGGCAACACAAATCATATACTCCAAAAGTGGAATACGAACCACGAATTGACCCCAAACCTATGTGAGCTTGTAGAGGGTCGCTGGGACTGTAAGAAAACAGTGAGGGTTAGAAAAATAGCCCACCCCAAGACCCTGAAAGGTAGGTGTAAAGTGCACCTACTACCCCCAGAGAGCACAGAAGTCGTGATAGGGGGTTTCTGCAAGGAAGACCAACACCAGCAAAGCAACAACAGTGGATTTCCAGACCTGAGTACCTGTGAAACAAGGGGACCAAGTCCAATAGTCGCGACAGTGTCGAGAGTGGGCAGGAGCCCAGGAAATGCCAGCTGAGGGTGCAAGGAAGCTGCCTTTGGATGGAAGAAGCTTGGAGTTCTGCAAGAAAGAAGAGAGCTAGGGACTTCTCCTTTGGAAGACGGATGTCCCACATCGTGATGAAGCTTGCAGAGGTGTTCCCATGCAGAAAGACCGCAAACAAGCCTTGCTAGCTGCAAAGGTCGTGGTAGAGGTTTTTGGGTGCTGCTGTGGCCCAGGAGGGACCAGGATGTCGCCACTTGGAGGAGGAGACAGAGGGGGCGCCCAGCAACCCAAGGAGCCCTCACTGAAGCAGGCAGCACCCGCAGAAGTACCTGAACAGGCACTTGGAATAAGAGTGACCGGAGTCCACGCGAAGTCACAAAAGGGAGTCCCACGACGCCGGAGGACAACTCAGAAGGTTGGGCACTGCAGGAAGGAGTGTCGGGGACCCAGGCTTGGCTGTGCACGAAGGAAATCCTGGAAGAGTGCACAGGAGCTGGAGCAGCTGCAAATCATGCGGTACCCAGCAATGCAGTCTAGCGTGGGGCGGCAAGGACTTACCTCCACCAAACTTGGACTGAAGAGTCACTGGACTGTGGGAGTCACTTGGACAAGAGTTGCTGAGTTCCAGGGACCACGCTCGCCAGGATGAGAGGGGACCCAGAGGACCAGTGTTGCAGTCTTTTGGTGCCTGCGTTAGCAGGGGTAAGATTCCGTCGACCCACTGGAGATTTCTTCTGAGCTTCTGGTGCAGGGTGAAGGCAGGCTACCCCCAGAGCATGCACCACCTGAAAACAGTCGAGAAAGCCGGCAGGATGAGGCGATACAAGGTTGCTAGTAGTCGTCTTGCTACTTTGTTGCGGTTTTGCAGGCGTCCTGAGCAGTCAGCGGTCAATCCTTTGGTAGAAGGTGAAGAGGGAGATGCAGAGGAACTCTGATGAGCTCTTGCATTCGTTATTTGGTGAATTCCCCAAAGCAGAGACCCTAAATAGCCAGAAATGGAGGTTTGGCTACCTAGAAAGGAGGATTGGCTACCAAGAGAGGTAAGAGCCTATCAGAAGGAGCCTCTGACGTCACCTGCTGGCAGTGTGCCCCCAACACCTCTGTTTCCAAGATGGCCGAGGTCTGGGACACACTGGAGGAGCTCTGGGCACCTCCCCTGGGAGGTGCAGGTCAGGGGAGTGGTCACTCCCCTTTCCTTTGTCCAGTTTCGCGCCAGAGCAGGGCTGGGGGATCCCTGAACCGGTGTAGACTGGCTTATGCAGAGATGGGCACCATCTGTGCCCATCAAAGCTTTTCCAGAGGCTGGGGGAGGCTACTCCTCCCCAGCCCTCACACCTATTTCCAAAGGGAGAGGGTGTTACACCCTATCTCAGAGGAAGTCCTTTGTTCTGCCTTCCTGGGCCAGGGCTGCCTGGACCTCAGGAGGGCAGAAACCTGTCTGAGGGGTTGGCAGCAGCAGCAGCTGCAGTGGAGACCCCGGAAAGGCAGTTTGGCAGTACCCGGGTACTGTGCTAGAGACCCGGGGGATCATGGAATTGTCCCCCCAATACCAGAATGGTACAATTCCATGATCTTAGACATGTTACATGGCCATGTTCGGAGTTACCATTGTGACGCTATACATAGGTATTGACCTATGTATAGTGCACGGGTGTAATGGTGTCACTCACAAAGTCCGGGGAATTTGCCCTGAACGATGTGGGGGCACCTTGGCTAGTGCCAGGATGCCCACACACTAAGTAACTTTGCACCCAACCTTCACCAGGTGAAGGGTAGACAGATAGGTGACTTATAAGTTATTTAAGTGCAGTGGTAAATGGCTGTGAAATAACGTGGACGTTATTTCACTCAGGCTGCACTGGCAGGCCTGTGTAAGAATTGTCAGAGCGCCCTATGGGTGGCAAAAGAAATGATGCAGCCCATAGGGATCTCCTTAAACCCCAATACCCTGGGTACCTCAGTAACATATACTAGGGAGTTATATGGGTGTACCAGTATGCCAATGTGAATTGGTAAATTTAGTCACTAGCCTGTTAATGACAAATTTGGAAAGTAGAGAGAGCATAACCACTGAGGTTCTGGTTAGCAGAGCCTCAGTGAGACAGTTAGGCATCACACAGGGAACACATACAGGGCACATACTTATGAGCACTGGAGCCCTGCCTGGTAGGGTCCCAGTCACACATAGACTAAAACAACATATATACAGTGAAATATGGGGGTAACATGCCAGGCAAGATGGTACTTTCCTACACTGTGCAATTCCTCATTGGATAATATTGGGCCCTATGGAGTACAGTGACCAATGGGGATCTATGCCGGCGGTGACAGTGTACACCGCCGCGGACGTGACCGTCATTTTCTAAATCATTCCTCACTTGTTTCCTGACATTCAACAGTAGAAGACCTGCACTGCATGTGCTGCTGTGACCTGTCTCTGTAACCTACCATGACCCGTGTGACTGAGGAAAGGGCCCCAGCCTTCACTTCGGAGGAGTTGGAGCGGCTGGTGGATGGGATCCTACCCCAGTACGGACTGCTGTATGGGCCTCCAGACCAACAGGTGAGTACACTGTGGGCACGATGCATGTGGCATGGATGCATGGAGATGTGTGTGAAGGCATTGTGTAAGGGGGATTATCTGTTGGTGGTGTACATGTTGTGCGCTGGGCAATGTGTGTGCCAATTGTGATGGAAACAGGTATGGTGGGCCATGTGTGTGACAGGATAGACTGTTAGTTTAATGGTGTTCTCCTGTCTGCATTGCTTCTGCAGGTCAGCGCCCATCAAAAGAAGGGAATATGGCGTGCTATAGCCAAGGAGGTGTGGACCTTGGGGGTCTATGGCAGGCGGACCACCCTCTATCGGACACGGTGGGAGGACCTGAGACACTGGGCACTGAAGACCGCGCCAGACACTGCAGCGTGAGTCCTCTGAAGGGTAATGGCTGCATGGCAAATACAGGTAACCTAGCTTGTTAGTAGTCACTTTCAGGCAGGGCATCGTGGGTCCCAGGTGTTCTGCAGTTGGCGGTGTGTGCTCCTCATCATGCCTTGGTGACTAAAGCATTGCACTAGCCATATCACTGGTAGTGCAATGCATATTGCGTAGGCCTGTTCCCTGTGTGTGATGGTGCTGTGTACGCCAACAGTGGTGTTGGTGCAGTCACTGACCCAGTGTATCCTTTGTCTCCCCCCGTTCTTGTTTTGTCATCCTGTCCTTATGTGCATTAGCATCATCTGACGGAGGAGCAGGGGCACGGTTGACAGAGGGAGCTGGATCTCACATGACCCTTGAGGCAGAGTCCACCGACGATGAGGGAACCAGTGGGACGGAGGGCGAGGGGCGCACCACAGCTGAGACAAAAAAGACTCTGATACCTCCTCTGATGGGAGCTTCCTGGTGGTGGCGGACACCTCTGTGACCACCCGAGCTGGAGGTACAGCCACCACCCCCCTTACCAGCACCGCCCTCCCAGCAGCCCCTCAGTGAGTTGCCTGTGCCCGCTCACCCAAGAGAACGGGAATTTCCTTCGCCCCAGGTACCTCAGGCCCTGCCCTAGTGAGCCCTGCTGCCCTGAGTGAGGAGGCTATTGACCTCCTGAGATCCATCTCTGTGGTGCAGTCAACCATTGTGAATACCATCCAGGGCCTGGCTTCCCAGATGCAGCAATGCAATGCATTCCTGGAGGGCATTCACAATGGATTGGTGGCCCAACAGAGATTGATTCAGGCTCTGGCCTCCTCTCCAATGGCAGCCATTGTCCCTGTTTCTACCATTCCCCATCCAACTACCACTTTCCAATCCCACTCCCCTCAACCCCAACCCATCCCAGGCACACATACAGATGAGCATGCACACAAGACAACACCCAAGAGTGGCACAGACAAACACAAGCACCACACTTCATCCCACAGGCACTCACACAAACACCATACAGTTGCAGACACAACATTCACAGCCTCCACTGTCTCCCCCTCCTCCTTCTCCTCCACCTCCCTCCCATTCACGTCCACACTCACACCTGCATGCACTACATCTACATCCACTATCAGCATCACCACACCAAACAGAACACACACCTCACTGGCAGACACCTCCACAACAACCATGCACGCGTCTCCTGTGTCCTCTCCCACCATGTCTGTCCCCCACTCTTAAGGGACACAAACGCAAGCATTCACACACCCAACAGCCACCCACCTCACATCAGCATACAGCTCATGCACCTGCACCCAAGTCCAGCAGACATACAACTCTAACAACCACTCCCTCATCCTCCACTCCCATTATTCCTCCCTCCTCCTGCCCCAACATCCCTAAAAAGCTTTTCATTTCCCAAATTGACCTCTCCCTCCCCCCCCCATCCTGCACGTATGGGCAGGGTACCAAGGACACAACCCAGCACCTCAGCAAACAGTCCACGGGGATAGTGGTAGCACCACCTACTCATGGAGGTGAGGATACCAGACCTACAACACAGAAGGTGAAAGAGCCAGCACCACCAGGGAAGAAGGGTATGGGGCCTGCACCACCAGGGAAGAGTGTAAAGAATCCTGCACCACCTGGGAAGAGTGTGAAGAGTCCTGCACCACCAGGGAGGAGCGTGAAAGGGCCTGAACCACCTGTAAAGAAGGGGAAGATCCCTGCACCAGCTGTGAAGAAGGGGAAGGAGCCTGCACCACCAGGCAGGGAGTGGAAGAGCCCATCCACCCCTGCCAGGAAGGGTAAGGGATCCACGACCCACGGACAGGAGGAGACAAGTGTAGGAAAGTACCATCTTTCTTGGCATGTTACCCCCATTTTTACCTGTATGTCGGTATGTTTTTGCCTGTCTCACTGGGATTCTGCTGGTCAGGACACCAGTGCTCATAAATTATGGCCTAATGTGTGTGTCTGTATAGTGCTTAACTGTGTCACTGAGGATCTGCTAACCAGAACCTCAGTGATTATGCTCTCTCTGCTTTTAAATTTGTCACTAAAGGCTAGTGACTTCATTTACCAATTCCAACTGGCACACTGCCCCCGTATAAGTCCCTAGTATAGGGTACCTAGGTACCCAGGACATTTGGGTTCCAGGAGATCCTTATGGGCTTCAGCATTTTTTTTATCACCCATAAGGAGCTCAGACAAACCCTTCCACAGGACTGCCACTCCAGCCTACGTGAAATAGTGCACACAATATTTCACAGCCATTTTCACAGCACTTAAGTAACTTATAAGTCACCTATATGTCTAACCTTCACTTGCTGAAGGTGAGGTGCAAAGTTACTAAGTGTGAGGGCACCTTTGAACTAGCAAAGGTGCCCCCACATAGTTCAGGGCCAGTTCCCGGGACTTTGTGAGTGCAGGGACGTCATTACACGTGTGCACTGCACATTGGTCAATACCTATGTGTAGCTTCATAATGGTAACTCCAAATATGGCCATGTAAGGTGTCTAAGATCATTGAAATGTCCCCCCCATTCCAAATCTGGTATTGGGGAGCCAATTCCATGCATCCTGGGGGCTCCACCATGGACCCCCAGTACTGCCAAACCAGCTCTCTGAGGCTTGCACTGCAGCTACAGCTGCTGCCACCTCACAGACAGGGTTCTGCCTTCCTGGGGTCTGAACAGTTCAGTCCCAGGAAGTCAGAACAAGGCATTTCCTTTGGGAGCAGGGTGTTACACCCTCTCCCTTTGGAAATATGTGTTACAGGTTGGGGAGGGGTAGCCTCCCCCAGCGTCTGGAAATGCTTTGAAAGGCACAGATGGTGCCCTCCTTGAATAAGCTAGTCTACACCAGTTCGGGGACCCCTTGTCCCCTGCTCTGGCGCGAAACTGGACAAAGGAAACCTGTCCATCACCACCCTAGGGGCCAGATGTAGCAAATTCCGAGTTTGCGACCCGCAATTTGCAAGTCGCATACCCGGATGCAGGATGGTGTCCCTGACACCATCTGCGAAGCGCAAGGGGGAGTCGCAAAGACCCACCTCATTAATATTAATGAGGTGGGTCGCAATTTGCAACCCCCTTGCGATTCGCAGCACTCACAGGGATGGTGGCCTGCTGGAGACATCAGACCACCATGTCTGTGACTGCTTTTAAATAAAGCAGTTTTTTTTTTTTTTGTATTGCAGCCCGTTTTCCTTAAAGGAAAACGAGTTGCAATACAAACGAAAAAATGAAACGTTTTTGTTTCATTTCTTCTGAGCAGGCAGTGGTCCATAGGACCACTGCCTGCTCTGAAAAAATGTTTTCAGGGCCATTGACAAAGGGGAAGGGGTCCCAGGGGGACCCCTTCCCTTTTGCGAATGGGTTACCACCAGTGTGACACTGGTGGTAACTGCGAATTGCTTTGCGACCGCGTTCACAAAGCAATTCTACATTGCGATGCGAATCGCAAATAGGAAGGGGAACACCCCTTCCTATTTGTGAGTTGCATACCCATTTTGCGAGTCGGTAACCAGGTTACCGACTCGCAAAATGGGAATGAGTATGTGCTTTTTGCATGTCGCAGTGGAATTCGCTGTTTCGTACATCTGGCCCTAGGGGTGGTGCCCAGAGCTCCTCCAGTGGGTCCCAGACTTCAGCCATCTTGCTTTGCAAGGTGTGGGGGCACTCTGGAGGGCTCTGAGTGGCCAGTGCCAGCAGGTGATGTCAGAGACCCCTCCTGATAGGTCCATAGCTGATAAGGTAGCCAATCACCCTCTCAGGGCTATTTAGGATATCTCCTGTGGGTTCTCTTCAGATTCTACTTGCAAGTTTCCAGCAGGAATCCTCTGCAACTACTACTTCATCCTCTGACCTTGGATCAACCGCAGCCTGCTCCAGGTACCGCTGTAACAGCAACAAAGTATCCACAAGGGATACTTTTCTTCTGCAACTTCAGCTCCAGCCAGCAACTGCAACAGTTTCCACGGTGTGCACGCTCTGAGGACTCCCTGTCTTCACCCTGCACCAGAACGACCGAAGAAATATCCAGTGGGGTGACGGAGTCACTCCCCTGCTTACGCAGGCGCCTTCTAAGGTTCTCTTGGACTCCTCTCACATAGACAAGCGTGCGCCTTGGAACACAGAGGGTAGACCCCATCGACACAGACTGTCCTGA
This sequence comes from Pleurodeles waltl, assembly GCF_031143425.1. Classification (NCBI taxonomy): domain Eukaryota; kingdom Metazoa; phylum Chordata; class Amphibia; order Caudata; family Salamandridae; genus Pleurodeles; species Pleurodeles waltl. The sequence continues at coordinate 140,353,397 of NC_090446.1, read as the reverse complement.
GGTCCTGCTGTCGCAATTTGGAGGAGGTAAGACCTTGCCTTCCCCCAGAACAACAGTACCCCTGTGCATAGCATCTTCTTCACCTCCTGAGGCCTCTGTGCACTATTTGCAAAATTCCTTTGTGCACAGCCTGGCCCAGGTCCCCAGCACTCTATCCTGCGATGCTCAACTCGCTGAGTTGATCTCCAGTGGCATAGGACTTTCCTTTTCAGTGCTGCACAAACCGCATTTTGCACCTCCTTTGTCCCCATGTCCTGGGACTCCTGTGGGTGCTATCTGGTGCTCTGAGGGCTCTCTGAAGTGCTGAGAGCCCCCTCTTCCTCCTCACACAGAGTTGAGGCCCCCAGGTCCCTCCTGGGTCCAGATAGCGCCTAGTTGACGCAAAATGCGACTTTGCCGGAACCAAGGCTTGTTGGAGGAATCCAGCACCAAAATTCGCCTGCATCCAACCTCACAAAGTGGGACATCCTTTGCATCACGCACGAACCCTCTGGCATCTTTCTAGGGTGCATTTCTGCAGGCTTCGTCCAACCGGGGACTCTACTTTTGCACCCTCTTCTGGGTTGGCAGGGGCTCCTGTCCTTCCTGGAACTTCTTTCGACTTCTGGACTTGGTCCCCTTCCTTTGCAGGACTTCAGGTCCGGGAATCCACTGTTTATTGTTTGCAGACTTGGTTGGTTCTTGCAATAATTCCAATCACGAGGTGTAGTGTGTCTTAAGGAAACTTTACTCCTCCTGATGTGGGCTCTGGGGTGGGGTAATGTACTTAACTTTACTGTATTCTTACTGTCCCAGCAATTCTGTGCACACTACACTTGTCTAAGGGGGAAATCGTGATTCGCATGCCACTTTCTTAGAATATGGTTTGTGTTGCCCCTAGACCTGTTTTCTCCCATTGCATTCTATAGCATTTCCTATTATTTGCACTGTCTTGTGTCTAATTACTTACCTTATTTTGGTGTCTAGGGTATATATTGTGTATAATACTTACCTCCAGAAGGAGTATTGCCTCTAAGATATTTTTGGTACTGTGTCACCCAAATAAATACCTTTATTTTTGGTAACACTGAGTGTTGTCTTTACTTGTGTATAAGTACTGTGTAACTATAAGTGGTATTGCATGAGCTTTGCATGCTTCCTAGTTCAGCCTAAGCTGCTCTGCTATAGCTACCTCTATCAGCCTAAGCTGCTAGAACACTACTACTTCACTAATAAGGGATAACTGGACCTGGTATAAGGTGTACATACCCAAGGTACCAGCTAAAAACCAGGCCAGCTTCCTACAGAGACATATTCTAGTTTGATGATTCCTTATCTTAGAATTTCCCCCAGGTGTCAGACTGGATCCGGAGATTTTTCTTCGAGCAATACCCTTGCGCGTCGGTAGGTGGCGTCGGTCGACTCCACAGGTGTTGTTGGCGTCATAGTCACTGTGATGACGTCGGGTGTAGAATATAGACGCCGCCCTCGCGCAGTGATGTCAGTTTCTTTTAACAACTTTCCACGCCAAAGCGCAGAGCCGCTAAGAACACTGGGATTGGGGTGCCAGAGCTAAGGCCCTGAAAGGGGAATCCCTGTCCCTAGAAATCAGTTTGCAAGCGGGCAGGATGGGTGGGCGGTAAGGAATCTGCAACTAGAATATGTCTCTACCAGATATTTTGTTACTGAAGGTAAGTAACTTGTACATCTGATAGAGACTGTAGTTGCAGATTCCTTACCTTAAAATAGATAACCAAGCAATGCCATCCTCAGTGGTGGGCTGCGAACAAAGATCAAGATCATACCAGGAGGTCCTGCAGGACTGAACGACCAAAGTAGCCGTCCGGATGGACCTGACTGTCCAGACAGTAGAGCTTAGCAAACTTGTTCAGGGACGCCCACATAGCTGCCTGGCAGATATCCAGGATAGGACCTTGTGTGCTAGCACAGTGGAAGCAGCACTTTGTCTGGTGGAATGAGCACGCAAGCCCTCAGGAGGTTGCTTCTTGGCCAAAGCGTAGCACATTGTGATGCAAAGAAGCACCCATGAAGAGATGGTACGCTTTTGCACCACCTTCCCTTTTTTCGCACCCACGTACCCAACGAAGAGTTGATCGTCCACCCGGAAATCTTTAGTACGATTGAGGTAGAACCCCAATGCTCTTTTTGGTTCCAGACGGTGGAGTCTCTCCTTCTCCTGGGAAGGATGTGGGGATGCGTTGAAAGTAGGCAGAGTGAGGGACTGGCCTACATGAAAGGGTGTAATCACCTTAGGAAGGAAGCCTTAGTGCACAACACTACTTTGTCAGGGTGCACAGACAAGTATGGAGGTTTTGAGGAAAGGGCCTGAAACTCACCCACCCTGCGAGCAGAGGTGATTGCAACAAGAAAGACAGTTTTAAAGGGGAGGAGCCGCAGGGACAATTATGCATTGGCTCAAAGGGAGTACACATCAAATAAGTAAGTACAAGATTGAGGTCCCACTGAGGCATGATAAATGGAGTGGGAGGAAATAAATGGGTGAGTCCTTTTAGGAATCTACTCATAATAGGAGATTTAAAGAATGAGGGCTGATCGGGGAGCCTAAGAAAGGCTGAAATGGCAGATAAATACCCCTTAAGGGTGCCCAAAGCAGAGCCCTGCTGGGCCAAAGAAAGAATGAACAGAAAAACCTCGGACAGAGGGGCAGAAAGGGGATCAACAGATTTGTTGGTACACCATGCCACAAATTTATTCCAACAACAGCCGTATACAGTTTTGGTTGATGGACGCCTGGCTGCCAAGATAACATCGCAAACTTCGGGTGGCAGTGCAAAAGCCGTCAACTGCCGCCGCTCAATCTCCACGCATGAAGGCGGAGGTTGCACAGGTACGGGTGAAGAACCGTCCCCTGTTGCTGCGACAGAAGATCCACCCGAAGAGGCAGTCTGAGTGGAGGATCGATGGACATCCTCAATAGTTCTGGATACCATAGTCTCCGTGCCCAGTCCGGAGTCACCAAGATGACTTGGGCCCGGTCGTTCCTGATTTTCTTGAGAACTCTGGGCAGAAGCAGTATAGGCTGAAAGGCATGAAGGAGGCCGGAGTTCCACTGGAGACGAAAAGCATCTCCGAGCGAGTGCCGCCTTGGAAACTCCAACGCGAAAAAACAGCTGACGTGCGTTCTCTGTGGATGCAAACAGATCTAACTAATGCTCTCCCCACTGCTGAAAGAGACCTTGTGCCACCTCTGGATGGAGACGCCATTCGTGATCGGCTGTGCATTGAGGCTGACTTCGTCTGCTCTGGTATTGAGGGAACCCGCCAGATGTTGAACCATCAGGGTAATGCCCTGATGTTCCAGCCATGTCCAGAGGTGAAGTGTCTCCTGACAAAGGGTCCAGGACCCTACTCCGCCCTGTTTGTTGCAGTACCACATGGCAATAGTATTGTCCGTGAACACCTGCACCACTTTCCCTTTGAGAGAGGGAAGAAATGCTTTCAACGCAAGCCTGATCGCCCGGAGCTCCAGAAGACTGATATGGAGCCCAGACTCCGCTGGAGACCAGAGCCATCTGATCTCCGCCTCTCCCATGTGGCCGCCCCAACCCAGAAGTGACGCATCTGTCACTATAGAGAGATCTGGTTAGGGAAGGGAGAGGGATCTGCAGTGGACCCAATGCTGATTTGAAAGCCACCACTGCAGGTCTTTCGCAGTCCCCTCCGAGACCTGGACCATGTCGGAGAGATTCCCCAGATGCTGCGCCAACTGGAACTTCAGGTCCCACTGCAGAGCCCGCATATGCCATCTGGCATGTGTTACTAGCAGGATGCAGGAGGCCATGAGCCCCAGCAGCCTCAGAGTCAGCCTCACCAAAACCCAAGACCGAGGCTGAAAGATCGGAATCATAGCCTGAATGTCTTGTAATCGCTTTTCGGGAGGATAGGCCCGAAACTGCACTGTGTCCATAACAGCTCCGATGAAAGGGAGCATCTGAGAGGGAGTCAGGTGTGACTTTGGCATGTTTATAGTGAACCCCAGCGTGTGCAAGAGGTTCGCCATAGTCTGAAGGTGGGAGACGACTTTCTGGGGATAGTCCACCTTCAACAGCTAGTCGTCGAGGTAGGGGAAGACTGCGACCCCTAACCTGCGCAGATGAGCTGCAACCACCGCTATCACTTTCGTGAACACCCGAGGGGCGCTGGTAAGGCCGAAGGGGAGCACGGCGAACTGAGAGTGCTCTTGACCTACCACAAATCGTAGGTAACGCCTGTGGGCAGGCAGGATGGGGATGTGGAAATAAGCATCCTGCAAGTCCATCGCTACCATCCAGTCTCCTGGGTCCAAGGCAGACAGAACCTGAGCCAGGGTGAGCATTCTGAATTTGTCCCTCTTAAGGAAGTAGTTTAGGCCCGAAGGTCTAGGATAGGATGTAAGCCCTTGTCCTTTTTTGGTATCAGAAAGTAGTGGGATTAACAACCATGACCTACTTCTGGCACAGGGACCTTTTCTATAGCTCCCTTGGCCAAGAGAGCTGCGACTTTCTGGCGGAGAAGTACCAAATGATCCTCTGGAAGGTGACTGAAGGATGGAGGCATGGTTGGTGGAGCAGATTTGAAAGGAAGGGAGTAGCCCTTTCGAACTATCTGCAAAACCCACCTGTCTGTGGTGATGTTTTCCCAGTGGGGCAGGTGATGGCGGATCCTGCCACCAACTGGACGTGAGTGAGGGGATGGACTAGAAGGTTTTGGGGCTGCAGCGGGGGCAGAGGTGGACTGGGCACACCTCTGGTTCCCTGTCCCATGGCCACGTGGGATTCTACGTCCCCGGCCATGCAGAGGCTGAACAGCGTGGGCGGCGTGGTGGCTGGGTGGAGGATGCAACAGGGAGCCCCTTCTGTGGCCACGAAAGGGGTGAAAAGCGGACTGTGGGGAGAGAGGGGCAGAAGAAAGACCAAGGGACCGAGCCGTAGCCCAGGAATCCTTGAATCTCTCCAAGGCAGAGTCCGCTTTGTCTCCGAAGAGGCGTGAGCCATCAAAGGATATGTCCATGAGTGACTGTTGGACATCCCCAGAAAAACCAGAAGTACGCAACCAGGTGTGGCGTTGTAAGGCCACAGTCGTAGCAACCGATCTGCCCAGAGAGTTGGTTGTGTCCATCCCACAACGGATTGTGAACTTTGCTGCATCTCTCCCATCGTTCACAGCTTGGGAGACAATAGCATGGGCCTCCTCCGGTATCTGCGGCAGGACCTGCGCAACCGTGTCCCACAAAGAGTGGGTATAGCGGCCCAAAAGGCATGCGGTGTTCACAGACCGCAGCACGAGACTGGAGGAGGAAAACTATTTCTTGCCAAACTGTTCCAGCCTTTTGGATTCCCTATCCAGGGGTGCGGAAGGGAATTCGCCTGAAGAAGAGGAAGCCTGGATAACAAGACTCTCAGGCGTGGGGTGTTGGGACAGGAATTTAGGGTCGTTTGGAGCGGGCTGACGGCGGCATGCGATAGTCCTATTCACAGGACCCCCTGTTTTGGGTTTGGACCAGGTACCCAAAAGGACATCGGTGAGGGCTTCATTAAACGGCAAAAGGGGTTCTAAAGTAGAAGCACCAGGCTGAAACACCTCCGTCAGTCGATTATACCTGACCTCAACAATGGGAAGCTCGAGACCATGGACCTCAGCTGCCCTACTGACCACCATACCATAAGTTGCTCCCTCCGCCGTAGCCACATTAGGAGGAGACAGCATGCCAGCATCAGGAGAAGTATCCAGACCACTGGCTTCGCCCAATTCCTGAGCCCAGTCCATAGAAGGGTCATTCTGGTATTCATAAGGGTTCAGGGACCCCTCCAATCCCTCCCCATGTTAGTACTCATAAGAAAAAGGGTCCGAATCCGACCTGGGGTGAATAGGCCCCGTCAAAGTAGAAGGCGGCGGCAGCTAACGCCGCTCTGACTCCGAGTCGTCGGGGATAAGAATTGGGTCGACAGCGATAGTGGGCACTACCAACGTCGGGAGCGTCGACAAATGACCTACGTCGGGGAAGCTGTCAAGGGTGCGACTTGTGCCGGTGCGGATCCACATCCGGATGTGACCTCGGTGGCTGGAGCCAAAGCAGCCGGTGTGGAACCTGAAGGCCCCCTTAGTGGAACCCCTTGGGCCTGAAGGCACCGTATCGGGGTCGGACCGCCCAAAGATGAGGTGCATGGCTTCACAAAACTCTTTAAGCTGGGTGGGGGCGCTCTGGCTACGGGAAACTCGGGGAATCGCGGAGCCGACCCAGACCCAGACCCAGGCTCCGAGGACGGAGGCCTTGTGTTTGGATACTCCTCCCGCATCGCGTCAGCTGAGCGACAGGGCGAAGTCAGAGAGCGATGGGACTTCTTCAACTTCTTCTGCTTCTCACCTTGACCCGAGGATTTTGAAGAAGGCGAGTAGTGATGACTCCGTGACTGATCTCAAGACCTTCCTCTCGAGCGAGACCAAGACCTAAGCGAAGTTGAGTGCCAGGCCGCCATGAGCTTTAGGGACCGCTCCCTCAAATCCTTCGGGTGCATGGCCCAGCATTCGGAGCACGACTTCGGGTCGTGGTCGCACTCGAGACACCACAGACAAACCCGATGAGGATCCACCACCAACATCATACGATGACAGTCCTCGCACGGCTTGGAACCGGTCTTTTGGGTCATCCTCAACGTACCAAAAGTTCACAGAAAAACTCTACAAAACGTTCAAATTCAGCCAGAAAATAGGCAGGGTAGCTCTTCTCCGGATCAGCGCATGGCCCGGAAAGAAAAGAACTGATGTCACTGCGCAAGGGCAGCGTCTATATACTACTCCTGACGTCATCACGGCAACTATGACGCCAACTACGCCCGTGGAGTCGACCGATGCAACCTACTGACGCGCAAGGGTATTGCTCCAAGAAAAATCTCCGGATCCAGTCTGACGCCTGGGGGAAATTCTAAGGTAAGGAATCTGGAACTAGAAGTCTCTATCAGATAGGCGTGACCACCTTAGGGTGGAAAGAGGTACTAAGCATCACTTTATCTGGATGGACAGAGAGAAAGGGTGGCTTTGAAGAAAGAGTTTGGAGATCACTCACTCTGCATACAGAGGTGATGGCAATAAGAAAGGCTATCTTTAAAGTGAGAAGCCGTGGAGGAAAATTATGAAGGGGTTCAAAGGGAGCACACATAAGGTAAGTGAGTACCAAGTTCAAGTCCCACTGGGGCATTAGGAACGGGGTAGGTGGAAACGTGTGTAAGCCCCTTGAGAAACCTCCCAACAATGGGAGATTTAAACAAGAAGGGTTGATCTGGTAGTCTGAGGAAAACAGAGATAGCAGACAGATAACCTTTAAGGGTGCCCAAAGCAGAGCCCTGCTGGGCAAGAGAGGGAGCATAAACAAAAGAACCTCAGACAGAGGTGCAGAAAGGTGATCAACAGACTTTTTGGTACACCATTCCACAAATTTGTTCCAACAAAAGGAGTATACCGTCTTGATAGAGAGACGTATGGCTGCCAAGATAATGACTTCGGGAGGAAGGTGAAAGCTGTCAAATGCCACTGCTTAATGTCCACACAAGAAGGCGGAGACTGGACAGGTTCGGTTTGAGAACCGTCCCCCGGCTGCTGTGACAGAAGATCCTCCCATAGAGACAGTCTGAGTGGAGGATTGATGACTATACTTAGAAGCTTGGGATACCATCCTCTTTGTACCCAGTCCGGCGCCACAAGGATTACTTGGGCCCGGTTATTCTTGATCTTCTTGAGAACTCTTAGCAGAAATGATATTGGCGGGAAGGCGCACAGGAGGCCCGAGTTCCACTTTGCTGCTTTGGAAACTCCAGTGAGCAAAACAGCTGACATTGCACATTCTCTGTGGAGGCGAAGAGATCTAACCAGGACTCTCCCCACTGCTGAAAGAGACCTTGCACCTCCTTTAATGAAGATGCCATTTGTGATCGACCATGCATTGGCAGCTGTGTTCGTATGCTCTGGCATTTGGAGAGCCCACCAGATGTTGAACCACCAGGAATGTGCCCTTCTATCCTAGCCATGTCCAGAGGCATGTAGCCTCCTTACAAAGGGTCCACGACCCCACCCAGCCCGGCTTGTTGCTGTGCCACATGGCAGTGGTGTTGTCAGTGAACACTTGCACCACTTTCCATTTGAGAGAGGGAAGGAATGCTTTCAATGCAAGCCTGATCACCCTGAGCTCCGGAAGATGGATGTGGAGCCCGGACTCAGCAGGAGACCAGACACCTCTGCTCTCCACCTCCCCATGTGGCTGCCCCATCCCAGGAGTGATGCATCTGTAACTAACATCAGATCTGGTTGGGGAACAGAGAGGGATCTGCCTTGGAACCAATCGCGATTCGTAAGCCACCACTGCAGATCTTGCACAGTTTCCTTCAAGATCTGGAATATGTCGGAGAGATTCCCATGATGCTGGGCCCACTGGAACTTCAGGTCCCACTGCAGAGCCTGCATATGCCATCTGGCATTTGTGACCAGCAGGATGAAGGAGGCCATGAGGCCCAGCAGCCTCAGAGTCATTCTCACTGAAACCCAGGACAGAGGCTAAAACATCGGTAACATAGCCTGAATATCCTGGACTCGCTTCTCGGGAGGATAGAGCCAAAACTGTACTGTGTTCAGAACAGTTCTGATGAAAGGGAGCATCTGAGAGTGCGTCAGGTATGACTTCAGCAAGTTTATAGTGAGCCCCAGCAAATGCAGGTTTGCCGTAGTCTGGAGGTGGGAGATGACAGCCTAGGGAGAGCCCGCCTTCTACAGCCAGTCGTTGAGGTAGGGGAAGACTGAAACCCCTAGCCTTCCTAGATGACCTGTCCATCATGATGGATTCCCAGTGGGGCAGGTGATGATGAATCCTGCCTCCAACTGGTCCAGGATGGAGCGACAGACTAGGAAGGTTTGGAGGCTGCAGCAGGGGTGGTGGACTGGGCTGACTGCTGGCTCCCTGATCCACAGCACATTGGATCCCGGGTCCACAGCCACACAAGGGCTGGGTAGCTTGCGCAGCACAGTGGCTGGAGGGAAATGGATGCAGTTGGGCACCCCTTCTGTAGGAAAGGAGCATCTTTTTTAACATAGTTACCCCAACTTTGTGCCTGGTGTATGTGTTTAGATTGTAGTGCACTGGGATCCTGCTAATCAGGACCCAAGTGTCTGTGCTCTCTCCTCAAAATTTGGTAACTGGTAAACTTTTACATCCACAATTGACACACTGGGGCACCCATGTAAGTCCCTAGTATATGGAACTTAGGAATCCAGGGCATTGGTGCTCCAGGGATCTCCCAAGTGCTGCAGCATGTACTATGCCACACATAGGAGCCCATGCAAACTGTGTCTGCAGGCCTGCCATTGCAAACTATGTGAAATGTGCATGCACCTTTCACTTCAGATATAAGGCTTGCCTCATATCACACTCACTGCACTTGGACACTGCAAGTCACCCCTCTGGTAGTCCCTTCTGCCCCAGGGCAGGATGCATGTCCCTAAGTGTGAGGGTACCCCTGCATGAGCAGGTAACCCCTACAAACCCAGACTACATCCCCTGGGCTTTGTAAGTTATAAGCCATCTTAAGGTATGTAGTCGTCAACACGAGTGGTCCAACTACAAATGGCTTCTCCAAACCCAGGCATTTTTGGTATCAAACATATTGGAATCATGCAGCTACACATATTCCAGTGTCAGTAACATGCATGATCCCATGTACTCTGGGGGTTCCTTAGAGGATCCCCTAGTTCTGCCTGTGCAGCTTTATAGGGTATGGTTGCCAGCCCACGCTGCTGCCGACTCCAGACACTGTTCTGCCCTCCTGCTGATGAGCCGAACTGAACAGGGGAAGGTAGAACAAAGGATTTCCTGCAAGGAAGAGGTGTTAACACTTCTCCCTTTGAAATAGGTGTCTCTGGTTTGGGGTGGGGTGGCTCCTGGGTGCCACCAAACGGCTTTGAAGGGCACATTTGGTGTCTTCCTTGGATAATCCGGTTTGCGCCAGTTCAGGGACCCCTAGTTCCCACTCTGGCGCAAAACTACACAAAGGCCCGGGGAATGATCACCTCCTTGTACATTTTCTTCCCTGGGGAGGTGCACAGAGCTCTGTAAGGTGGCAGGTTGAGTCTACCATCATGTAAACAGTTAAGCAGAGGCCGCTGGGAGCATCTGATTGATTAGGCCAGGTAGATGACATCACTGACCCTCTCTGATAAGTGGGTCACCTTCTAGGGTTACTTAAGGGCTTCCCTGAGGGTGGGTCCTCAGATTTGTCAAGCAAGACTCTTCAAGGAACTCTCTGCAAGATATCTTCTGCTCCTGGCCTCCAGAACGGCTGCTGGTCTACTTCTGGAACTGAAACAAGACTGTATCCACTTGGGTGGGCTCCCACTGCAACATTGTTTCTCCAGCTCTTGCAAGATTTTTGCAACATCTGTGCGTCCTCGAGGGTCACAAGGACTCTGCCTGCATCGAAGAAGCAAGAAGGAATCTCCCTTGGAGTGAAGGAGTCACTCCCCTGCATCCGCAGGCACCTCAAGACGATGACGACCAGCTGGTGGATCCTGCTGGTCCTCTCTGGTGTAGGAAGCTGGCCTGGTTTGTGGGTGGTGGACACCTATACCAGGTCCAGGTATCCCCTATTAGTGAAGTGTAGGCAGTGTCCAGGAAGTCAGGGCTCTCTAGTGGTAGCTGTGGATGAGCAGCTACGACTTAACTAGGAGATATGCAAAGTTTATGCAATATCTCTACAATCACCAAGCATTTACACACATGAAAAGAACCACACAGTGTTACAAAAATAAAGGTACTTTTTTATAGTAACACAAATACTAGAATACTGATTAGGCAATACACAAACTGAAGGTAAGTAAAACACACTATTATACACACATTAGCAATCAATAAAGCACATAGAGAGCAACATACATTGGTATTAGCGATAGCAAATAGTGAGGATCCCAGGGGAGTGCCAAACCATATACTAAGAAAGTAGAATGTGAAAGGTGGTCCCCCACCCAAGGATGTGAAATCAGGAGAAGGGAACTGGAGGAACCAGGAAACCCAAAAGATAAGTACCAGGGTGCCCCCCAGTGACAAGGAGAGGAGAGGAGAGGAGAGGTAAGGACCTGGTTTTCCCCAAACCCAAAAAGAGGGCTTTGGAAAACGAGCAAGGCCCAACCAAGACTGGAAGAACCAAAAGGTAGATCCTGACAGAAGAGGACCTCCAAAGGAAGGGGACCAAGTCCAGTTCGAGTTGGCGTGTCCGGTTGTGGCAGGAGCCACTACCCACCCTTCTGTGGATGCAGGGCCAGGTCGACAGTGGACAAAGAAGGTCAGCAGTTCAGCAACGGATATGAAGAGGAGTGATGCAATCGATGTCCCACGTCAGCGGCCGAGATGCAGTCGGTCAGTGGTGCTGGAAAACCACCAACAAACCTTGGCAAATGCAAAAGATGGAGAAGAAGGTTTGCAAGGCTGAAGAGGACCAGCAAGATCCAGGGGACTCAACCCAGGGAGGGGAGTCCGGAGTGACCCTCAGCAGCTGGGAGTTACCATTATGTAGCTGGACACGGGTGGTGACCTGTGTCCAGTACACAGGTAAAATGGCTCTCCTGCACTTACGAAGTCCAGTGCAATAGAGCTGGAGTTCGTAGGGGTATCTCTGCTCATGCATGGGGGCTCTCACACACGGGTAACTGCACCTTGCTCTCTGGGCTAAGAGGGCCTACCATGGGGTGACTTACAGTGACCTGGTGCAGTGACCTGTAGTGAAAGGGTAAATGAACCTTTTCATGCAGACTGCAATGGCAGGCCCACAGACATGTTTTGCATGGGCTTCTATGGGTTGCACAATACATGCTGCAGCCCATGGAGAACCCCTGGTGCCCCAATGCCTGGCGTTTCAAAGTACCACATACTAGGGACTTACATCATGGGGGACCAGTATGCTAATTGTGGGATGTGCAAAGTCCTAAGCAACCAAATTTAGAGGAGAGAAAGCATATTCACTGGGGTCCTGGTTAGCAGGATCCCAGTGAAAACAGTCAAAACACACTGACAGCAGGCAAAAAGTGGGGGTTAACCATGCCAAAATAAGGTACTTTCCTCCATAGCCCCCCCCTCCACCCAAATGAAGGACAATTAGACTAACCATGGCGAGGTGAGTCCTTATTGTCCAAGTGGAAATATCTGGAGAGTACCTCTGCATTGGAATGGTTACTCCCTGTATTATTTTCCATTGTATGGCCCCTTCCCTGTCGGAAAGTGGACCACCCTATCAGTTTTTTTTTTTTCCTGCAATGTGCCTACACTGTGAGCCCTGCAGTTCCCTTATTGGAGGATGTGGACATAAGGGTATTAGAGCAGGGCAGGATTGCTGTCCCTGTGGCTCTATAGTAGGGCAGTGTTGCCATCCAAAGTTTTCTGGGGTGGAGCAGAGTTGCTGCTCCAAAGTTTCAGTGGAAGGACAAGATGGATGTTCCAAGTTTTCTAAAGCAGGAAAGGGTTTCTGTTCTGCTCTAGGTTCCTTCCAGGTGGATTATTTTACCCACTAGGAGCTCAGATGTTATGGCCTTAGGCTACTGTGGTGCCTCCCTTAGAGGAGTGGCACCCTCAATGGGAGTTTGGACAGGAGGTAACTGTATCCTTCCCACCTCTGATGGTTTGCAGTTAGTGTCCTGGGCCATTATTTTAGGCTCCAGTGCTCCTTGCTCCCCTTGCATTTTAGTCTGTGTTGAGGTTAAGGCAAGGAGGTATTTAGGAATGCCCAGCATGGCTCATGAGCTTGAAACTCTACTTCAACCCAAGCTGAGGTCTCCAGGTCATTACCCAGGAGGCGCTCTACAGGTAAGTTAAAGGACACTACCAGTAACCCCACCCCAGCTAAAATCTACCATAGCTATGGGGAGGCACTGAGTAGAGTTATTCACATCATTTACTTGGTACCTGTGACCAAGTAGGTGTTGTTCAGGTGACATTGGGTTTTCAGTTACTATAGTGACACTAGCACCTGTGTTCTTGTAGGCCTCAGCCTCAACACCTTTTATCAAGGGGTGCTGCTTGTACTTACCCATATTAAGGGAAGAAGCCGCTAGGGTGGCAAGGCCACTGCCACCCTTAGAGACAAAAGCTGTCTCAGGGGTATCTATGTCTACCCCAGAGCCCACTACAGTCCCAAAGGTGAACCCAACTACACTTTTGGGCTGTCCACTGCTGCCACTGTTGTTGCTACTACTAAGGGTGCTAGGGGTACTAGTGATAGTAGTGGTAGTTTGCTTGGTGCTATTTTTAGGGCAAGTGCTGTCACCTGCCTGTGGCCTGGTTGCCTACAAATGTAGAACCAAGGTTTCTTGTTGGAAGAGGATTTATTCTCACCCTCAGAGGAGTTTTGTGGGCTTGATGAAGAATCTTTAGTTTTTTCTTTGTCCCCACCCTTATCCTGATGCTTACCAGCTTCCTTCTTTTTGTGGTTACCCCCTGTGTGAGTTTTTCCACTAACCCTGGTGCGGACCTACTTGTCTGCCTTCCTTCCCAATTGTTAGAGAGAGGGCAGATCAGAGTCCACCAGTGTAGGAAGTTGGCTCTGTATATACTATTTCAAAGTAAGAAATAGTGTGCACAGAGTCCAAGGGTTCCCCTTAGAGGTAAAATAGTGGCAAAAATAGATAATTCTAATGCTCTATTTTGTGGTAGTGGGGTCGAGCAGTAGGCTTATCAGAGGGTAGTGTTAAGCATTTGTTGTACACACACAGGCAATAAATGAGGAACACACACTCAAAGACTTACTCCAGGCCAATAGGTTTTTATATAGAAAAATAAATTTTCTTAGTTTATTTAAAGAACCACAGGTTCAAGATTTGAAGTAAACACATAAAATGCAAGGTACTTCACATAGGTAACTTAGGAACTTTGAATAAAAGCAATATCATATACAGGCCCTCATTCTGACATTGGCGGTAAAAGCTGCTTACCGCCGTGCAGAAGACTGTTACCATACCGCTGCGGCTGCAGAATTCCGCCACAGCTATTATGAGCCACAGTTCGGAATCCGCCAAAATTCAGACTCCCACACAAGTCCGCCACACCAAAGGTCAGTGATAAACTGGTGAAAACAAAACCTCCACCGTCACGCCAACAGAAATACGCCCACACTATCACGGCCCACGAATCCACGCGGCGGTCTTTCAACCACGGTATTCCATTGGCGGTACACACCGCCGCGCTCAAAATACACACACACATACAAAACACAGCCACATTGGACAATTCCAAATACGTACACCTGATACACATACACACACCACTCCCACACACCCAATACAATATAAAACACCCACCCACATCACCCTCAAACCCTTTCGACAACAAATCACGAAGGAAGGCCAGAGAGAGACACCACCATCAACAACACTTGCATCCACAGGCACACAACACCATCTATACAACAAAGGGTACACTGTTCCAAAAGTGTCTGTCTATAAGGGCGTTCAAGAGTAGGTCATGTCATAGGAGTGCCCTCAAGCATCAATTCCGACGCTAGGCATCATCATCGGGCTCACTCCTCGTCAGACCGGCACTGCAATGTCCGACGGGCCACCACACAAGTGGTGGTGGCTCTTCGACCGGAGATGGTGTTACTGATCCAATGGAATCAGCGGTGTGTGCTAACGCAAGACGGAAAAGGAGAGTAAGGGGTGTGTTAAAATTGGCTCTGAACACCAAATGTCTCTATTTAATTGCTCTAGATGAGGGTCAGGCCAAGATTAAAAATGAATGAAGGAGTTCGAAGGGGGGATAATGTCCCCTGTACTCCTAAAAAAAGGGAAAGGAGGAGATGTACTCAATCCTAACACTGAAAGGTCGACATGTTTCGCGCCTGGGCGGTCTAGGATAGATCCAATGGCGCTTCTTCAGGACCATAAAGTGTAACTTCTCCTAAAAAAACACACAAAGATAAGTGTAAGGTCACTTACAGTACATGGACTTATTTGTCACAGTCAGTCAACTAGTAGGTCGCCCTGTAAAAGAACAGAAACAGACATAAAAAGGCAAAGCATACATTGGTGTCTGTAGGAAAACATATAAACCATCATCAACATGGTAAGCATCATGACTCGGGGACAACAGTCAGGCACATTAAACATGACATAGAAAGGCTTACCATCCCATGTGGAGATAAGGCTTCGTGGGGACGCATAAACCTCAGACCAGAGGAGAAAACACTACATATAGAAAAATGGTAATAGGGTGTATAGTCAAGCAAAATAATAATCATGAATGTAGTGTGACATATATATATAGTCACTACATATAGTTCTCTGAACATCTATCCCCTTGTTTGAGTAAATTAGAAGTTCAAATATCTGTCAGGGTACAGTACATATTTAAATTCAAAGCTGCAACCCCTAGTGAACAAGTTCTCGATCAGTATGAAAATAAACAGGTCACGAGAACCGTGGACAGAATGTCCATCTACAGTTAATTCTGTCTCAGTCCGGCAAAAAAATGCAAACGACCGAGGCACGTGTTCATAGAGACCTTCAAATAACCTAATATAGAATGCTAGAAAGTTGCTAGCGCGCGCTTGTTAACTGTTTCTGGTCGCATGAATGTGAGCACAGAGCAGTGCTCAGTTTAACGCGTCTACCGGGCTCGTTTGTGCTTCTAAATCAATATAGATGCTAATCACACACAGTAGCGTAGTAAATCTTAAATATTCACACGGCAAAAAAGCAGAACCTACTTGTGATCCGTCTCCGATCCGCCGTACACCTACCATGGGGCACGTCCCCGAAAACGGAGGTGCCGTGTCCCAAAGGGTTTAAAAAGGTATCGGGCAATTAGCCCGGAGTGCGGACCGGCAGTGTCTGAGAAAGTAGACACTGAGAGGGTGTGATGCTATTGATTAAGTTTGACCAATGACTTTGTGTTTCACCACTGCGCATATTAGTTGCTCAATGTTCACCAGTAGCACACTGTGGCCCTCATTACGACCCTGGCGGTTTGTAACCGCCAGGGCCGCTGGACGCGGAGGCACCGCCGACAGGCCGGCGGTGCCCCGCAGGGCATTCTGACCGCGGCGGTTTGGCCGCGGTCAGAAAGGGGAAACTGGCGGTCTCCCGCCAGTTT
Organism: Pleurodeles waltl; assembly: GCF_031143425.1. Taxonomy (NCBI): domain Eukaryota; kingdom Metazoa; phylum Chordata; class Amphibia; order Caudata; family Salamandridae; genus Pleurodeles; species Pleurodeles waltl. Next base: position 140,337,283 of record NC_090446.1, on the reverse strand, counting down.
CCCGCTGCCCCTTTGAATCCTCCAAGGCGGCGCAGCTCGCTGCGCCGCCGAGGGGATTCTGACACCCCCTACCGCCATCCTGTTCCTGGCGGTTCGCCCGCCAGGAACAGGATGGCGGTAGGGGGTGTCGCGGGGCCCCTGGGGGCCCCTGCAGTGCCCATGCCAATGGCATGGGCACTGCAGGGGCCCCCGTAAGAGGGCCCCACTTTGTATTTCACTGTCTGCATTGCAGACAGTGAAATACGCGACGGGTGCCACTGCACCCGTCGCACCTTCCCACTCCACCGGCTCGATTCCGGGCCGGCGTCCTCGTGGGAAGGTTGTTTCCCGCTGGGCTGGCAATGCCGGCCGCGGTCTTCAGACCGCGGTGCGGTATTCCTGCGGCGCAACTTTGGCGGGCGGCCTCCGCCGCCCGTCAAAGTTGTAATGAGGGCCTGTATGTTTTGTTCAGCCTAGCCGCCTATTGGCTTTGACATGGCATTAGCCATTACCCTCTGTATTCAGTTTAGCCGCCTATTGGCTTTGACATTGCATTAGCCATTACATTCTGTATTCTGCCTATTGGCTTGGACATGCTGTATTCAGTTTAGCTGCCTATTGGCTTTGACATGATGTATTCAGTCTAGCTGCCTATTGGCTTTGACATGATATTAGACATTGCATTTTGTATTCAGCTCAGCTGCCTATTGGCTTTGACATGATATTAGACATTGCATTTTGTATTCAGTTCAGCTGCCTATTGGCTTTGACATGATATTATATATTACATTTTGTATTCAGCTCAGCTGCCTATTGGCTTTGACATGACACTAGACATTATATTTGATATTTAGGTTAGCTGCCTATTGCCTTTAACGTGGAGTTAGACATTGCAGTGCTGCAACAGGGCGGGGAAGCCCTTTTAAAACATCGGCAGCGCTCCCGCTCGCTCGCGGGACACGCTTGAACACACCAGCTGACTCTTGATTGTAGGAGGAGGAGGAGGGGCTGCAACAGGGCGGGGGAGCCCTTTTAAAACATCGGCAGCGCTCCAGCTCGCTCGCGGGACGCGCTTGAACACACCAGCTGACTCTTGATTGTAGGAGGAGGAGGAGGGGCTGCAACAGGGCGGGGGAGCCCTTTTAAAACATCGGCAGCGCTCCCGCTCGCTCGCGGGACGCGCTTGAACACACCAGCTGACTCTTGATTGTAGGAGGAGGAGGAGGGGCTGCAACAGGGAGGGGGAGCCCTTTTAAAACATCGGCAGCGCTCCCGCTCGCTCGCGGGAAGCGCTTGAACACACCAGCTGACTCTTGATTGTAGGAGGAGGAGGAGGGGCTGCAACAGGGCGGGGAAGCCCTTTTAAAACATCGGCAGCTCTCGCTCGCTCGCGGGACGCGCTTGAACACACCAGCTGACTCTTGATTGTAGGAGGAGGAGGAGGGGCTGCAACAGGGCTGGGAAGCCCTTTTAAAACATCGGCAGCGCTCCCGCTCGCGGGACGCGCTTGAACACACCAGCTGACTCTTGATTGTAGGAGCAGGAGGAGGGGCTGCAACAGGGCGGGGAAGCCCTTTTAAAACATCGGCAGCGCTCCCGCTCGCTCGCGGGACGCGCTTGAACACACCAGCTGACTCTTGATTGTAGGAGCAGGAGGAGGGGCTGCAACAGGGCGGGGAAGCCCTTTTAAAACATCGGCAGCGCTCCCGCTCGCTCGCGGGACGCGCTTGAACACACCAGCTGACTCTTGATTGTAGGAGGAGGGGCTGCAACAGGGCGGGGAAGCCCTTTTAAAACATCGGCAGCGCTCCCGCTCGTTCGCAGGACGCGCTTGAACACACCAGCTGACTCTTGATTGTAGGAGGAGGAGGAGGGGCTGCAACAGGACGGGGAAGCCCTTTTAAAACATCGGCAGCGTTCCGCTCGCGGGACGCGCGCTGGACGTGCTCAGGCGAAGCCCGGGCCAAGGGCAGGCCCGTCCTTGCCCGTCATTGCCAGGAAGAGGCAGGGCAGGGCCCCCCGTGACATCCCCCCATAGACCCTGGAGAGGCAGCGCATGGGAGTGTGGCTGCCTGAAGGTACTGTTTGGAACTTCCTTCCCTCATTATAGTGAATGGACCCAATTTTATGTTGAAAATCCAACTTGCAAGCTTTTAAACTATTGTTAGCAGGCAAGCTAAACCTTTCATACTCTGCTGTAGTGATTGCACCTTTTCTCTCTTCCCCGCATATTTTGGGGACATTGAACTTGGGAAGCTCTGAATCTTAATCAGGATGGGGAAGAGGAAAGCTAGCGGTAACCCCACTGAGCAGGGAGGGGCAAAGAAAGTACCTCGCCACTCTGCTGAGAACTGTACACTGTCTCAAATTGACGATCTTATAGAGGAAGTGGAAAGCATGTTAGCTACCAACTCTTCAAAATCTCAAAAAAAAGGTCCTAACGATACTACTAAGGATATAAAATCTTTCTTTGCCCCCATGGGTAGAGTACCACTGGCATCTAATCCACAGGGACCTAATTTAGATCAAAATAGGTCAGGAAATCTCAACCATCTAACTGAGAGTTCTAATCCGTGTTCGCCCGCTCAGTTGGGTGCTGTATCCCCTCTATTAAATTGTACTAATCGTTTTTCACCTCTCGCTTTATTAGCGCCATGTGACCCTGAGAGGAGTATTCAAAGGGAAAAAGTGGAGACGCCAACATCTGTACCCACGCAGAGAGGGCTTTTAGCGGAGCAACAACTAGTAGAAATAAGAGCTGAATTATTGAGTCTCAGAGAATATCATACATCCATTAGCCATATGATATATGAGAAGCTGGATGGCATCTCTGCAATAGTTGGGGATATAAGGAAAACAATACCCAAACCTGCCTCTAACTTCACGGCAAAGAAAACTCACCTAGCCGAACCATCAATGACAGAAACGCGAAGGGGGGAAAGGATTGAAGTGGCAACTCAGAATCTTCAAGGGGGCCCAAGCACTTCATATGGTGCGGACTCTTCCAATAATTGGGATATAAACAGGAAAAGAGGTCCTAATCATGAGACTTGTAGACTTCGACTCGTGGATAAAAGGTCACCAGACCTTTGGAGTGATGCTCCCCCAACTCAGACTAGATATAGTGGACACGATATATATATGACAAATGTTCCTAAGCTAAGCAACGGTCATAGAGAGCCAGGGGATTCCCTTATAAACAAAGTAATCCATTGGATAAGGGTGACAAAGAAATGTAGATCAATTATAAGGGATGATATAGTCACTGCACAAAGATACTCAAGAGAAGGATCGTCAACAGATCTCATTGGGTTTAAATTGAAGAGCCAGACCTTAGTGAAGGGCCTTTTGTCATTAGATTTAAGAATGAGACCAGACGCTTCATCACATGTGTCACTTACCCAAAAAATCCCTCAACTAGTGGAAAATCAGTTCCCTCTAGAGAGACATAATATTCCATCAACTCTGCATACAGACACTTCCAGAAAGACCCAAAGGAATGCAAAGTGTAGTTCAACCTCAGATATAGATTGACGTGAAGCCCTTAGGATAAATGGTGGGAGAGAGGTTAGATCCAGTCCAGATTCTATCACAGCAAATAATCAGATATTGTACAATTGGAGAGAGGAGCCAAAAGTATATTGTAGTGCCCCAGTAGAGGGGATCGCATATGGCCCCACGCCTCGCTTAAATAATAACGGTGAGAAACAAATAGATAAGGGGGACAAACTCGACCCGCTGATTAGGCTCTTATCGTGGAATGTGGCAAGGTTGCTCCAGAAAACAAGTATCCCTGACTGGTGTAGTTTTATAGATAAGCACCATATTATTCTACTCCAGGAAACATGGGCTTCATCCGTGACCAGCAGAGAAGGTTATTGGACCTTCCAAAAGATTGCGCGTCCTTCATTATCTGGTAGGGCAGCAGGGGGTTTTATAATTTGGCTAAAACATGATTTATTTCCCAAAGTTAGGGAGCTAGTAACCCCTTCCAGGGATCTGCTAGCTGTTGAGGTTGAACATAGCACTGCTAGAGGGTCCTTTAGTATGGTAATTGTAAACATATACGTTAGGCCTGACATTCATAGGATTAAGACAGTACTGATTAATATATTAACAGACTTTCTTAACACCCTACCGGGAGGGCAGGGACTTATTGTTGCAGGAGATTTTAATATGCATTTGAATGGCATTGATGATACCCAACAAAAAGGAATCCAGTGTGCAGAAACATGGGATAAATCTGGTCCGGTCAAGGTTACAAACAAGAAAGAAGGGGGTGCGTTAGACTTATTAGAAGACCTAATAACAATAAAGGGGCTAAGGAAAATAAATGGGAACACCAGGTCAGATACCCCGGCATCGCCCACATATAGGAGAGGAATATATTCTAGTCACCTTGATTATGTATTGGTAGATGATATTCTTTGGAATTCGCTTATAGACATGGTCGTTCTCCCTCGTGATGACAGTGACCATTATGCTTTGAGTACCACCTTTTTCTCTACTCTTTCCACTTGTAAAACTATGACAGCATGGGCTGAAGGTTACGCCTTAGAAAAGACAAATGATTTTAAAAATGTGAAATGGGAATGGGTGGAGGGTGATGTTAATTTCCAATTATTAATTTACCAAATAGTTGTAAAAACTCTGTCCCCACTGAAGTATGCAAATATTATAATGGTGGACCTGATCAACTTGCACGACTCTCTGATTAACCAGTTAAAATTGCAGTTTCAGGTAGTAAGGAGGCGGACACAGAATGGGACAAGATCGACAAGCTGGTTTTCCAACTCCTGCTGCCAGGCCAAATTACATCTATTGGGAGCGCTGAAGGCAGGGATGCCCAGAGAGATTAGAGAATCTAGGACTGCGTATAAAATTGCACTAAAAAATGCAAAAAAAGAGTGGGAAACTAATTACTGGAATAGGTTGGTAGAGGCACTCCATGGGAAGGACTCCAAATTATTCTGGAAATTAGTGGCAGATAAAGGTAATTCCCAAGGTATGGAGAATCACCCTGGAATCCAGCCCAAAATTTGGGTGACACATTTAAAAAATGTATATAGGAAACCTTATACCAGTAGTGCAACTATTTCGTTAGTAAAATCTAATGATTTTTGCCCTAACTCAATAAACTCATCACCTTCTGGGGGATTACCGTCACCTAAATTTGCCCTGGATCTTTTCACCCTGAAAGAAATTACTCGGGCTCTCCAATCGGTCCGTAAAGGGAAGGCCCCTGGGCTGGATGGCATACCTGGTGATCTATTTCTTTCTAGACCTACAACTTGGTCCCTGTATCTAAATGCGCTTAGCAATGAAATATTGAGGGGGGGAGGACTTCCTCCTTCGTGGCAAGGAGCAATAATAGTTCCCATCTATAAAAAAGGGTCAAGGGAAGAACCTACTAATTATAGGCCTATCAGCCTGCTTGACGTTAGTCAAAAAATATTTAGCAAGCAGGTATTGAATAGATTACAGGCATGGATAGAGGAATCCCATATCCTTTCTGATTTCCAGGCAGGCTTTAGAAAAGGAATGAGTACAATAGATCAGGTATTCAGATTTAATCTCCTTTGTTGGAAATATTTGTCACTAAAGAAATGTCACCTGTATGTAGCCTTCATTGACTTAAAAGCTGCCTTTGATATGGTCCCAATGGACCAATTGTGGAGTGTGTTGGAGAGCTATCAACTCGATGGTGAACTATTAAGTCTGATAAGGTACTTACATGAGGGGACGTATGCCAAAGTTCGCTGGTCCCAAAGTGGTGATCTAACACAAGCTATACCTGTTAATAGGGGGGTGAGACAAGGGTGCATTTTGGCCCCAACATTGTTTAACCTCTACATTAACGGTGCGGCGGACCAACTACTAAAATGTAAACATGACGCCCCAAAGCTAGCTGGATCCTCTGTTCCCATTTTAATGTTCGCTGACAACACTTTACTAATTTCGAGAACACCTATGGGCTTGCAAAATGAATTGGATGCTTTTTATCAATTCTGTCTTAAAAGAGGTCTTGAAATAAACCCAACCAAATCAAAGTTTATGGTTTTTAATCCGCATAAATCTTTCAGGGGAAAAATGATTATAGCAGGCAAATTAGTGGAGAAAGTCAGTCAATTTGATTATCTGGGGATTAGATTAAGTGATGACCAAGGATGGTCGGCGCAGATTGAAAAGAGTTCGATGGCCCTTAGGCAGAGGTCAACAGTGATAGGGAGGAAAATTGCCAATATTTCAGAAGGGGAGATATCACCTGCTATTACTGTTTACAAAGCAGCGGCAGTTGCAGCTTCAATCTATGGTGCTGAGCTTTGGGGACACACTAATTCTAGGTGTTTGACTATAGTAGAAAATCGCTTTTTAAGAAATTTCTTACGATTGCCAATGAGTACCCCTCTCACCCCCCTCAGATTTGATTTAGCTCTAAATGAGATACATAACGTAATTGCATTAAGACCACTTAAGTATTGGGTTCGCCTTTGGACCTCTGACCATCTGTCTACTCTCCAGATAGCGTTAGAAGAGTTCTTAGTAGATGATTATGTAGTAAAGATCCCATGGTTGAGACACATTAAAGATATTTGTAAACTTCTTAATATGGAAGAGGTCTGGAGTGCTCCTCAGAATCTGACCAAGGAAGTAAAAGACCAAATAAATAGGTGTTATTGGGAGAATATTTTTGGTTCCAAACATGGTATAATTGTAAAGGAAGTCGGACCTTGCAGTTTTTAGACCATAAATGTAGTCCTAAATTTGAGGTATATATGGACAATGTAAATCCCCCCTATGTTAAAGCGCTTTATATTAAGTTCAGGTTAGGGATCCTCCCGCTCAAGACATTTACTGTGAGATGGAGAGCGGAGGATCGGAATTTAATATTTTGTCATTTTTGTAAAAAAACTATAGAGTCACTCGCGCACTTTATGTTCTTTTGCCCTAGATATGTGGCCCCGAGGAAGAAGTGGATTGCCCCGTTATGCAGACTATTGGGGATAAGGGAATGGAAAATAGCATTGCGATTGATGATAACTGATACAAATGATAAAATAGTATTTTCAGTTGCAAGATATCTGCAAAGTGCATGGGCTATAAGAACTAGAGAGTTGTTATAATTGTCTATTTTAAAAATTGGTCTTAGTTATTTATTATAATAATTTATTATTCGATTTGATTGGAACAAGATAACGAGTTATTAACTTTTTATATTTAAAATGATAGGATTTTAAGATTCAAAGAATAATAATGTTTGTATTGTATTGTCTTAACCCCTTCTGTGCCGCGGACGTAGTGGTTACGTCCCGCGGCACAGTGCTGCTGTGCCGAGGACGTAACCACTACGTCCTCGGCACACAGCCCAGAGGGAGCGCTCTCGCTCCCTCTGTGTGCTTCCCCCCACCCCCCCAAAGTCAGGGATGGAAGGGGAAGCCCTTCCCCTTCCACCCCGACCCCCCCACCCCCCCATAATGACGTCAGCGCGCGATCGCGCGCTGACTTCATTATGGGGATTTCGCCGCACAGGAAGCCATTTGCTTCCTGTGCGGCGAACGGAGAAGAGGTGAGTTCCTCTTCCCGGTGGGTGGGGGGTTTGGGCTAAAGAGGCACCGGGGGAAAGGAAAGGCTTTTCCTTTCCCCCGGTGTCTCTTTGAGCATTCCTGCTGCCCGATCGCATTGCGATCGGGCAGCAGGAATGCCCACTAGACACCAGGGATTTTTTTTTTGTTGTTGTACTTTCTGTTTCTTGTTGGCGGGGAGCGGCCCCTTGGGCAAGGGTCGCTCCCCTTGTGGGGGCAATTTGTTACGGCCATTTCTGCCCCCCTTGGGGGCAGATTGGCCTACTTTTTAGGCGGATCTGCCCCCAAGGGGGGCAGAAACCACTGGATCACCAGGGATTTTTATTTTCTGTGCATTTATGTTGGGGGGGGGTGCCCCCTTGGGCAAGGGGCGCCCCCCCCCAAGGGGGCAGAGAACTGTTGGCCTTTTCTGCCCCCCTTGGGGGCAGATCGGCCTATTTTTTTTAGGTCCATCTGCCCCCAAGGGGGGCAGAAGCCACTTAGGCACCAGGGATTGTGTGTGTAGTGAATGGGGGGGCGCCCCCTTGGGCAAGGGTCGCTCCCCTGTGGGGGGCATGTCCTTTAGGGCCATTTCTGCCCCCCTTGAGGGCAGATTGGCTACTTTTTAGCCAGATCTGCCCCCAAGGGGGGCAGAAAACACTAGATCACCAGGGTTTTTTATTTTTATGTGTATTTATGTGGGGGGGGGGGTGCCCCCTTGGGCAAGGGGCGCCCCCCCCAAGGGGGCAGAGAACTGATGGCCTTTTCTACCCCCCTTGGGGGCAAATCGGCCTATTTTTTTTAGGTCCATCTGCCCCCAAGGGGGGCAGAAGCCACTTAGGCACCAGGGATTGTGTGTGTAGTGGATGGGGGGGCGCCCCCTTGGGCAAGGGTCGCTCCCCTTTGGGGGGCATGTCTTTTAGGGCCATTTCTGCCCCCCTTGAGGGCAGATCAGCCTATTATTTTTAGGCTGATCTGCCCCCAAGGGGGGCAGAAACCACTAGAACGCCAGGGATGTTTTTTTATGTGTTTATTTCTGTGGGGGGGCGTCCCCTTGGGCACGGGGCGCCCCCCCAAGGGGGGCATTGACCTGTTGGCCATTTCTGCCCCCCCTGGGGGCAGATGGGCCTATTTTTCTAGATCCACCTGCCCCCAAGGGGGGCAGAAGCCACGTAGACACCAGGGATAGTGTGTGTGTGTGTGTGTGTTAGTGGATGGGGGGGGGGTTTGGGCAAGGGTCGCCCCCCACTTTGGGGGCACATGTACCCAGGCCATTTCTGCACCCCTTGGAGACAGATCAGCCTATTATTTTTAGGCTGATCTGCCCCCAAGGGGGGCAGAAACCACTAGAACGCCAGGGATGTTTTTTTATGTGTTTATTTTTGTGGGGGGGCGTCCCCTTGGGCACGGGGCGCCCCCCCAAGGGGGGCATTGACCTGTTGGCCATTTCTGCCCCCCCTGGGGGCAGATGGGCCTATTTTTCTAGACCCACCTGCCCCCAAGGGGGGCAGAAGCCACGTAGACACCAGGGATAGTGTGTGTGTGTGTGTGTGTTAGTGGATGGGGGGGGGGCTTGGGCAAGGGTCGCCCCCCACTTTGGGGGCACATGTACCCAGGCCATTTCTGCACCCCTTGGAGACAGATCAGCCTATTATTTTTAGGCTGATCTGCCCCCAAGGGGGGCAGAAACCACTAGAACGCCAGGGATGTTTTTTTATGTGTTTATTTTTGTGGGGGGGCGTCCCCTTGGGCACGGGGCACCCCCCCAAGGGGGGCATTGACCTGTTGGCCATTTATGCCCCCCCTGGGGGCAGATGGGCCTATTTTTCTAGACCCACCTGCCCCCAAGGGGGGCAGAAGCCACGTAGACACCAGGGATAGTGTGTGTGTGTGTGTGTGTTAGTGGATGGGGGGGGGGCTTGGGCAAGGGTCGCCCCCCACTTTGGGGGCACATGTACCCAGGCCATTTCTGCACCCCTTGGAGACAGATCAGCCTATTATTTTTAGGCTGATCTGCCCCCAAGGGGGGCAGAAACCACTAGAACGCCAGGGATTTTTTTTAATGTGTTTATTTTTGTGTGGGGGCGTCCCCTTGTGCACGGGCGCCCCCCCAAGGGGGGCATTGACCTGTTGGCCATTTCTGCCCCCCCCTGGGGGCAGATGGGCCTATTTTTCTAGACCCACCTGCCCCCAAGGGGGGCAGAAGCCACGTAGACACCAGGGATAGTGTGTGTGTGTGTGTGTGTTAGTGGATGGGGGGGGCTTGGGCAAGGGTCGCCCCCCACTTTGGGGGCACATGTACCCAGGCCATTTCTGCACCCCTTGGAGACAGATCAGCCTATTATTTTTAGGCTGATCTGCCCCCAAGGGGGGCAGAAACCACTGGAACGCCAGGGTTTTTTTTTTATGTGTTTATTTTTGTGTGGGGGCGTCCCCTTGGGCACGGGCGCCCCCCCAAGGGGGGCATTGACCTGTTGGCCATTTCGGCCCCCCCTGGGGGCAGATGGGCCTATTTTTCTAGAACCACCTGCCCCCAAGGGGGCAGAAGCCACTTAGGCACCAGGGATAGTGTTGTGTGTGTTTTTTTTGTTTGAGGGCTGTCCCCTTTGGCAAGGGTCGCTCTCCATGGGGACACAGTACTAAAGGTATTTTTTGGCTTCCTTGGGGCAGACAGGCCTATTTTTTTAGTAGGCCCATCTGCCCCTATGGCAGAATCCACTTAGGCACCAATTTCTAAAATGTTTGATGGTGGGGTGTTTGTCAACTGAAGAAGTCTTTGCATTTGTGATAAAAAATGTTTTCCTCCTTTTTGTTCTAGTTCAAAGCTTTTGCTTTATTTGCTGTGGCTCCTTGCGGTTTTGGCGGTGGTTGACCTGCAGTTTGCACAGTTGCATGTTTTAGGTAAGTAAAAACAATTTACTCCAAAGGAGTATTGTTGCCATGCATGAATGACATGTTTGTAGGGGGTGTACTAAATGCAGGATTGTGTGTGAAATTGTCCTTAGGTTTGTGCACAATGATATTTGTTTTGTCTTATTTCTAATTTGCCTTTCTTTCTTTCTTTTTAGTGGGATATCATTGGTGATTGCTGTGTAGTTGCTGGTGAATCAAGCTTTTTCAGGCAAGTGAGCGGTATAGTTTTTGAGTTTGTAACTCTTACTAACAAAGCTACACTTTGTTACTTGTCTTACACAGTGCTGGTTGTTGGTGGTGAATTTGTCCAGTTAATTTTAGCAGGAGAGATCATGGCTAGCCGCAGGATGACCGCTCAGCAGGTGGTTGGTATGCTTTTTGAGTCACAGTCTGATCATGACTATGAGACGGACTCTGCATCTGAGGCAGAGGAGGAAGTCAGAGATTCTGGCAGTGATGTTTCTGTTGGAGGGGAATCTTCTGATGATGAAGCCACACTCAGTGCAGATGAAGGTTCTGTTTTAGAGGAGGACATTGATGTGCCAATAGTGCAGCAACCTGGGGCTGAAAGGTTTCCCGTTAGAAGACCTGATGTCTGGGTTGCCCCAAACATGGAGCAGCCAGAGTTGCCTGCCTTTACTGGTCTCCCGGGGTGTAACGCCAATACAGAGAACTTTATGCCTATCAATTTCTTTGAGTTATTCATGGATGATGTGTTTTTGGAAGAGATTGTTGAGCAGACTAATTTGTATGCGGAGCAGCATTTGAGGGACAACGCTGCTAGACTTAGGCCACACTCTAGAGCTGCCCAGTGGATTCCCACAAATTTGGAGGAGCTAAAAAAGTTTTTGGGTTTGACTTTTTTGATGGGGTTGATAAGGAAGCCGTCACTGGCTTCTTATTGGTCTACTAGTCCCTTGATGGCAACAGCTATATTTCCAGCTACCATGAGTCGTAATCGGTATTTGCTTCTTCTTAGGATGCTGCATTTTGTTGACAATGCATTAGCCTTGCCACGAGATCACCCAGATTCTGACCGTCTTTTTAAGATTAGGCCTGTCCTTGATCATTTTGTAGATCGGTTTTCGGAGGTCTATGTTCCAGGCAAAGAGATAAGTGTGGACGAGTCTTTGGTCCTCTTCAAGGGTCGTTTGGTTTTTAGGCAGTACATTCCTAGCAAAAGGGCACGATATGGAATTAAATTGTATATGCTGTCTGAAAGTAGGACAGGATATGTGTATAGTTTCCGTGTGTACACTGGTAGGGATTCCAATATTGACCCCCCTGGTTGTCCTCCCACTTTTGGAGTTACTGAGAAAATAGTGTGGGATCTTGGTAGACGACTGTTCAACAAAGGTCACCATTTGTATGTAGATAACTTCTACACTGGTGTGCAGTTGTTCAAGGAATTGTTTAGAGTGGACACAGTTGCTTGTGGCACAATCCGTTCTAACCGGAAAGGCTATCCAAGGGAGCTTGTCTGTAAAAAACTTGAGAGGGGACAGTGCTGTGCCTTGCGGAACGAGGAGCTGCTAGCTTTGAAATTTTCAGACAAGAGGGATGTCTACATGCTAAGTACCATCCATGATGAGAGTACTTCCCCTGTGACTGTTTGGGGCCAGGTTGCTGAAGTGCGCAAACCTGTGTGCATTTTAGATTATAATAAGCACATGGGAGGTGTAGATAGAGTTGACCAGAGGTTGGAACCTTATACTGCTATTCGTAAGTCTTATGTTTGGTATAAGAAGTTAGCACTTCACCTCTTCCACTTAGCAACCTTCAATGCTTTTATTGTGTTTAGGGATAGGTCTCCAGACTCAAAGATGACATTTGTGAAATTTCAGGAGTCAGTGATAGAGAGCCTTATTGTGGTGGAACAGGCCAGAGTTCCTAGAGAAGCAGTGGTGGAGGATGTGGCTAGATTGAAAGATCGCCACTTTGCTGAGCACATTCCTCCCACACCCAAAAAAGACTTTCCAGCTAAGAAATGTAGAGTGTGTTTTCGAAGAGGTATCCGGAGGGAGTCTCGAATGTACTGCCCAGATTGTCCTTCAAAGCCTGGGCTGTGTGTCGGTGCTTGTTTTAAGAATTACCACACCCAGAAGAATTTCTGGGAACAACCATGAGTGTAAACTCATGTCTGTTTTGTATTTTCATGTGTTTAGTTTCATGGTTAGCATTTCTGTCATGTTGTTAGTTAGAGCTTTTGTGTTTGTTGTTTTGTAATTCTTTCTACTTAGTTAGGGGTTCCTCTGTTTAAAAAAAAAAAAATATATATGATGCCATTGTGTGTGGAGTGGGGCTTGGCTGAGACTGTACATATTGACTTGATGTTGGCTACTGCAACACACTGCCAGCCAAACACCAGTCCACACACTCCCATCAGCTGGTGTGATTGTTGTATCAGGCATGTGGGCGTATGTAAGTGATGGGCCCTTGAGTGGCGCTGTCTGTCGATGTGAGTGTTGTAATGTGCTGGGCCCGTGGCTGGCGGTGTGAATGGCCTTGTGTGTGTCATGTATGAAAGTTGTGTGAATGGACTGTAAAGCGGTTGGTGCCTTGTCGCGGCTTTACAGCTCACGAGCTGTGAGTCATTGGTTCAGTTTTTTGCCTTTCAGTTACTAACAGTGCTTTTCATTTTTGTGAAAGCTCTTGTTAGTAAAATTTGATCCACTGAACCATCACTCACCCTCGTGCCAAATCCAACCAGTATGTGTGGTAAAAATGACCAAACCTGCTCCGCTGTAATCAGGCGTCGCAGCACACCTATGACACGCTAGGTGCCTCAGGTGGGACCCCGATGATGAAGCATGCCACCAACTTGGTTGGTGGGTGAGGGGTCTTTTTCACATAACCTAAGTGTGTTTCTTTTCAAAATGTTAGTGTTTGGCACATCACGGACGTATGTGGGCACATCAAAACGATATATTACAAAACTACCTGTGTTTGGGGGGGGAGAGGGCACCTATGTTTTTGGTCCTGTGTGCGGCCTTCATCTAGGGAAACCTACCAAACCCAGACATTTTTTAAAACTAGACACCCCAAGGAGTCTAGGGAGGAGTGGCTTGCGTGGATCCCCCAACATTTTCTTACCCAGACTCCTCTGTAAACCTCAAAATGTGCTTAAAAAAAGCATATTTTCCTGACTTTTCTTCGTACGATCACCACTCCAGCACAAAATTCCTACTCCCCAGTGTTCCCCTCAGTCTCCCAAATAAAATGACACCTCACGTATGTGGGTCCCCAAAGCAGAGTCAGTCTAAAGATGTATAAAAGAATATGTCCTTATAAACTCGCAGTACTATCCCCTGTATCTCTACAAGTTTTGGGCCTTATTCTGTTGGAGGCACCTGGCCCACCCACACAACTGAGGTATCATTTTTATCGGGAGACTTGGGGGAACGCTGGGTGGAAGGAAATTTGTGGCTCCACTCAGATTCCAGAACTTTCTGTCACCGAAATGTGTGAAAAATGCGTTTTTTTAGCCAATATTTGAGGTTTGGAAAGGATTCTGGGTAACAGAACCTGGTCAGAGCCCCTCAAGTCACCCCATCTTGGATTCCCCTAGGTCTCTAGTTTTCAGAAATGCACAGGTTTGGTAGGTTTCCCTAGGTGCTGGCTGAGCTACAGGCCAAAAACTACAGGTAGGCACTGTTTTCAATGAAAAAATGTGATGTGTCCACGCTGCGCTTTGGGGCGTTTCCTGTCGCGGGCGCTAGGCCTACCCACGCAAGTGAGGTATCATTTTTATCGGGAGACTTGGGGGAACGCTGGGTGGAAGGAAATTTGTGGCTCCTCCCAGATTCCAGAACTTTCTGCCACAGAAATGTGAGGAACATGTGTTTTTTTAGCCAATTTTTGAGCTTTGCAAAGGATTCTGGGTAACAGAACCTGGTCCGAGCCCCGCCAGTCACCCCTCCTTGGATTCCCCTAGGTCTCTAGTTTTCAGAAATGCACAGGTTTGGTAGGTTTCCCTAGGTGGCGGCTGAGCTAGAGACCAAAATCTACAGGTAGGCACTTTGCTAAAAACAGGTCTGTTTTCTGTGATGTGTCCACGTTGCGCTTTGGGGCGTTTCCTGTCGCGGGCGCTAGGCCTACCCACACAAGTGAGGTATCATTTTTATCGGGAGACGTGGGGGAAAGCTGGGTGGAAGGAAATTTGTGGCTCCTCTCGGATTCCAGAACTTTCTGCCACAGAAATGTGAGGAACATGTGTTTTTTGTAGCCAATTTTTGAGCTTTGCAAAGGATTCTGGGTAACAGAACCTGGTCCGAGCCCCGCCAGTCACCCCTCCTTGGATTCCCCTAGGTCTCTAGTTTTCAGAAATGTACAGGTTTGGTAGGTTTCCCTAGGTGCCGGCTGAGCTAGAGGCCAAAATCTACAGGTAGTCACTTCGCAAAAAACACCTCTGTTTTCTTCCAAAATTTTGGTGGTGTCCACGTTGCGCTTTGGGGCGTTTCCTGTCGCGGGCGCTAGGCCTACCCACGCAAGTGAGGTATCATTTTTATCGGGAGACTTGGGGGAACGCTGGGTGGAAGGAAATTGGTGGCTCCTCCCAGATTCCAGAACTTTCTGCCACAGAAATGTGAGGAACATGTGTTTTTTTAGCCAATTTTTGAGCTTTGCACAGGATTCTGGGTAACAGAACCTGGTCCGAGCCCCGCCAGTCACCCCTCCTTGGATTCCCCTAGGTCTCTAGTTTTCAGAAATGCACAGGTTTGGTAGGTTTCCCTAGGTGGCGGCTGAGCTAGAGGCCAAAATCTACAGGTAGGCACTTTGCTAAAAACAGGTCTGTTTTCTGTGATGTGTCCACGTTGCGCTTTGGGGCGTTTCCTGTCGCGGGCGCTAGGCCTACCCACACAAGTGAGGTATCATTTTTATCGGGAGACGTGGGGGAACGCTGGGTGGAAGGAAATTTGTGGCTCCTCTCGGATTCCAGAACTTTCTGCCACAGAAATGTGAGGAACATGTGTTTTTTTAGCCAATTTTTGAGCTTTGCAAAGGATTTTGGGTAACAGAACCTGGTCCGAGCCCCGCCAGTCACCCCTCCTTGGATTCCCCTAGGTCTCTAGTTTTCAGAAATGTACAGGTTTGGTAGGTTTCCCTAGGTGCCGGCTGAGCTAGAGGCCAAAATCTACAGGTAGTCACTTCGCAAAAAACACCTCTGTTTTCTTCCAAAATTTTGGTGGTGTCCACGTTGCGCTTTGGGGCGTTTCCTGTCGCGGGCGCTAGGCCTACCCACGCAAGTGAGGTATCATTTTTATCGGGAGACTTGGGGGAACGCTGGGTGGAAGGACATTTGTGGCTCCTCCCAGATTCCAGAACTTTCTGCCACAGAAATGTGAGGAACATGTGTTTTTTTAGCCAATTTTTGAGCTTTGCACAGGATTCTGGGTAACAGAACCTGGTCCGAGCCCCGCCAGTCACCCCTCCTTGGATTCCCCTAGGTCTCTAGTTTTCAGAAATGCACAGGTTTGGTAGGTTTCCCTAGGTGGCGGCTGAGCTAGAGGCCAAAATCTACAGGTAGGCACTTTGCTAAAAACAGGTCTGTTTTCTGTGATGTGTCCACGTTGCGCTTTGGGGCGTTTCCTGTCGCGGGCGCTAGGCCTACCCACACAAGTGAGGTATCATTTTTATCGGGAGACGTGGGGGAACGCTGGGTGGAAGGAAATTTGTGGCTCCTCTCGGATTCCAGAACTTTCTGCCACAGAAATGTGAGGAACATGTGTTTTTTTAGCCAATTTTTGAGTTTTGCAAAGGATTCTGGGTAACAGAACCTGGTCCGAGCCCCGCCAGTCACCCCTCCTTGGATTCCCCTAGGTCTCTAGTTTTCAGAAATGTACAGGTTTGGTAGGTTTCCCTAGGTGCCGGCTGAGCTAGAGGCCAAAATCTACAGGTAGTCACTTCGCAAAAAACACCTCTGTTTTCTTCCAAAATTTTGGTGGTGTCCACGTTGCGCTTTGGGGCGTTTCCTGTCGCGGGCGCTAGGCCTACCCACGCAAGTGAGGTATCATTTTTATCGGGAGACTTGGGGGAACGCTGGGTGGAAGGAAATTTGTGGCTCCTCCCAGATTCCAGAACTTTCTGCCACAGAAATGTGAGGAACATGTGTTTTTTTAGCCAATTTTTGAGCTTTGCAAAGGATTCTGGGTAACAGAACCTGGTCCGAGCCCCGCCAGTCACCCCTCCTTGGATTCCCCTAGGTCTCTAGTTTTCAGAAATGCACAGGTTTGGTAGGTTTCCCTAGGTGGCGGCTGAGCTAGAGGCCAAAATCTACAGGTAGGCACTTTGCTAAAAACAGGTCTGTTTTCTGTGATGTGTCCACGTTGCGCTTTGGGGCGTTTCCTGTCGCGGGCGCTAGGCCTACCCACACAAGTGAGGTATCATTTTTATCGGGAGACGTGGGGGAACGCTGGGTGGAAGGACATTTGTGGCTCCTCTCAGATTCCAGCACTTTCTGCCACAGAAATGTGAGGAACATGTGTTTTTTTAGCCAATTTTTGAGCTTTGCAAAGGATTCTGGGTAACAGAACCTGGTCCGAGCCCCGCCAGTCACCCCTCCTTGGATTCCCCTAGGTCTCTAGTTTTCAGAAATGTACAGGTTTGGTAGGTTTCCCTAGGTGCCGGCTGAGCTAGAGGCCAAAATCTACAGGTAGTCACTTCGCAAAAAACACCTCTGTTTTCTTCCAAAATTTTGGTGGTGTCCACGTTGCGCTTTGGGGCGTTTCCTGTCGCGGGCGCTAGGCCTACCCACACAAGTGAGGTATCATTTTTATCGGGAGACGTGGGGGAACGCTGGGTGGAAGGAAATTTGTGGCTCCTCTCAGATTCCAGAACTTTCTGCCACAGAAATGTGAGGAACATGTGTTTTTTTAGCCAATTTTTGAGCTTTGCAAAGGATTCTGGGTAACAGAACCTGGTCCGAGCCACACAAATCACCCCATCTTGGATTCCCCTAGGTCTCTAGTTTTCAGAAATGCACAGGTTTGGTAGGTTTCCCTAGGTGGCGGCTGAGCTAGAGGCCAAAATCTACAGGTAGGCACTTTGCTAAAAACAGGTCTGTTTTCTGTGATGTGTCCACGTTGCGCTTTGGGGCGTTTCCTGTCGCGGGCGCTAGGCCTACCCACACAAGTGAGGTATCATTTTTATCGGGAGACGTGGGGGAACGCTGGGTGGAAGGACATTTGTGGCTCCTCTCAGATTCCAGCACTTTCTGCCACAGAAATGTGAGGAACATGTGTTTTTTTAGCCAATTTTTGAGCTTTGCAAAGGATTCTGGGTAACAGAACCTGGTCCGAGCCACACAAATCACCCCATCTTGGATTCCCCTAGGTCTCTAGTTTTCAGAAATGCACAGGTTTGGTAGGTTTCCCTAGGTGGCGGCTGAGCTAGAGGCCAAAATCTACAGGTAGGCACTTTGCTAAAAACAGGTCTGTTTTCTGTGATGTGTCCACATTGCGCTTTGGGGTGTTTCCTGTCGCGGGCGCTAGGCCTACCCACACAAGTGAGGTATCATTTTTATCGGGAGACGTGGGGGAACGCTGGGTGGAAGGAAATTTGTGGCTCCTCTCAGATTCCAGAACTTTCTGCCACAGAAATGGGAGGAACATGTGTTTTTTTAGCCAAATTTTGAGGTGTGCAAAGGATTCTGGGTAACAGAACCTGGTCCGAGCCACACAAATCACCCCATCTTGGATTCCCCTAGGTCTCTAGTTTTCAGAAATGCACAGGTTTGGTAGGTTTCCCTAGGTGGCGGCTGAGCTAGAGGCCAAAATCTACAGGTAGGCACTTTGCTAAAAACAGGTCTGTTTTCTGTGATGTGTCCACGTTGCGCTTTGGGGCGTTTCCTGTCGCGGGCGCTAGGCCTACCCACACAAGTGAGGTATCATTTTTATCGGGAGACTTGGGGGAACATAGAATAGCAAAACAAGTGTTATTGCCCCTTGTCTTTCTCTACATTTTTCCCTTCCAAATGTAAGACAGTGTGTAAAAAAGACGTCTATTTGAGAAATGCCCTGTAATTCACATGCTAGTATGGGCACCCCGGAATTCAGAGATGTGCAAATAACCACTGCTTCTCAACACCTTATCTTGTGCCCATTTTGGAAATACAAAGGTTTTCTTGATAGCTATTTTTTACTCTTTATATTTCAGCAAATGAATTGCTGTATACCCGGCATAGAATGAAAACCCACTGCAGGGTGCAGGTCATTTATTGGCTCTGGGTACCTAGAGTTCTTGATGAACCTACAAGCCCTATATATCCCCGCAACCAGAAGAGTCCAGCAGACGTAACGGTATATTGCTTTCGAAAATCTGACATTGCAGGAAAAAGTTACAGAGTAAAACTTAGAGAAAAATTGATGTTTTTTTCACCTCAATTTCAATATTTTTCTTTTTCAGTTGCTATTTTCTGTAGGAAACCCTTGTAGGATCTACACAAATTACCCCTTGCTGAATTCAGAATTTTGTCTACTTTTCAGAAATGTTGCGGTTTATGGGATCCAGCGTTGGTTTCATGCCCATTTCTGTCACTGACTGGAAGGAGGCTGAAAGCACAAAAAATCGTAAAAATGGGGTATGTCCCAGTAAAATGCCAAAATTGGGTTGAAAAATTGGGTTTTCTGATTCAAGTCTGCCTGTTCCTGAAAGCTGGGAAGCTGGTGATTTTATCACCGCAAACCCTTTGTTGATGCCCTTTTCAGGGAAAAAACCACAAGCCTTCTTCTGCAGCCCATTTTTCCAAATTTTTAAAAAAAAATGAAATTTTCACTGTTTTTTGGCTAATTTCTTGGCCTCCTTCTGGGGAACCCACAAAGTCTGGGTACCTCTAGAATCCCTAGGATGTTGGAAAAAAAGGACGCAAATTTGGCATGGGTAGCTTATGTGAACAAAAAGTTATGAGGGCCTAAGCGCGAACTGCTCCAAATAGCCAAAAAAAGGCTCGGCACAGGAGGGGGAAAAGGCCTGGCAGCGAAGGGGTTAAAATCATGTGATTTTAAAATTTATATAGGATTTTAATATGTATAATATGGTATTTTGTATATTTTTTCTTTCCACAAATCGATATGTTATGGTGTTAATTGTTCACTTTTATGGCTTTTTAGCCAAAATAAAGTATATTTGAAGACATTGCAGTTGAGAATCCAAGCTGTATTTTTCCAAGCTGTGTTTTTGCACAAGATGAACCAAGATGTTTTCCTCACACCAGACTAGACCTGATAAGAGAGGGTACATTTGGTGTTGTTCCTTTCTGCTCAGGCTTGGGAAGAGGAGGAGTCTAGGAGATCTGGCCAGTCTCCAAAGGCTTGCGTAGTTTTCCCAGGTCTGAGAGGAGGGGGCACGCTTTTGTAACGGATGACACGGGCTTCAGAGAATTAGATTCTTTTCTGCCTGACTTCGGACTGGAGCTTGGCGCCAGTTGCCAGTCTCCCGTGTGGGTAGATAATCTCTTTCTCGCAGTTGACCGGAGTCATCAACTTGCAGACCCCAGAAAGATGAAGCTGTAAATAGTTTATCACACGGTGAAGTATTTGTTTTGCTTTGCATTCAATATCTTATAAATATAACCTGCTGTAGACATTGCAAATGAAAAGTACTGTGATATATTTTGTTTTCATTGAACGTGTGCTTGAAATCTATTAATTCGTCTCTCACAAACTTGTGGTTTTAGAAGAATTAACAACAATAAAAGTCTTCTTTGAACTCAGAAGTGCATTCTTGATATGTTCTGTAAGCTCTGATTACGAGATAAGAAGCAAAGCAGAACATTTTGGTACCAGAAGTGGGGTGAAGAGGCGAATTATAGATTTCTACGTGCACAATTTAAAAGTGTAATTGTTTTTTGTTGTTTGGAGAATTACAGAAGCACGGCAGACCATGTTTGAAAATGCATGTGTAGCTAAACTGCCTGATGGTGCTTTGAGAAACATGTTTTGTGGTGATAAAGCATATTTAGAAAATGTGCCTTTTGAGAGCAGTGATGTTCCTTTTGTTTTTGACAGAAGGGTTTGGATATTTTTATCTGCTTACAGAGAAATGCAGGAGAAATGTAGGCAGTTGGAACATGAAAATGAGAATTTACGTGAGCAAATTAGCCAGAATACATTAATTCAAGATAATGCTGAAAGTTATAAAAATGCTGTTTTAGAAGAATCTTTCTTTTCCCATTCCAGTAATGAGGGGGGTAAGACAGCTTTGAGCTGCTCTGAGCCTCCGTGTGAGCCAGGTTTTTTGGCAGTCAAAGTGCATTCCTTAACTGATAACACAGAGAGCGATGCTCAGAATGTGATTTACGAGTTACCGTTGCAAAATGAAGTAAAACGAAAGATTTTAGAGTTTCTTATTGTTTGCACTAAGCAAAAGACACTGAGTTTCATTAGCTTGTTTGATTTTTGGAAACAGAATAGCCCTCATCTGAGTGAAATCCTAACACTTTGGTATATGGTCACTGGGAAAAATTATATGCAGCTGCGCGCTTGTGATTTGGCAAATTAAATAATGCAGACTTTAGGTTTCTGCGCAGTGCAAGAGGGAAACATAGTGCCCCTAGCTAGGATCATACACTGGATCTGGTACTTGCAAGACAGGGCTAGAGTACCACAGGTAAAAGAGTCACCAGTGAAATTGTGTGCACCATTTGAATTCGTGTCCACTGAGGATAAAAAGCATGTTTGTTTTACCAATGATTCATTGACTGGAATGTTGTTTTCTGGCACAGGAGAAAAAACTGTGTTGTACAATGTGTGTCAGATTTTAAAGCAAGAGCTACGTGAGATGTGTCATTTTTACACTGATTCTTGGTTCATTGCCAATGGTTTAGCCGTTTGTTTTTTCACATGGCTTGCACCTAACTGGTTCAATTCCCTTGCAGATGTTAAAGAGAAAAATTCAGAGAGAGAAATGTACACCCAGAATTCTGACTTAGTGGGAATGGATAAGTGGGTGCACCAGAAATGTGAACAGCTGGGAGAAAAAGCCACTTACAGGTGGGCAGAGAGGAGAGAGATGCACATTCCCCTAGATTTGATAAAAACTGTGCAGCACGCACAAGAGCAATCTGTCATGCAAGCAGTCACAGAGCAGTTGGGGAGAGGAAAGTTACCAGAACAGAAATGGCAAATTGATCAGGTGTTAGGGGGAGTGATTGCTGCAGATTACCAAGGAGAAATCGAAATTGTGCTGATAACTAGAAAATAATATGATTAATTCATACAAATTGGAGACAGAATGGCCCAAATTGTCAAAAGTGCAGTGAATGGAGGTTTGGTAAAAAATGAGTCTGCCCCAGCCCTTCTGACAGTGCAAGAAAAGGGAAGCTGTGGTGCAGCAGATAAAAACCTCAGTGCTGAGGTGTGGGTTGAAGCCCCAAGTGACCCTCCAGAATCTGCAGAAATTATAACAAAGGGCCCCAAAAACGTCCTGCTGATTATAAAACAGGGAAAGAAAGAGGAAGGGTAAATTTTAAATGACAAATGTTATTTGCAAGAAAAGTCATACTTTTTTCTTTTGCAGATCCTACCACGTTTCGCCACTGTCCCTGAGAGTGCTGTGTGGTCCCCCTTCGGGTGTGTGCGCGTGGGGTCGGGGAAGGGACCGAACCCCCAACCTGAACCTGGCTGAGTAAAGTGCCAGCACCATGGATCCATTTTGCGCAAATGGCGCCTTCAGTTCAAGTTCAACTTGTTTGATTGCATTCTTCCACTGGAACTAAGCAACCTTAACAGCTAACTGTCTGTTTTCTCATGTGGAACTCTGACTTTCACTTACATTCCTGCAAACCTTTCAGGTGGACCGTGCACCTTTACATGAGCAGTACTCATGCTACATCAATTGCTATTTTAGAGACACTATAATCTCATTCAGAGTATAAAAGTTTCAGTCTTTTCTGTGTAGATGTATCTGATGTGAAAGGTTATAAGATCAATATGTTAATCCACTTTCATTGCTTTACAGGGATTGCTTTTATCATTCAAATCTGACTTGCTGATAATGTTTTTTTGTTCTGATGTTTTTTTTTTGTTTGAAACAAGAGATATGTGAAACAAAAATTCATTGGTCAAAGGGTGGAATGTGATGCTATTGATTAAGTTTGACCAATGACTTTGTGTTTCACCACTGCGCATATTAGTTGCTCAATGTTCACCAGTAGCACATTGTGGGGGTCATTCCGGCCGGGGTGGGCGGGAGCACCGCCAACAGGCTGGCGGTGCCCCGCAGGGCATTCTGACCGCGGCGGTTTGGCCGCGGTCAGAAGAGGAAAACCGGCGGTCTCCCGCCGGTTTTCCGCTGCCCGACGGAATCCTCCATGGCGGCGCAGCTTGCTGCGCCGCCATGGGGATTCCGACACCCCATACCGCCATCATGTTCCTGGCGGTTCGCCCGCCAGGAACAGGATGGCGGTATGGGGTGTCGTGGGGCCCCTGGGGGCCCCTGCAGTGCCCATGCCAATGGCATGGGCACTGCAGGGGCCCCCGTAAGAGGGCCCCACTTTGAATTTCAGTGTCTGCTGTGCAGACACTGAAATTCGCGACGGGTGCAACTGCACCCGTCGCACCTTCCCACTCCGCCGGCTCCATTCGGAGCCGGCTTCCTCGTGGGAAGGGGTTTCCCGCTGGGCTGGCGGGCGGCCTTCTGGCGGTCGCCCGCCAGCCCAGCGGGAAAACCAGAATGGCCTCCGCGGTCTTTCGACCGCGGAGCGGCCATTTGACGGTTCCCGCCAGGCGGGCGGCTACCGGCTACCGCCGCCCGCCAGCCTCAGAATGAGGCCCTGTATGTTTTGTTCAGCCTAGCCGCCTATTGGCTTTGACATGGCATTAGCCATTACCTTCTGTATTCAGTTTAGCCGCCTATTGGCTTTGACATTGCATTAGCCATTACATTCTGTATTCTGCCTATTGGCTTTGACATGCTGTATTCAGTTTAGCTGCCTATTGGCTTTTAACATGATGTATTCAGTCTAGCTGCCTATTGGCTTTGACATGATATTAGACATTGCATTTTGTATTCAGCTCAGCTGCCTATTGGCTTTGACATGATATTAGACATTGCATTTTGTATTCAGTTCAGCTGCCTATTGGCTTTGACATGATATTATATATTACATTTTGTATTCAGCTCAGCTGCCTATTGGCTTTGACATGACACTGGACATTATGGGGGTCATTCTGACCCTGGCGGCCGGTGGCCGCCAGGGCCACCGACCACGGGAGCACCGCCAACAGGCTGGCGGTGCTCCCACGAGCATTCTGACCGCGGCGGTTCAGCCGCGGTCAGAAGCGGCAAGTCGGCGGGCTCCCGCCGACTTACCGCTGCTCGGGGGAATCCTTCATGGCGGCGGAGCGCGCTCCGCCGCCATGAGGATTCTGACCCCCCCTACCGCCATCCTGTTCATGGCGGGAAAGCCGCCATGAACAGGATGGCGGTAGGGGGGGTCGCGGGGCCCCTGGGGGCCCCTGCCGTGCCTATGCCAATGGCATGGGCACGGCAGGGGCCCCCGTAAGAGGGCCCCGCAAAGTATTTCAGTGTCTGCCTTGCAGACACTGAAATACGCGACGGGTGCCACTGCACCCGTCGCACCTT
Source organism: Pleurodeles waltl (assembly GCF_031143425.1). Taxonomy (NCBI): domain Eukaryota; kingdom Metazoa; phylum Chordata; class Amphibia; order Caudata; family Salamandridae; genus Pleurodeles; species Pleurodeles waltl. Next base: position 140,313,248 of record NC_090446.1, on the reverse strand, counting down.
CCCACTCCGCCAGCTCGATTACGAGCCGGCATCCTCGTGGGAAGGGAGTTTTTCCCTGGGCTGGCGGGCGGTCTTTTGGAGACCGCCCGCCAGCCCAGGGAAAAACTCATAATACCCTCCGCGGTCTTCTGACCGCGGAGCAGTATAATGGGGGCGGAATTCTGGCGGGCGGCCTCCGCCGCCCGCCAGAATCAGAATCACCCCCTATATTTGATATTTAGGTTAGCTGCCTATTGCCTTTAACGTGGAGTTAGACATTGCAGTTGAGAATCCAAGCTGTATTTTTCCAAGCTGTGTTTTTGCACAAGATGAACCAAAATGTTTTCCTCACACCAGACTAGACCTGATAAGAGAGGGTACGTTTGGTGTTGTTCCTTTCTGCTCAGGCTTGGGAAGAGGAGGAGTCTAGGAGATCTGGCCAGTCTCCAAAGGCTTGCGTAGTTTTCCCAGGTCTGAGAGGAGGGGGCACGCTTTTGTAACGGATGACACGGGCTTCCGAGAATTAGATTCTTTTCTGCCTGACTTCGGACTGGAACTTGGCGCCAGTTGCCAGTCTCCCGTGTGGGTAGATAATCTCTTTCTCGCAGTTGACCGGAGTCATCAACTTGCAGACCCCAGAAAGATGAAGCTGTAAATAGTTTCTCACACAGTGAAGTATTTGTTTTGCTTTGCATTCAATATCTTATAAATATAACCTGCTGTAGACATTGCAACTGAAAAGTACTGTGATATATTTTGTTTTCATTGAACGTGTGCTTGAAATCTATTAATTCTTCTCTCACGAACTTGTGGTTTTAGAAGAATTAACAACAATAAAAGTCTTCTTTGAACTCAGAAGTGCATTCTTGATATGTTCTGTAAGCTCTGATTACGAGATAAGAAGGAAAGCAGAACAGAGGGGACTCAAAAAAAGGGGAGATGATGGTGCCTCTGTATGGCGGCCGCCATCTTGGAGTGGATCGAATTCAGTTCACAGCTGCTCTGTGAATAACACTAAAAGAGAAGAAAAAAACACAAATCATTTGTCAGCTGTAAAGTGGAAGAGCAGAAGAAGGAAGGGTTGTACAAAGTTTAGAAAACCCATTTATTATTGATCCAAAATAAATAGTACTGTAAAGGAACTCTAAAGAGACGGGACTCTGTCTGGACTAGAAGTAATGTCGCTCTGAAAGGGATCTATTTCCTGAGCAGAAAAGATGATTAGGTGTGGTAAAACATCTTAAAAAATGCTAAAGGATAAATTGTGAAGCTCTGTCTGTATAGTAACGGGACGTCCCTGGAAAGTCTCATGGGTGAGAGACAGAATGTCTCAATGAAGAGGAAGAACAGCCCAAAAAGTTGATACCCAGAGCAATATATCTGATAAATGCTCAGGAAACATGGCTGGTCAGCTACGGTGATAGGGTCCACCATGGGATCTCGTCATTGAGGCCTTCGCTGGATGTTTTAAGTTTAAAAATCCAACGTTGTTCAGTCCTAAACAAGTATTTAGGGTCCTTGTCATTGTATTTAGGGACTTGTAAGACAATCCACCACAGGTCATTGGGACCATGGTTAGCTTCCAAAAAATGAGCGCTCAATTTTGTTCTAATTCGGGAACATCTAATATTACTACGGTGTTCGTTAATTCTTTGTTTGACAGGTCTTGTTGTTATACCCACATATTGTAAATTGCAGGGGCATGTTATCAAATAGATACAGTGTCGGTGTTACAATTTGTGTGTTTGATCAGCCGCCAGGCACCTACATACTTAAGATCAAGTGCATCTACCCGTTTGGTTAAAGGACAGACGTTACAGGAGCCACAAGGATAGTGTCCGGAGACAGGGGGTAAACTCCATAAGGTGGACTGATCATGTGAGTCACCTTGTTCGCGTGGTCATGTGTGAATCACTAAATCTCTGATGTTCGGAGATCTTTTGAAAGCAAACAAAGGTCTGTTGATATGAGCCCTTCCACTGAGTAGAATATTCCACCTTTTGTTAATGAGTTTTTTCACGGTATTTGGCATGGGAGTGTAAGTGGATACACAAGTCAACCGTGTTTGGTCATCCCGTGTGGTAGGTGCCAATAGAGCTTCACGATGATTATTGCGAGCTCTCTTGTAAGCCGGGTTGATAATCCTGGTGGGGTAATGTCGATGCTGTAATTTGTCTTTCAACTCACGTGCCTGTACTTCGAATGATTCTACTGTGGAACAATTGCGACGCAGTCTCAAGAACTGGCTGAATGGCAGGTTATCACGTAGAGCTTTAGGATGGTGACTATCATACAGGAGCAGACTGTTCCGGTCAGTAATTTTATTATAGGTGTCGGTAACTAGTTTGCCGTTCACAATTTGGATCCTTAAATCTAAGAAAGGTACTTGTGTACTAGAGACATGCGCTGTAAATCTCAAAACGGGATCCAGGGTGTTGATCCAACTGGTAAATAGGTCAACTGTCTGGAGGGGTCCTTGCCAAATGATAAGAATTTCATCTATATATCAACGCCATAACTTAATGTTGTCAAAAAAAGGATTGGATGTTGGTAGAATGAAAAGTTTTTCAAACTGGTACATGTATAAGCATTCCAGGCTAGGAGCAAAAGTGCTACCCAACGAGGTTCCTCTTATCTGGTGATACAGCGAATCTTCAAATTGGAAGAAATTTTGTGTCATTGCCAGATCAGCACAGTGCATTATAAAATGTACCGGAGTCGAGGAAGTCCATGGCTGCTGGAGAAGGGCGGACTCAACGACCTGAAGAGTAGCTGCCTGGGGAATATTAGTGTATAAAGATTCTACATCTAGAGTGATCAAAACTTCAACATGAATTGAAGAGTTGATGACCTCGATCAGATTGAGGACATCTTTGGTGTCCCTAAGGTAGGTACTCAAACTTTTCACTAGTGGCTGAAGAAATGAATCACAAAAAGTTGATAGTGGTTCCAGGATAGAGCCAATGCCAGAAACTATGGGGTGCCCAGGAGGAGGTAGGGTGCCCTTATGGATTTTAGGAAGGCAGTAGAAGTACGGAGTCCGGGATGGTTAGTTACCAAAATTTCAGCCTCCTTTGGAATGATCCATGAGTTAGTTTTGGCCTCATTGACCATACATTTAATCTGGGACTGTAACCTGTATGTTGGATCCCGACTCAGGGGTGCATAATAAGTGGTGTCACTCAAAAGGCGGAGACATTCCTGCTTATAATCAGTTGTATCCATAATCACGATGGCTCCACCCTTATCAGCTGGTTTAATGACTATCGATTGGTCTCTCGACAGTGTCCAACACCATTACCCACAGAACACCACGCATCGCACACTACACACCACTACATATCAGCACACTTATCACCCCACACATCACTTACACCACCCCATGGCACGGCAAAGACACCCCAGGTTCTTGGAGGAGGAGCTCAGGGTCATGGTGGAAGAAATCGCCCGGGTAGAGCCACAGCTATTCGGATCACAGGTGCAGCACACCTCAATTGCAAGGAAGATGGAGCTATGACGAAGAATAGTGGACAGGGTCAACGCAGTGGGACAGCACCCAAGAAATCGGGATGACATCAAGAAGAGGTGGAACGACCTACGGGGGAAGGTGCGTTCCGTGGTCTCAAGACACCACCTGGCGGTTCAGCGGACTGGCGGCAGACCCCCACCTCCTCCCCCGCAACTAACAACATGGGAGTGGACTCTGGTAAGTCAAATCTTAACTATTACATCCCCCACCCTCCCTGCATGCCAGCACATACCCCCACCCTCACCCTCACCCCAACTCCTCACAAATGTCCTAACATCACAAACCACACATCCCAAACCCAAGCCCTTCATGCAACAACAAAGCATGGACACTAAAGCATGCCCACTGCACATACCCATACACCCCCTAAACCATCATCACACTAGGTCCCACACAGAAATGCAAGCCCCTGGGTACACGGTCACCCACCCATTGCACACCATGACACACACAGATGTAATAAACATCCTTTTATACCCCTGCAGGACCCCTACCCAACATCACCGGACAGGAGGGTCCACACCACCAACAGAAGAAGCCCACAGTGATGACAGCACCTCTGTCCAACTGGATCTAGATGACCAGCCCCGGCCCATCGGGGACCTTTGGACAGTCGGTTCCCCTGACACATCACATGCCACTACAGAGCTTCCCCCCTCTGGAAACACCAGCACAGCACCCACCCAGCGGGCCCATACCACCGTCCCTAGGACACATCAATCAGCTGTGTGTCCACCACTAAAGGGAACCCAGGCTAACCCACCACCCCAACAACAACAGGGACCTGGGGGCAGTGGTAGTGGGCACACGGTCCAGGGGACGGAGGCCCAGGAACACTGGAGAACTGGGAGGGCTGCTGTGCGACAGGGGGCGGACAGGACAAGGGAACCCACTCTCCGCGAGACCCTCTCCTCCATCATGGGAGCCTACCACACCTCCCAGGAGACGATGGCAACGGTACTGGCCAAGTTTCAGGAGACCCACCGCCTGCAGGAGGAACAGTATATGGGCTTCAGGGAGGAACTCAGAACCATCAACTCCACCCTGGGCACCATCATATGGGTGCTGAAGGAACTCGTGAACACCAGGAGGGACACTGTGGCACTACAAGGGGCCCCTGACACTAGCCTGGACGATGAACTGCCCACCAACTCCGCCGGCGCTAGTGGACAGGACGCCCCGCCACAGGACCACCACACCAGCACCCCACCCTCTGCAGAGGGAGAACCACCTCGCAATCGGTCCCTGGGATCCAGGAACAAGACAGAGAACAATGCCAAGACCCCCGCCAAGAAATGAGACCACCCTGATTGTCATCCTACTGTCCCACTTTGTCACCCTGTCCATCCTTAAACTGCCCCAGCTCCACTTCCTATGCCCAAATGGGCAATGCACCTGTTAGACTAATAGACTGGACTCTGCCATGGACATTCCTCCACCATCACCCCTCACCATTTTACTACCCCCTCCAATATTGAGCACTTAAATAAATACCCTTAAAGCACAAAACAATCTGGAGTCCGTCTGTGATTTCGGAATACTGTATAGCAATAACTGTGTCAAAAAGCTTTTTCATTGGTAATGTCAACATATCTATTTCATACAGCTCTAGTCCATGAGGAATCAAAGCAGATGTCACACAGTGGGACCCACATCTGTGAAATCGTAAGGGAAAGTGACAACTCAGTGACCATACACTGGGTGAAAATGACAGACAGTAGAGAGGCAGTAGTGTTTGAGTACATGTAGTAGGCAGGTCTGTACTCTTACCTGTGTCTCACTGGAAATATTGCTGGATCACTGAGTCCCTGTTGTCCATGTCTTCTTCCTCTGCTTCATCGTCTTCACTGTCCAAAGGCTCCACAGCTGCAACAACACTGCCATCTGGACCATCCTCCTGCAGAAAAGGCACCTGTCGTCGCAAAGCCAAGTTGTGAAGCATACAGCAGGCCACGATGATCTGGCACACCTTCTTTGGTGAGTAGAATAGGGATCCACCTGTCATATGGAGGCACCGGAACCTGGCCTTCAGGAGGTCGAAGGTCCGCTCGATCACCCTCCATGGGCCTCATTGTAGCGTTCCTCTGTCCTTGTCCTGGGATTCCTCACTGGGGTTAGTAGCCATGACAGGTTGGGGTAACCAGAGTCAGAGGGACAACTGTTAGACACACACTAACCTGGAGGGATATCCCCAGACCCACACAACCATTCCCACTAACTAGCTTCCAGGTGCTCACCTAATAGCCACACACAGTGCCTCTGGAGTTGACCCATCAGATAAGGGATGCTGCTATTCCGCAGGATGTAGGCGTCGTGCACTGAGCCAGGGAACATGGCATTCACATGGGAGATGTACTGGTCTGCCAAACATACCATCTGTACATTCATGGAATGATAACTCTTCCAGTTTCTGTACACCTTTTCACTCCTGTGTGGGGGACCAAAGCCACATGGGTCCCATCAATGGCACCTATGATATTGGGGATAAATCCCCGGGCATAGAAATCACCTTTCATTGTAGGCAAATCTTCCACCTGAGGGAAAACGATGTAGCTTCGCATGTGTTTCAGCAGGGCAGACAACACTCTGGACAACACGTTGGAAAACATAGGCTGGGACATCCCTGATGCTATGGCCACTGTTGTTTGAAATGACCCACTTGCAAGGAAATGGAGCACTGACAGCACCTGCACTTGAGCGGGGATTCCTGTGGGATGGCAGATAGCTGACATCAGGTCTGGCTCCAACTGGGTACACAGTTCCTGGATTGTGGCACGGTCAAGCCTGTATGTGATTATCACATGTCTTTCCTCCATTGTTGACAGGTCCACCAACGGTCGGTACACCGAAGGATGCCGCCATCTCCTCACATGTCCCAGCGGACTGTGCCTATGAAGGACAACAGCGAGCACAGAGTCAAACAACTCAGAGGTACGTACCCACAGCTTACACAGAACACCAATCATAATCTAAAAAGTGGCCTGCATGTGTGTTGAGTCTAGGCCTAGGTATGTGTGACGCAGTTGAAAATGAAGCCATGTGGGCCCCTGAAATGGCAGCTGCCTGACCTGTAAAGTGGGACAATGGGATGTGAGGTAACTGCGCTGGCGTTGTATACCGTTGCGGTAGGCGGTCGAAGACCGCAGCGCAATGCTGCATTGGTTAACATTGGACCCTATGGGTCCCAGGAGCCAATGACGATGTACGCCGGCGGTGACGGTACGCATCACCGCGGACGTGACCGCCATTTTCTATCTGTTCAATCACTCGATACCTGATCTTCGACAGGAGAGGACCTACACTGCAAGTGCTGCTGTGACCTCGGTCTGGAAGAAACAATGGCTCGAGTGTCTGGGGAAAGGGCCCCTGCCTTCACATCGGAGGAGTTGGAGAAACTCGTGGACGGGGTCCTCCCCCAGTACACGCTACTCTACGGTCCTCCAGACAAACAGGTAAGTACACTGGGAGTATGATGTATGTGCTATGCCTGTGTGGAGAGGGGTGGATGTAAGAAGGAAGGGGGGAGAGTGCAGTGTGCATGAAACGACGGTGAATGCATGTGCCACATGGCAAGGGTAGGAATGGGGGACAATCACTTTGACGGTGCAGTTGGTAAAAACTTTCTCTTCCCCCTGTACAAATCATGTAGGTCAGCGCCCACCAGAAAAAACATATTTGGCGTGCCATCGCCAAGGATGACCGGACCCTGGGGGCCTACCACAGACGGAGCACCCACTGCCGGAAAAGATGGGAGGACATTCGCCGCTAGAGCAAGAAGACGGCGGAGGCTCAGCTGGGGATGGCCTCCCAATGTGGGAGGGGTGCCCGTTGCACCATGACCCCTCTGATGTTCAGGATCCTGGCTGTGGCGTACCCGGAGTTGGATGGGCGCTTGAGGGCATCACAGCAGCCACAAGGGGGTGAGTACACTCGCATTCTGCTGACTTTGTGTGCAGTGGAGGGGTCTGGGTGGGGGAGGTGGGCTGTGGGTTTCCCTAGGCCAGGGCGAGTTCCATAGGCAAGGTCCCTCCGTAAGGCAGGCCATGTGGCACCCCACCCCACCTCTGTAGAGTGACAACTACACCTAGTCATGCCCCTGTGTCATCTATGTGTGCAGATGTCGTCCATAGCCTTGTAGGCCATTTCCCAGGAATTGAACAGTGGAGCCCAAGAGCGTGGCGTAGTGCAGGGGGCTTCTGTGTCTGTCGTGTCCGTCAACGGTAGCGGTAATGCATGCACTCAACGTGTCTTTCTTCTGTCGTTCCTCCCCCTTTTTGTGGTCTCCCTGTCCTTGTGTGCATTAGCATGATCAGGCGGAGGAGTAGTGGCACCGGAGCACCAGGGGGCTGCATCCCACATGGCCATGGAGGGCCACACTACGGAATCGGACTTCACCAGTGGGACGGAGGGCGAGGGGAGCCCACGGCGGGGACAGGAGCTGAGACCAGTGACACCGACTCGTCCTCTGATGGGAGCTCACTTGTGGTGGTGGCAACATCTGTGCTACCCCCATCTACAGGTACAGCCGCCACCCCCCCTTCCAGCACCGCCCTCCCAGCAGCTCCTCAGCCTTCACCCCGTGCCCCAGTCACCCCTGCTGCCCTCAATGAGGAGGCCATTGACCTCCTCAGGTCCCTCACTGTTGGGCAGTCTACCATTTTGAATGCCATCCAGGGTGTAGAAAGGCAGTTGCAACAAACAAATGCATTCCTGGAGGGCATTCATTCTGGTCAGACAGCCCTTCAGCGAGCTTTTCAGATTTTGGCCTCAGCACTGATGGCAGCCGTTGTCCCTGTGTCTAGCCTCCCCCCTCCAAATACCTCCACCCCGACCCAATCCCCTGTACCTCAGCCTATCCCAAGCACACCTACAGACCAGCATGCACACACGTCAACACACAAGGGAAGCTCAGGAAAACATAAGCACCACACATCCCACAGGCACTCACGCAAGCATCACAAACATGCAGATACACCAACATCCACTGCCTCCACTGTGTCCCCCTCCTCCTCGTCTCCCTCCTCCCTCCCTGTCTCGTCTACACTCACACCTGCATGCACTACCTCTACAGCCACTACGTCCCTCTCCAGCACACCCCGCTCACGTGCAGTCACCACCCCCACTACCTTTCACACGTCCCCCGTGTCCTCTCCCAGTGTGTCTGTGACGCCCCCTCCGAAGATACACAAACGCAGACACACACCCACCCAACAGCCATCCACCTCACGACAGCCTCCAGAGTCAGCAAATGAAAACCTCCTACAACCACAACCTCTTCCTCCACTCCCAAACCCCCTCCAGCTACCCGTCCCAGTGTGTCAACAAAACTTTTCCTGTCCAACCTTGACCTCTTTCCCACACCTCCCCCAACCCGTCCGTCTCATAGGTCCCGAACTAGCACCTCAGCCACAACATCTCAGGGACCAGTGGTGCCTGTAGTAACCGGAATCTGGAGTGCACCGGCCACCAGTGCAGCCAGTATGGCACAGAGCCACAGCACAGACAGTCCCCCACCTGTGAAGCATCAGAAATTGGCCAGTGCCCGGCGGGAGAGGGGGAAGACTCCAGCCACCAAAGCCGCTCTCAGTGGTCCCGGTGGGAGTGTGGAGTCAGCTGTGACACCTTCCAAGGTGGGGAAGGGCCACAAGAAACCCGGCAAGTCTGGGCAGAGCAGCACGGCGGAGAAGACCGCAATCATCCCCGCTGCCCAGGAGGCCAGCACCAGCCCAGCTGCCCAGGAGGCCACCGCCAGCACCAGCCCAGCTGCCCAGGAGGCCACCGCCAGCACCAGCCCAGCTGCCCAGGAGGCCACCGCCAGCACCAGCCCAGCTGGGCCATGAAGGATAGCTAGCAAAAGCCCCGCTGGGCCATGAAGGACCGCCAGCACCAGCCCCAGCCCCGCTGGGCCATGAAGGAGCACCAGCAAAAGCCCCGCTGGGCCATGAAGGAGCGCCAGCACCAGCCCCGCTGGGCTATGAAGGACCGCCAGCACCAGCCCCGCTGGGTCATATAGGACCGCCAGCACCAGCCCCGCTGGGCCATGAAGGACCGCCAGCACAAGCCCCACTGGCCCATGAAGGACCGCCAGCACAAGCCCCGCTGGCCCATGAAGGACCACCAGCAAAAGCCACGCTGGGCAATGAAGGTCTGCCAGCAGCTGAGTCCCTGCAATGGAGACCACCGTCTCAAGCACCGCTGACCATGGCACCGCCGTCTCAAGCACCGCTGACCACGGCACCGCCGCCTCAAGCACCGCTGGCCCATGAACGCCAAGGGCACTGACGCTACTGAGTCCGTCACGGGGAGAATGAAGCACTCTGGGCACCATGCCCCCTACAGAACCAGTGGAGAGATCCATCCACTACCTCTGTCCTTAGCAGGATGAAGCACTCTGGGCACAATGCCCCCCCCAGAACCAGTGGAGACTGTCATCCACTTGAGAGACTGTGGCTTTGCACTCCCCAGGATGGAACAGTCAGCAAGCCACCCACTGTAGAGACTTGAGAGACTGTGGCTTTCCACTCCCCAGGACGGGACAGTGGGCAACCCACCCACTGTAGAGACTTGAGAGACTGTGGCTTTGCACTCCCCAGGATGGAACAGTGGGCAAACCACCCACTGTAGAGACTTGAGAGACTGTGGCTTTGCACTCCCCAGGATGGAACAGTGGGCAACCCACCCACTGTAGAGACTTGAAAGTCTGTGGCTTTGCACTCCCCAGGATTGAACAGTGGGCATGTGGCCCCCTCGTGGATTTGGCGTCGTGCACTCAACCGGCTGAGGTGCCCCCCCTTTCCCTCCCCCTGAGGTGCCTGTTTAGTTGTTCTCTGATGCCCCTGCAGTGTTCTCTCCGTCATGGTCGGGGATATTGTGTGGGCCTCGCCCATACCGTGTGGGCCCAGTGTTCCACAGACTTAATTGGAGCACTACCTGGACTACTATGCTTGGTATATATTTTGTAAATGGTGTATATATATATATGTTTGCCTACTTGATTTTAATATAGTACAATGGTTACACTCATTTTCTATTGTCTTTGCATTCTTCCGGAAGGGGGTTGGGGGGGTGTAACTGTGATGTATTAATATGCATTAGTGTGTGTGTTGTAGTGGGTGGGGGTGTTGCGTGTTGCGTGTGTGTGTGTCTGTTTTTTCCCTCCCCCCTCCCCTGTGTCGTAGGTGCAGTACTCACCGTGGTCTTCGCCGCCGGCATTCGTGCACCTGGTAGAGGAGCAGGAAGACTATCGCAGGTAGAATTTGGAGTTCCAGGTCGATGGTGTCCTAGTTTTTTGTGGGGTGTGTAGAGGTGAGCGTTTTCCCTTTGGAATTCCTGTTTCCGACGCGTTTTTATCCGCCGGAAAAGGTAGCGGATTGGTGGGTTGTAATACTGTGGGCGGTACATTGTCTCCTGCCTGTCTGTTGGCAGTGACCGCCGTGTTGTTTGTCTGTACCGCCGTGGTGGTCGGAGTGTTAAAGTGGCTGTCTTTGTTGGCGGTTTCCGCCACGGTCGTAATTGCAAATTTTTACCGCCGGCCTGTTGGCGGTCTTACCGCCGCTTTAACACCATCCGCCAGGGTTGTAATGACCACCAGAGTCTTTGGTAAAATGGCAATAAGCTATTTTAAAAGTGGACACAGTGCAAAAATCAACAGTTCCTGGGGGAGGTAAGTATTGGTTAGATTGTGAGGTAAGTAAAACACTTACAAGTCTCAGTTCTGGGGCATAGGCAGCCCACCGTTGAGGGTTCAAGGCAACCCCAAAGTTACCACACCAGCAGCTCAGGGCCGGTCAGGTGCAGAGGTCAAAGAGGTGCCCAAAACACTTAGGTGCCTATGAAGAACAGGGGTGCTCCGGTTCCAGTCTGCCAGCAGGTAAGTACTCGCGTCTTCGGGGGGCAGACCAGGGGGGATTTTGTAGAGCAATGGGGGGACACAAGTAGGCACACCAATCACACCCTCAGCGGCACAGGGGCGGCCGGGTGCAGTGTGCAAAGCAGACGTCGGGTTTCAGATAGGAATCAATGGAGGGACCCAGGGGTCACTCTAGCGATGCAGGCCGGCACGGGGGCTTCTCGGGACAGCCACCACCTGTGCTAGGCAGAGCGTCGTCTGGGGGTCACTCCTCTGCTGAGGTTCGGTTCCTTCAGGTCCTGGGGGCTGCGGGTGCAGTGCTGGTTCCAGGCATTGGGTCCCTTGTTACAGGCAGTCGCGGTCGGGGGAGCCTCTGGATTCTCTCTGCAGGTGTTGCTGTGGGGGCTCAGGTGGGTCGTCTCTGGCTACTCATGGGCTCGCAGTCGTCGGGGGGAGTCCTCTCTGTGGTGTTTGTTCTCTGAATCTCGAGACAGGGCGTCAGGTGCATAGTGTGAAGTCTCACGCTTCCAGATGGAAACGTGCAGTCTATGAAAGTTGCTTCTTTGTTGCAAAGAAGTAGCTGGTTTTGAGCAGGGCCGCTGCTCACAGGAGTTTCTTGGTCCTTTAGTCCAGGGGAGTCCTCTGAGGCTTCAGAGGTCGCTGGTCCCTGTCGGATGCGTCGCTGGTTGCAGGTTTTTGAAGTTGGAGACCGGCCGGTAGGACTGGGGCCAAAGCAGTTGTCGTCGTCCGTCTTCTCTGCAGGCTTGTAGGTCAGCAGTCCTTGTTTCTTCAGGTTGCAGGAATCTGATTTTCTGGGTTCAGGGTTGCCCCTAAATACTCAATTTAGGGGTGTGTTTAGGTCTGGGGCAGTAGCCAATGGCTACTGTCCTTGAAGGTGGTTACACCCTCTTTGTGCCTCCTCCCTGAGGGGAGGGGGGGCATATCCCTATTCCTATTGGGGGAATCCTCCAAAATCAAGATGGAGGATTTCTAAAGGCAGGGGTCACCTCAGCTCAGGACACCTTAGGGGCTGTCCTGACTGGTGGGTGACTCCTCCTTGTTTTTCTCATTATCTCCCCTGGACTTGCCGCCAAAAGTGGGGGCTGTGCCCAGGGGGCAGGCATCTCCACTAGCTGGAGTGCCCTGGGGCATTGTAACACAAAGCCTGAGCCTTTGAGGCTCACTGCTAGGTGTTACAGTTCCTGCAGGGGGGGAGGTGTGAAGCACCTCCACCTAGTGCAGGCTTTGTTTCTTGCCTCAGAGGGCACAAAGGCCCTCACCCCGGGGGGGGGGTCAGAAACTCATCTCTTAGCAGCAGGCTGGCACAGACCAGTCAGTCCTGCACTGAAGGATTTGGTAAAATACAGGGGTCATCTCTAAGATGCCATCTGTGTGCATTTTTTAATAAATCCAACACTGGCATCAGTGTGGGTTTATTATTCTGAGAAGTTTGATACCAAACTTCCCAGTATTCAGTGTAGCCATTTTGGAGCTGTGGAGTTTGTTTTTGACAAACTCCCAGACCATATACTTAATATGGCCACACTGTACTTACAATGTCTAAGAATAGACTTAGACACTGTAGGGGCCTATTGCTCATGCAGCTATGCCCTTACCTGTGGTATAGTGCACCCTGCCTTAGGGCTGTAAGGCCTGCTAGAGGGGTGACTTACCTATGCCACAGGCAGTATTTTGTGTGCATGGCATCCTGACGGGGATGCCATGTCGACTTTGCCTTTTTCTCCCCACCAACACACACAATCTGCAATGGCAGTGTGCATGTGTTAGGTGAGGGGTCCCTAAGGGTGGTACAACACATGCTGCAGCCCTTAGAGGCCTTCCCTGGTCACTGGACCTTTGGTTCCACTGGTACCTTTTACAAGGGTCTTATCTGTGTGCCAGAGGTGTGCCAATTGTGGAAACAATGGTACATTTTTAGTGAAAGAACACTGGTGCTGGGGCCTAGTTAGCAGGGTCCCAGTACACTTCTCAGTCAAGTCAGCATCAATATCAGGCAAAAAGTGGGGGGTAACTGCAACAGGGAGCCATTTTCCTACAACCAGGTATCAGTGCAGCTGATCAGATATACAGTTATTCAAAATGTGCTCTCTTAGAATCAAATTGTATAAGCCCTGATAGTCACTCATGCAAACAGCCTTCCAAAGCCTTAACTGAGCAGTCCGCAAAATCTACCCAATCCTGGGAGGACTCCTTTTTGGTTTCCCTGAACTTGATCCTGTATTGTTCAGTGGTCAAACCATAACCATCTAACAGTGCATTTTTGAGTGCTGTATAATTGTCTGCATCTTCCTCTCTGACAGTGAGGAGTTTGTCTCTGCCTTTGTCAGAGAATGAGAGCCACGAGATCCCTGCCTACTTCTTCTGGGGGACCTTGTGAACTTTACAGGCCCTCTCCAAAGCAGTGAACCATCTGTAAATAACATCTCCCACCTTGTAAGATGGAACTATCTTGCTCAGGTTACTAAAATCGTAAGAGTCCTCCCTGATTCTGGTGCCCCTAAAGCTAAGATTGCTGCCACCATGGGGTGCTAATCCCAAACCCTGTCACTCTCTTTCCACTGCCAAGGCCTCCATATCTAGAGCCAGCTGATGCAGCTGCAGCCTCAGCTTGCACTCCTCCAACATCAGTTTCCTAAGTTCCCTATCTAAGGAATCTTTCCCTGAGGTGGAGCAGGGGGCCCCCTCAGATACCCCTCAGATACTGAGGAGACGTGAATTGGCAAAGGAGGACCTATCCCTCCTGCGAACTCTCTGAACCAACCCTCTAGGAGTAAAGGTGGGCCTACTGACATGACCCCACCCATTCACTACCTGCAGTGCTCCTAACAAGGCTGTGGTGTTCCCAGGATTCTTCCTGACCCTCCCCAGTGTGGCCAAAATCTACCATGTCTAGGAGCCCCTCCTTCTGGCTGCCTGGAAGAGTAACCCTAGAAGCAGACTCTTGTTGGGATTTCTCCATGTCTTCAGTTTTCTATAGGCACACATCTCCCTTAGCTCTTGGAAAGCAAGACCCCCATAGTGAGAGTCTAGAGTTGTCCTCTAATGAAAACATTCTTGCTAGAGTGGTGTAGGTGTACCTAACTACTCTAACAACTAGGCTCCCTAGGAAACTTTGAAGCAAGGGCTATGCTAGACCCCAGCGTAGCCAAACTTAGGAGACTAGAAATCCTGACAACTAAGTGCAGTGTGTATGTAACAGCTAGTACTATTCTTAACTGTGGAAAGTGACTAGTGACACAGTGGTAAGGCAATTGCAAGCGTCTTATCCTATCACTGCTACTTATGTAGGAAGCTGGCCTGGTGTGTGGTAAGCACCTATGGAGTTATCACCTTATACCAGGTCCAGGTATCTGCTATTAGTGAAGTGTAGGCAGTGACGAGGAAGCCAGGGCTCTCTAGAGGTAGCTGTGAATGAGCAGCAAAGACTTATCTAGGCGACTTCCAAAGCTTATGCAATACCACTATAGTAATACAGCACTTGCACACGTGAAAGAACCACACAGTGTTCCAAAAATATAGGTTCTTTATTATAGTAACACTATTACTAAAAATACTGTATAGGCAATACCCCAATTGGAGGTAAGTAAACACATTAGTATTTACACATTAGCAATCAAAAATAGCATAGAAAGCAATAGACATTAGTAAAAGCAATAGCAAACAGTGAGGGCCCGGGTGGGGGGGGGGACCAAACCATATACTAAGAAAGTGGAATGTAAAAGGCAGTTCCCCACCCAAGGATGTAGAATCAGGAGAAGAGAGCTGGAGGAACTAGGAACTCCAAAATGTAGCTACCAGTGTGCCCACCAGCAACCAGGAGAGGAGAGGTAAGTACCTGGATTTCACCAAACCCAACAAGAGGACTTTGGAAAAGGATTCTGCAGGAACCAGACAAGACTGGAAGAACCCAAAGGTGGATCCTAACAGAAGAGGACCTGCAAAGGAAAAAGACCAACTCCTGTTCATGATGGACTGTCCGGCAGTGACAGGAGCCACTACCCACCCTTCTGTGGATGCAGGACCAAGTCAACAGTAGATGGAGAAAGTCAGCAGTGCAGCACAGGAGCAGAAGAGGAGTTCCAGAAGTGATGCAAGTGATGTCCCACATCGACGGTTAGAGTGCAGCCGGTCAGTGGTGCTGGAAAACTACAAAAAAACCTTCGCAAATGCAAGAGTCAGAGAAGAAGGTTCTGCAAGGCTGAAAAGAACCAGCAAGGTCCAGGAGACTCGACCCAAGGAGGGGAGTCCGGGGTGACCCTCAGCAGCTGGGAGAGCCACAAGAAGAGAAGGCAGCTCCCACAGGCGACTCACAGGCAGCAGGTACGGGAGTCGCAGTGAGGCCCACTCAGCACACCTGAAAAGGAGTCCAACGTCACTGGAGTAGCAGGCAGGAGACTGTGCTTTGGAGGAAGGAGTTCTGGGGGCTGGGGCTATATGGAGCCTGAAGATCCCTTGGAGGAGGAGCAAACAAGCCTTGGTAGCTGCAAGAGTCGCAGTGCATAGGGGTACTGTCCTGCAAGAAGAGGCAAGGGCTTACCATCTCCCAAGTTGGACAACTGGCAGAGAGAGACCAAGAGGACAACTCCATACCACCACCTGTGATGCAGGATCCATGAAGTTCCAGAGGAGAACAGATCCACGCAGCCAGAATTTGTTGCTATTGGTGCCTGCAGATGCATGGGAGTGACTCCTTCACTCCAAGGGAGATTCCTTCTTACTTCTTGTGCAGGCTGAAGACTCGCTGCCCTCGGAGGATGCACAGCTGGAGAAATGTTACAGTTGCTGGAAGGAGCTAGAGAAACAATGTTGCAAAGCTGAGTCGTCGCTGAAGTTGCAGATTGTCGGTTCCTGGAGGGTATAGTTGAGCCCCAGTGGCCAGAAGATGAAGTAAACGATGAACAGGAGTCCTGCTGGAATCTTGGACCCACCTTAGAGGGAGACCCTAAATAGCCCAGGAAGGGGGATTGGTCACTTAGCAGAATGACCACCTATCAGGAGGGGAATGTGACGTTACCTGCCTGACCTGGCCACTTAGATGCTCCCAGAGGCCTCTGCCCGCCTTGGATTCAAGATGGCAGAATGAAGTGGCCACCTGGAGGAGCTCTAGGCACCACCCCTGGGGCAGTGATGGACAGGGGAGTGGTCACTCCCCTTTCCATTGTCCAGTTTCATGCCAGAGCAGAGACCACCTTGTGACAAGGCTGGATTGAAATCTTTTATTGGATTGTGTACATTTTATTCACGTTTTTTTAACGATTATGCTGCTAAAACCAAGTCTTTGACTAATTTGTTAAAGAAAAACGTTGCATTTGAACGGAAAAAAAACTGTCAGGTGGCATTTGATTGGGTCAAGTCCCAATTAGTAGGATCAATAATTTTAAAACCGAAGTGCAGTGTATCATAACTGTGGATGCTAGTAACTATGGTGTGGGTGCAGTGTTGACTCAAGTGAAAGGAGGTATGGGAAATACCTTGGGTTGTACGGCAAGGGTTTTGAGAGGATCTGAAATTAACTTTTCAGTTATTGAAAAGGAACTGTTGGCGTGTTGGTGGGCTATTAGGAAAATTTCATACGAATATATGGTGTAACAAGTTTGTTTTGTGCACTGATCATAGCCCCCTGGTTTCTATTTTAACAGGAGACAAGATTAAGGAATTGACACCTCGTATTTCAAGACTGGTCACAAAGTTACTGCAATACGATTTTGAAGTCCACTACATTCCAAGTAACAGGAATGTTAGGGCAGTTTTTATATATAGGTTCCTGACACATGAAGAATCTAGCATTAGAGTGTGTGAAGAAGAAGATGATGTAGATAATTGTTTTATAGCTGCCATAGATTTAGAGGGTATGTGTGCAGTGAGTGAAAATTAGTGGAAGGAGGAATTGGCAAAGGACATGACATTGGCACAGGTCATGAAATTTGTAAAAAATGGATGGCCCAGAGAAAGAAATGTTCCAATTCACTTCCAGATATTTGTTAAAGTATCTGAAGAAATGTCAGTTCAAGGTGACATTCTCCTGAGTGGTGAGAGGTTTGTTGCCCTGGAAAGACAAAGAATTGTTGCTGGTGCGCATGAGGGTCAACTAGGTAGAACACTTACAAAGCATAGGTTAAATGAAACATTTTGGTGGCTTGCAATGGATCAGTGTGTTTGATGCATTTGTGAATGAATGTGTACTATGCAACTGTTGTGAAAAGGGATTCAAAGTGAGAACTCCACCTTTACAACCTATTGACTTACCTTCAAGGCCTTGGGAAAAGGTGGGAATTGACTTAATTGGTCCTTTCAACATGTCACCAGTTTCATTGAAATTTGCTGTAGTTTTAATTGAATATTACTCAAAGTGGCCAGAAATTGAATTTATAGGTGATCTCTCAACGAGGAATGTGATTGAATTCTTGAGAGATGTGTTTCTACGTGAGGGGTTTCTGTCTTTTATTGTGTCTGACAATGGTGTGTAATTTGTAAGTCATGAATTTAAGAAATGTTTGCTAGAAGGAGATGTCAGGCATATCAGGAGTAAACTTTACCATCCTCAAACTAATGGTCTTGTGGAACGTATTAATCGAGTGTTGGGGAATTGTGTGCAGTGGGCTATTTCTAACAAGTCGAATGTTCAAATTGCAGTAAGATGCATGCTTTGGTTTTATCGCACAACTCCCCATTCGTCCACTGGGTTTTCTCCTTTTGAGTTATTGCGTGGTAGGAAACCTACATTAAAAATCTGTCCTGGCTGGATGTCCAAGTGGATTAAACAAAGTGAGTGGAGTGAGATTGATGGTATAGTCAGAAAAAATGTTCAGGTGGTGCAGTTCAAGCAAAATAAATATTTAGATTCATCCAAAAAACTTTGTTCCCACCAGTTGGTGGTTGGAGATAAAATAAGGATTATGTTACCTGTTCACAAGAAGAAAGGTGGGAAGAAGTTTTCAGAACCAATGTTTATTGACAGGATATGTGGAAATGCTGTTAGAGTCAATATGCGTAATTGGTGGAATGTTGATAAAGTGGTTAAGGATGAGTGTGACAGAACAAATGATTCTAATCAATCTTTTGTTTTTCAGAGAATTAAGGTTTCAAGTGAACATGTTGTTAACCCAAAATATGTAAATAGATTTAATCAAGATTTGTACGTCCATAGAAGTTGTTGGCAAAGGGTCAAACCTTTGAGATACCGTTGATTTTAGAATTTTATCTTGGTTACCTGTCTTCAAGGTGTAAAATTCTTTAGTAATGTTTGCATTACAGATTTAGCTGAAATCTATGTTTATTTAGATTGTTAATTTATCCTGTTTATCACTTTTTGATCTTTAGTTTTTTTTATTTTTATGTTCTTATGTTTTCTATTTCTCAGAGGGTAGTATGAATTGAATTTGAAATTTTGTTTGGCATATTTAGGAGGAGAAGATAATGTAGTATGCTGCTTTTGTGTGGGTCTCGTGCTCTATTGTTGTACACGGGACTCAAGAGCAGAATGCTTGGAGAGCTGGTGTCAGTTGGGTGGTGGAGACAAGTGACCGGGCGCACTGACGGATGTAAGGAAAATAAACTTGTGTAATACAACATCCTTGAGTGTGGTCCTCACTACACATTTTCTACTTTAATTCCCATAGGATTCATTAGGCTTCGATATAGGAAAACTGGCTAAACTTAATAACTCTAAATTTGCCATGAAAGTAGAGCTCCTTCGCTTTATTTGGTGTGAATCCATACCTGTCTCAACATTTCTGAGCGTGGTGACAGAGCACATGACTCTTGGTTTCATCCTGTATGAGTGTTATATGGGCCCATATTTGCATTGTTTATTCCCACAGGGACAAAACTCAATATTTTCAGATAGCCTCATGGTTTTAGATGAGAAACATATTGATACGGCTATGTGATATTGCTAACGGTATGAATAATGGTTTGAGATCATGCTCTTTTAAGATCTGTGCATAATTCTTGAACAATGCTGTTTGTTTCCTCTCTTTTCAGACTCCCATTTATGGACATCACGTAAAAGGTTTAGGTGTGCTTGACGTATATATGGTAAATATACAAGTTATGTCACCATTACGGAATAGCTGTTGATTATGGTACTATAGTTGGTCCTAATGAAAACCACAAGCATTTTGGGACATAAGTTGCAGAAACATGCTGACTCTAAGAAGAAGTAAGGGTAACTAGAGCCCCAGAACGTTCTAACTTTTCCCATTTTTAATCATACCGGCTGGAACCCAGATTAAAATTTTGGGCTACCAGGCAGGCATTTTTATTTGGTAACACAACCCCCACTCATTAACCTACTCCTTTTCCAACAAAGTGCTACAGTGCATCTCACAGGCTGTAGCACACCGTGTTCTGCAATGGAACAGGAAGGAACTCTATGATGAAGCATGCCACCAACGGGTACCACTGGTGAGTGAGAGTTCTTGAAAGCAAAAGGAGTCTTTTTTCCTGAGGTCAACAGGAGGGTTCTTAGATTGATCCAATCGAGTTGGGCTCTTTAGCTTGTGTAAAGTGGGAGTCAGGCAGACACACCAGGCAGGCATAGTGGTTAGAAAGAACTTGGACATAAAACACCCAAGTAAAGTCAGAAAAATAATATTTTTCCACAGAAAAAAAGAATCAAGATTAAGGATAAATCTTAAAATGGCAAAACACGCAAAAGTAGTTAACATCCAAGAAGAGATTCAAATAAAGCAGGTTTGGGTTCAGGATCTTTCTCAATGAGCAGAAAAAATGAATGGTCTAACTAACACCTTGCTAGGCATGATGGAATAGTGCAGGCGTTCAAGGTTTTTAAAGGAACAGTGCTAAATTGCACTTTGTGCTGTTTATAATGGAGCACTGTGCCATGCTTTTTACTGTATTTTATTAAAGCAATTTTAAGTAGTGTATCTCAGCCATGTAACTGTTTTTATACAAATTTAGATAACTGGTTAAAAAACAGTAACAGCAAGACGTACAAAATGTTTTAGCATTTCTAAACGCTCCAATTTGGTATGTGTATCAGCACAAACATTTCTGGCCATGTACAAAACCTCTTACGAGTTGGTAAAGTATCCTAAAATGGGTCTTCAAATGTGTCAGAACACCTTTCACAGAGCCAGAGGTCTTGTAGGGGCTGCTGGCCCCAACCATTATGGTTGAGGCCTTTTACTTGTGATGTCTTGGGGCTCGAGCTACTATGATCCTGCTCCAGTGGGCCAAATACCCCTTCTGTACTTCACTCTCAGTGGTATTGTTATACAGTTCCTACGAGGTTAGTAGGACGGTGTATATGACAAGAACTTCAGAGTATAGGCATTTAGTCCACCAAAATGATAAGTAATTGTTGATTTATTTTAACCCCTAAACTGACCAAGGAAATCGATGTTGTCGACAACCTTGAATATTACACTCTGATTCCCAAGGAATCAGTTGAAACAGACCTAACCCTTTTAACTCATCACTCTTGCATGCCCAAGGTAAACACAAGAAAGATACAAAAAATAATTTGCAGAACACTTATTGAAATTATATTCTTGCATTAAAAGCATGAACTGTGATTAGAAAGATAAGACATGTTACTGTAATCAGCATTATTACAACGGTAAACAATATAAACAATTCAACCATGTTATGTGACCAATGTTTGCTCACTCCTGTTTGTATCTAGTACTATACTAAAGAGAGCATAGTGGAAGTAGCCATCTTCCAGATCAGTTGGGATAGTCTAACTCAAAATACCTTGATCTTAGGTGTCTAGACCCGGATAAGGTACACAGATTATCTTCCTTCACATGATGGAGGTCGAAGTTAGCTGGGCTGCATCTCAGTCACAATTCGCAGCGGTTTCACGATCAGCTGGTGTCAAGTGCTCCTCTCAACAAATATAGCACAGACAATGTTTATACAATAACCTCTCTTCCTATTATATTGTGAAAGAGGTGCAGAACAGTGACTTTGGTTTGTCTAGCAAAAGCGGGTTGTCTCCTAACGAGCACAGAAAAGGAATATAAGGTCATCATGTACTGACAGTATATCCCTGGACTGGATGAGCAGACTACAGGGTGAAAATACCTACCAAGAATACAATGCATAAGCAGCACATTCTTATGGTAGTGGAAAATTATGTGAAAAGTCACCATTAGGAAAAGATGTCAAGTAAAAAAAGTGAATCTAAAATAGAGACCTAACACGGGCCATGCAACACCCTCCCTCCCTTGGTCGGGAAGAAGCCTAACAAAACAGAAGATAATAATTATAAAAGGAATATAAATATAAAAAGGAACATAATAAAAAGCTTTAATAATCCAAGCGAATGCTGAAAGCCATTTAAAAGCTGCCAATTAAAAAGTCATGCAAGCTATTAAAAAATGAGTGAAGCAAATTCAAATTCAAAAGCCAAATCATACAGCCGAGGAGGCACCAGAAGAGCAGGACAGTATCTTTTAAACTTCTACCATGTCCATACAGTCATATGGGTCCAAAAAGGGACCCCACCTGCAGAAGACAGATTCACAGGGGACTGAGGAGCAAGTTCCAAGGTTCCAACATGGTCGGTGACACTGAATCGGAAGATGTCAGTGCCAGGAATGCAGCCTCTGAAGAGGAGCCAGACGCCAAAAAACCTGAGCAGAAGCCTCCATTCAAAGTGGCGCAGGCAACTCGTAGAACATTTCTTGCAGCAAAGGTAGCAATATAGGACAACAATGGACATGCACCCTCAACAAATACACTAACAGATTCATGTCCGTAGTCATCGCCAATTGTGTAACAAGGAATAAGTCTAGTGCACACTCGAAAGTCCACCATAGACAATGACATACATGCTGCACACCTCAAACCCAAGCAGGATGGAAGGATAAAAACCAATTCTCATTCAGTTCATGTAATAAAGAAACTCCAAAGTACTGGACAATGCGTTCAGAACCCAGAAGGACGTATGGCAGTTCCATCACCATTTGGCCCTGTTATTAAACGTTCATTGCGGAGCAGCAATAACAGAACCAACATAGTGATCAGCAGGAAGAGCACAAGCGCAATGCCTCCAAAAATGCTTGCGAACAGGGAAAATATAGAAGACGTAATCACTCCATGTACTGCATGAAATGCAGAAACAAATCCAGACACATTCCCTTTAAATAAGTTTGCCACTCCAGAGGAAGCGTTAAATTTGGGGTGCACAAATGAAGCAGCAACTGAGTGCACAGGAGTGTTTGTACTTCAGAGGAAGATCAGGCAACTTGAAGATTAAGGCGGTCATTCCTACCTTGGTGGGCGGCGGTCGCCGCCCGCCTGGCGGGAACCGCCAGAAGACCATACCGCGGTCAAAAGACCGCGGCGGTCATTCTGTCTTTCCCGCTGGGCTGGCGGGCGACCGCCAAAAGGCCGCCCGCCCGCCCAGGGGGAAAGCACCAGCAACGAGGAAGCCGGCTCCGAATGGAGCCGGCGGAATTGCTGGTGTGCGACGGGTGCAGTTGCACCCGTCGTGATTTTCAGTGTCTGCCAAGCAGACACTGAAAATCAATGTGGGGCCCTGTTAGGGGGCCCCTGCAGTGCCCATGCCAGTGGGCCCCACGACACCCGTTCCCGCCAGCCAGGTTCTGGCGGTGAAAACCGACAGAACCAGGCTGGCGGGAAGGGGGTCAGATTCACAGGGGCAGCGGGAAGCCGGCGGGAAACCGCCGGCTTCCCTTTTCTGACCGCAGCTTTACCGCCGCGGTCAGAATAGCCCCAGAAGCACCGCCAGCCTGTTGGCGGTGCTTCCTCCGTCCCCTACCCTGGCGGTCTCGGACCGCCAGGGTAGGAATGATCCCCTAAATGTTTCTCTGGCAGATGTTCGCACCACATCTTTTTGAAACAATAAGGCTTTCAGTTGGCTTAACTTATCAGAGCTAGTTTGAGAAACAGGGACTGTTGGCCACAAGCTTATTTCCCGAGTCATGCGTGTAGGTGGATATAATACATTCATACAGCAAGTCAAGACCGTGAAAACAGATACAATATAAGGGCACCTGGCTTCGTTCCACAATAACCTTGGTCCTTTTGAATCAAGCAAATCTCATTTTAAAGTAACAAAACACTGGCTAATCCATGGAGGTGGGAACTCAATTCAAATAACACGCTGAGTTAGCCATAGACACAGTACACACTCAATACAGTGTTAACTCTGTACAAATTTATGAACGGCCCAAGGAAATTCCGTTTTAGTTTCCAGTAACAAAGACCTCTCAGTTTCCACTAGGACATTTGTAATTGAAAGGATAAACAAGGTTTCATGCAAAAAACTTTCACCTGTCTATTTGTATCTGCCTACTAATGTTTGAGACATGATGTAAAATGAAACATAGAAATTGATAAAGAAATGAACCCATGAACTAGACATATATCTGAAGGGATTCCACCTACTGTGAGGGGCATTTTCTCTAAATGCTTTATATTAAGCATATTGTAAGTCGAGTCTTTCTTTCCCATGACCTGCTGGATGCATGACAAGTTATAAGGCAAAAACAATTCTGTAGCATTCAAATATTTCAATGGCACTTGGTTAGATTTTAAAACTTGCAATGTCCAGCTCAACTACAAAATCAATCTTAATTGACTCTGATCTTGTAACAATGCAGACATGTCATTTTGTATAATATCAAATGCAGATGACACAACACTACTTAGTGAATATATATGAGTAGACAAAGCGGCCATCCCGTTATCAATAGCCAATGCCTTTTCCAAATTTTCCTTGGCAATTTGATACAACCTTTCAGCAGTTTCTTGTTGTGAAATTTTCTAAATTTTGTTATTAATAGCATATAGAAAAGATCTGGGACCAAAAGAAAATCTTGTAAATCCATGTTGTCTGAAAGAAGTGACAAGTCTTGTTTAACAGCAGACAAGGTGGAATGTTGTAGCAATTGCTGGCATAACTAACCTACACTATAGGTAGTTACTACACTCAGGTGGTGTGCCTGAACATAACAGGGGTCTGGTCGGCTGGCTTTAGACCCCTTGAAGGAGTTTAAAAAGCATGAATTGCAACCATTAGTGTCAACAGGCCACACTAGCCACCCATCTGAAACTGAAAGTGAAGAGATGTAATTACTATTCTTCACCATACCATTAAGCTGGTCTTCTGTGAGGTTAATGTGTTGTTGCTAATTGTCAAACGATGCAACAGAGGGAATGGTGGGTGTGTTTACATTTTTAACATTAGGTAATCCAAATCAAGTAATCAGTTTTACTGTTTAATTCAAAAATTCAAAAACATCATTTGTCAAGGGATTACACAAGCCCTGAATAAAGCATTGACGCCTTGGACCTGCCAGTGTTGTGTACTTCAAACTGATTTCAAATCAATATTTTCTCTCCAATATTTGTCATTTTTCAGTATTAACTGGGAAACAAAGGAGTCAGAATAAATTAATTTGGTTTGGATCAACATATTTTTATTTGCGAGGGATGGTGTCAGCCTATAATAACACAAAACTGGGGCTGTTGGGATATGACCAGAGAAATAAGGATTTTTCTTTCAAATATTGTTGTGGACTTCCTACAGGTAGTGTTAGGCAGTGTCCCCACTGTGCATAGCTAAAAATGGCACGTGGAGTACTAGCTTTATGTAAGTAACGATGTGCGAAGTGATGATAACACAAAATTCTTCCATAATTTGCAGAATTCATGTACAAATCCTAATTTTCAAATACTGTGTAGAGTTTAAGTTCAGATTACAGTCACCACAAACCATTCATCTGTTATATAGAAAGAACATGGGGTGACAAAATTGCCCATAGCAATCTTGAAAACATAAGGAATTTGCAAAATTTCTGTAGGACCAAAAATGTCCTATGGGACCTTATCTCAAACAATGCCATCATGGACAGGAAATGCACTAATGTTCACATGGAACAAGTCTCTTTGGACAGTATGAGAAGAAGGATGGGGCTTAGTACTACAGTTATCAGTTTTGGGGAAGAACGATCTGGGAGATAATGTCAATTGAACAGTAGAAAGAAAACTGTAAAAAAAATACAATCCAAATGAACAGAAAAAACAATGCAAGAAAAATACAAAGGTAGGACCATGGAGAAATCAGATACGTCTTTTTCAACTAAAATCATAGTGTGCGTACATCATGCAAGGAAGGATGTGAAGAATTTGAAGAGAAATCATCAATGCTGCCAAACAAATGAAATCTGTGCAAAAACAGGGACCTCATTTGGAAAAGGTGAGCAGGTAGGTGTAGGAGGCTGGCCTGGTGTGTGGTGGGTACCTATGGTACTTACACCTTATTCCAGGCCCATGTATCCCTTATTAGTGTAGTGTAGTAAGTTTCTAGAAGCCAGGCTCTCTAGAGGTAGTTGTGGATGAGCAGCCAAGGCTTATCTAGGAGGCATGCAAAGCTCATGCAATACCACTGTAGTCACACAGTATTTACACACATGAAAGAAAATACTCAGTGTTACAAAAATAAAGGTACTATATTTTGGTGACAACTACCAAAAATACCATAGAGGCTATACTCCCTTGGAAGGCAAGTAATACACAAATTATATACACTGGTATGCAGAAATAGGCATAGAAACAGTTAGAAAACAGACCAATTAGTCAAAATCACCATACAGAGAAATAGTCCTAGGGGGAGCACAAACCATATACTAAAAAAATGGAATGCAAGAGTCGACCCCCACCTAGGTAAGTGAAGTGTGTATAGGGGAGCTGGGAGTACTAGGAACACCCAAAGGTAAGTACCACAGCACCCCCAGTGACAAGGAAAGCAGGAGTAAATCACTGTAAATTCTCCAGATCACCCACTTGGAAGGACAGAAGAAGAATGCAAAGCCCAGAAGAGATTGCAAGATACCAACAGTAGATTCCTGGACAAGAGGACCTGTGGAAGAAG
The DNA here is from genome assembly GCF_031143425.1 of Pleurodeles waltl. NCBI lineage: Eukaryota > Metazoa > Chordata > Amphibia > Caudata > Salamandridae > Pleurodeles > Pleurodeles waltl. The sequence goes on along the minus strand of NC_090446.1, from coordinate 140,286,998 downwards.
GGGACCAATTCCAGCAAGCACAGCAGAGTCCAGGACGGGCAGGAGCCCCTACACAACAGACTGAAGGTGCAAGAGATGAGTTGACAGTGATGAGGGAGAGTCAGTATTGCATCCAAGAAGAAGAAGTCGAGTTACTGGAGGATGCAGGTGATGTCCCACGCAGGAAGGAGGATTGCGGTCGGGTTTGCGTCTTCAGATTCCACCAATAAGCTTTAGCACACGCAAAACCTGCGGTTAACAGAAAGGGGAACTGCTCAGGACCAGGAAGGACCAGGTGGACTCTACCCAGGAGGGTAAGTCAGGGGGCCCTAAGCAACACAGAGAGCCCGCAGAAGCGGCACCCACATGAGTCCCACAAGACGGGGACTCGAAAGTCGAATAAGGAGCCCCACAGCACTACAAAAAGTGATCACATGCCGCCGGAGAACCACGCAGGAAGCTGTGCGTCACAGGATGGACTGCTGGGGGCTGGAGCTTCAAGATGCCTGAAGATCCCTTGGGAAAGATGCTAACAAGCCTTGGCAGCTGCAAAGGAAGCAGTGCATGGGGGGTACTGTCCTCCGTGGGCAGGCAAGGGCTTACTCCACCCAAGTTGGACCGCTGGAAGAGAGGACTGTTGGGAACACTTCAGTCCACCACCCGTGTTGCAGGATCCACGCAACTCAGCAGGAGAGGGGATCCATGCAGCCGGTTGTAGTTGCAGTTGGTGCCTGCAGATGCAGGGCAGTGACGCCTTCACCCCAAGGGAGATTCCTTCTTCTTTCTGGTGCAGGCTGAAGACAGGCTGTCCTCAGACAACCAGAGAAATGTTGCAGTTGCTGGAAGGAGCCATGGATACAAGTTTCAGGAGGTGTCCTGCTTCCTTGTTGCAGCTTGTCAGGTCCTGGAAGCATCCAGATGCTGTTTCTTTGGTCAGAAGTCAAAGTGGAGGTTGCAGAGGAATCCTGCTGGAGTCTTGCAAACCGAATCTGAGGAACCACCCAAGAGAGAGACCCTAAATAGCCCTAAATTGAGGAGTGGTCACCTAGCTGGGTGACCACCTATCAGGAGGGAGCTCTGACATCACCTGCATTCACTGGCCAATCAGATGCTCCCAGAGTTCTCTTTCAACCTTGAATCCACGATGGCAAAACCCAGGGACCCTCTGGAGGAGCTCTGGGCACCACCCCTGGGGTGGTGATGGACAGGGAGTGGTCACTCGCCTTTCCTTTGTCCAGTTTTGCGGCAGAGCACGGTCTGGGGGTCCCTGAACTGATGTAGATTGGTTTATGCGATGAGGGCACCAAACGTGCCCTTCAAAGCGTTAGCAGTGGCATGGGGAGGCTACCCCTCCCAAGCCTGTAACACCTTTTTCCAAAGGACATCCTTTATTCTGCCTTCCTGGGCTTGAGCTGCTCAAGCAACAGGAGGGCAGGAACCTGTCTGTGATGTGGCAGCAACTTGGGCTGGCTGGAAAACCTCAGAAGGCTGTAATGGCAATACTGGGGGTCCTCTAAGGAGCCCCCAGAGTGCATGGAATCATGTAACCAATGTTTGCAAAAACTATGGGGTATGATTCCAACATGTTTGATACCAAACATGTGTATGTTCAGAGTTACCATTATTGTAGCTGGACATAAATATTAACCTATGTCCAGCTACACACATAAAATGGCATCCCCGCACTCACGAAGTCCGGGAAAAAGGGCCTGGACTTCATGTGGGCACCTTTGCTAGTGCAGGGGTGCCCTCACACAAAGGTCCTTTACACCCTGCCCTCTGGGCGAGAAGGACTGCCATAGGAGTGACTTATAAGTGACCCAGTGCAGTAAAAGTGGCAGTGAAAGGGTGCTTTCACCTTTCCATGCAGGCTGCAATGGCAGTCCTACAGAACCCTTTGCTTGGACTCCCTATGGGTGGCAAAATATATGCTGCAGCCCACAGTGGTCTCCTGGAACCCCAATGCCCTGGGTACCTAGGTACCATATACTAGGAACTTACACTGGGGCATCAGTGTGCCAATTGTGGAATCAAATACATAGTTTTGGGAGAGAGTATAATCATTGGGGTCCTGGTTAGAAAAAGGGGGATAACGATACCAAGAAAGAGGTCCTCCCACCCAAACGATAGACAAGAAGGCTAACCTTGCCCAGATGAGTCTTTCATGCCTAAGTAGAAATATCTGGAGAGTCCATCTGCATTGGAGTGGTTACTCACCTGAGAAGCAGGATGTCTGTAGGGGCAATGGTATGCCCCGACATCCTGGAACACCTCTTGGCACCTCCGGGTGGACACAGAAGCCCTGGCAGGTGTCCCAAAAGGAAAGGGGAAGTGGAAGAGAAAGAGACAGAACACTGCCACGTCTTGCCGCCCGGTCCAGCCAGGCACCCTGTATCTTCTGGGGGGGGGGGGGGAGAGAGGCTTCTTTTTTGTTGACAGAGTGATAGTAGAGTTAGTATACTTAACTTCCTTGCAACTGAATCTCTCTTTCTGATATGGGCACAGGAGTGGTAGAAGAACCCCGGGATGCTCCAGCACTTTTCTTGGATAATAATAACTGTTGGCACAATTACTAACATTGCATTACCAAAAATCTAAACTGAGTACCATAACAATAAGTACTGCAACACTAGGGCTGGCTCCACAGAGATTCACTGTTGCACACTACAATTTGAACTGTGGTTGCACTTTTCATGCAAACGAAAGCCAAACAAGGGCATTAATTATATCACATATAACTTTCCTGCATGCATGAGGTTAAACTAAAAGGAACAAAAACAATCCAAGAAATACATATGTCCACCCTGGGTTCAAACAGTTAGGATGGCACAGTTTGGTTTGGTTTCACAGTGTGTGTCAAAACCCCTTCAAAAAGCAAATTCCCCAAACCTGAAACACAGGCATGAATGACACAATTTAAATCCAAGAGTTATGCTATTAGAGAAAGAAAAGTCACATAAATGCTATTTTAAAATTGCATTGTCACTTTTTGAAGTCCTTGAGCTCAAGCAGATTTCCTGAAGCACATTTAGGCAAGTAACTACTATAATAATAATGTAGAATGTTCAGAAATGCATTTGTCTCTTCAAGATAAGCACTCTGCCAAAATAGGAGGTCTGAAATACACCAGCTGTTCTAGGAAAGTGCAGCGCTCAAAGAACAAACTCCCTGGAGAATACTTGTCACTTAGCTGCAGTCTTTTCCAGTGTGCTGGAGGAATGCCTGGTGTCAGCTGGCACAGGAACGAAGAAAAGAATTGCCACAACAGTCCTGAATACGAGGATGACAGCAGGGGCTGGACTGCCAAGTCAGATGCTGAGATCAGGAAGCAAAGCAAAGCCAAGCAGGGAGGCACGCTTCACTCTGCTATTTATAGCCAATCAGGAAAACAGTTGAGTTTCCACATGTGGATGAAAATAATGTCACCACACCCAATCAGAAGCACATGTCTACACCTACTCTCATTAGAAAACAAGCATTGGTAAAACAAGCATTGATAAAATCAATTGTGTAACACAGCACATTATGTTTACTTAGAAACATGAAGGTTTAACCAAGAACAGAGATATGATTTAACCCTAATCCCTGGGGATGCTGACAGATAACGCAGGAGGCACCTTGGGGATTCCTGTCAGTATTCAGTTGTGAGATAACTGTCCCAACCCCTACCTCTGAAGCTTTAGTTTGCACTATGAACGTCTTGGAGTAGTTAGGGCTTTTTAGAACAGGTACAGAGCACATGGTCCGTTTGAGTTCTTCAAAAGCTGTTTGACAGCTTGCTGTCCATAATACCTTTTTAGGCATTTTCTTAGATGTGAGGTCATTAAGCGGGGCTACAATGGAACCATAGTTCTTAGTGAACTTCCCGTACTACCTGGTGAGGCCTAAGAAGACTCTGACCTGAGTTTGTGTAGTAGGGGAGTTCAATCCAAATTGGTTTGGATCTTCCCCTGTAGTGAATGAATCTGTTCCCCAATTACTAGGTGTCCCAAACAAACCATCTTCCCCTCCCCTATCTGGCACTTTGAAGCCTTGATAGTGAGGCCTGCTTTTTGAGGAGCCTCCAAAACATTCCAGAGGAGGACCAAGTGATCATCCTATGTGGAATTAAAGACAGCTATACCATCTAGATATGCTGCATTATAGGCTTCCAAACTTTGGAGGACTGTGTTCACCAGCCTCTGAAAAGCGGCTGTTGCAGTCTTCAGACCAAATGGCATTACCGTGAATTGGTAGTGCCCGCCAATGGTTGAGAATGCAGTTTTTGATTTAGCCTCTTCTGACAACTTAGTCTGCCAATAGCCAGCAGTAAGGTAAAAAGTGCTAAGATACTTAGCAGATGCCAGTGTACTAAGAGCTCATCTGCCCTGGGGATAGGATGAGCATCATTTTTGGTTCCTGTATTGAGCCCTCTATAGTCAACACAAAACCTCATCTCTTTTTTCCCATTCTGAGAGTGGGGTTTTGGGACCAGAATCACTGGGCTAACCCAGGGGATATCAGACTACACAATGATTCCTAGGTCCAGCATCCTTTGCACTTCTGCTTCGATGTAGTCCCTTACATGGTCAGGCTGCCTGTAGATTTTACTCTTAACAGATGGGCTGTCCCCTGTGTCAATGGTGTGTTCACACCATGTAGTGTGTCCAGGTGTAAGGGAAAACAGTTCTGAGAACTGCCCTAAGATATTTCTGCAGTCTTCTTTTTGAGACAAAGAAAGGCAGTCTGCTAAGACCACCTCTTCAACTGAATCATCAGCAGCAAGAATTGGAGATGGTCAGGGAGAGGGTCACTCTCTTCTTCCTGTCCCTCATCAGTGGCCATGAGCAGAGTTAAGTCAGCCCTGTCATAGTAGGGCTTTAGGAGTTCACATGGAGTTCCCTGATGGGACTTATTGGAGTTCCAAGGTCTGCTAAATAAATGACCTAAAGTATGCAGACATGAAGTTGCTACCTCTGTCTGATACCATCTATTTTGGAAAACTCACCCTGGAAAAGATTCCCAGGAGAGCTTTGGCCACTGCAGGAGCTGTAGTGGTCCTACGAGGTATGGCTCCTGGATACCTGATGGCATGGTCCACCACCACCAGAATAAATCTGTTTCTAGAGGATGTGGGAGGGTCTAGGGGTCCAACAATGTCAACCCCTACCCTTTCAAAGGGTACCCCAACCACTGAAAGTGGATTTATGGGGGCCTTTGGTGTGCTACCTGTCTTGCCACAGGCTTGGCAGGTGACACAGGAGTGACAAAACAACTTTGTGACTTCAGACATATGGGGCCGTGAAAGTGAGGGAACAGTCTGTCCCAAGTTCTGCTTTGTCCCAGGTGACCAGCTAGAGGAATGTCATGTGCCAAGGTTAACAAAAACTCTCTGTATTGCAGAGGTACTTCCAATCTCCTGGTGGCACCAGGCTTGGGTTCTGTAGGCTCTGATTACAGGAGGTTGTCTTCCCAGTACACCTTGTGGGTGCCACTGACATCCCCTGTCTCCTGTTTGACAGTTTGCTGTCTCAAAGCCTCAAATATGGGACAAGTATTTTGAGCCACACTTAACTCCTCCCTTGCATCCCCCCTGCACCTAAGAGCTCAGCTGTGTCAGCCTGGAGGTCTTTAGGTATAGGTTCTGTCCAAGGAGTAGACTCCTCCTCCTCAAAGGGGGAATCATCAGTGGAGGGAGGGAAGGGGATAATTTCTTACCCTTTCTACCCCTACTTTTGGGAAGTTCTTGGTCCATACTTTCAGGATCCAAGTTTCCCTGTTCTCTTTGCTTCCTGGCCTGAGCCCTGGTCAAAGCAAAGAAATGCCCAGGAATGCCCAGCATTGCTGCAAGGGCCTCCAACTCTACTTCAGCCCAAGCTGAAGACTCCAAGTCATTCCATAGTAGACACTCTACAGGCAGGTCTGGGACACTAAAACCTTTTAAGGACCAGTCCCCCCCACCTGAGATCAACAGCTGCCATGGGGTGGCTCACAGTATTCTCGTGGGTGTCAGTCACTTGGTACTGATGACCAACTAGGTGTTGTTCAGGGACACCAGGTTTTCAGTCACCATGGTACCACTGGCACCTGCGTCCCTGAAGGCCTCAATCTGGACACCATTGATTAGGGGTTGTTGCTTGTACTTATCCATATTAAGGGGACAAGCAACAAGGGTGGCAAGGTCAATGCCACCATCAGACACTAAAACAGCCTCAGTGGTTTCCCTAACTAAACTAGCCCCCACTAGACTTCCTAGAGTTAGCCCTGCTACACCCTTGGATTGACTATTAGTAGTAATAGTCTTCCCACCATGACTGCTATTACTAGGGGCACTAGTTGTAGATATGGGGGTTGTAGTGGTGAGAGGTTTGGTGCTTTTCTTAGGACAGGAGCTGTCTCCTGCCATATGGCCTTTGTTTCTACAAATATAGCACCAAGGCATTTTGATCTGGTTGTTACTGGAAGAGGATTTAGACCCACCCCCAGAAGAATTTTGTGGGCCTGATGAAGACTCCCTTTTCCATTGTCCAGTTTTGTGCCAGAGCAGGGACTGGGGGTCCCTGAACCTGTGTAGAGTGGGTTATGCAAGGAGGGTACCAAATGTGCCCTTCAAAGTATTACCAGTGGCTTTGGGAGGCTAGCCCTCCCAAGCCTGTAACACCTATTTCCAAAGGGAGAGGGTGTAACACCTCTCTCCCAAAGGAAATCCTTTGTTCTGCCTTCCTGGGTTTGAGCTGCTCAAGCAACAGGAGGGCAGAAACATGGCTGCGAGATGGCAGCAGCTTGGGCTGCCTGGAAAACCTCAGACAGCTCTAATGGGAATACTGCGGGCCCTCTAAGGAGCCCCCAGAGTGCATGGAATCATATAACCAATGCTTGCAAAAGCACTGGGGTATGAATCCATCACGTTTGATACCAAACATGCCTATGTTACCATTATGTAGCTGGACATAGGTATTGACCTATGTCCAGTACACACATAACATGGCATCCCCCCCACTCACGAAGTCTGGGAAAATGGGCCTGGAGTTTGTGGGGACACCTCTACTAGTGCAGAGGTGCCCTCACACACAGGTACTTTGCACCCTGCCCTATGGGCTAGAAGGCCTGACATAGGAGTGACTTATAGGTGACCTGGTGCAGTGAAAAGTGGCAGTGAAAGGGTGCTTGCACCTTTTCATGCAGGCTGCAATGGCAGTTGTGCAGAACCCTTTGCTTGGGCTTCCTATGGGTGGCAAAATATATGCTGCTGCCCTTAGGGGTCCCCTGGAACCCCAATGCCCTGGGTACCTAGGTACAATATACTAGGGACGTACAGTGGGGCACCAGTGTGCCAATTGTGTGATGACATAAAGAGTTTTGGGAGACAGCATAATCACTGGAGTCCTGTTTAGCAGGATCCCGGTGAAAACAGTCAAACACAATAACATCAGGCAGAAAAAGGGGCCAACCATACTAAGAAAGAGGGTACTTTCCTACAGTAGACATCTCCCAAGGCGGTTGATAATACACAATTTCCTTATTTGTAGCCTCTGTTGAAGGCTGTAAACCCACTTCAGAAATCTAACCAGTATTGGCACTAAAAACAGGCACCAAGGAAAGTTAAGCATCAAATGTCCCCAGTTGGAGAGTAGGAGGAATAGGGCTACTTAGTGAGTATAGAGGGGTTCTCTGGCAGGGTAGGGTAGGGAGAGGAGATAAGGAACTACCCACATACCCTTATGGGTTACTGTTGAAAACTGGCCACATGGTGTAACTTGATCAAATCAATGGAAATCTGTTGTTTCTGTTTACGACCAGCAAGTGGCAAAATCAAAGTTCTAGTACCTTGAACAGCAAAAACAGGCACTGGAGCTTGGTAAGACTGGCCAAACTCCATCTCTCCTGTAATCTTGGTCAGTGGCAGAATATTTAAAGTGCACACCTGAGTGCTCATCTCGGAAGTCTTGTAATTCCTGTAAGACAGCAAAATGTTAATTGATGTCAAAGGGCACACCTGATAACACTAGGCCAGAGTTATCAAGATCTGGAACATACAGATGTACTCCAAAAATGACCTCATATGGGGTCTGACAACCCCAAAGCTCTTCTAGGCAGGTTATTTAACACTCTCTGAATTCCATACATGTGACAAGTCCAGCTACGACTGGAACATAATACTCTAGCTTTTAGGGACTGCTTCAAGCCAAGGTTATTCCGTTCCACTATTGAATTTCGCTCATGATGGTAGGGGGTGGAGTAATGACCAGCAAAACACAGGGTTCCCATTCTGGCCCAGTAAGCCTTGGTGGCACAGGAGAGTACCTGGCCCAGATGGAATGTGGCTACTGCATAGATACTAAAGACTAATCCTAGATAAAAGGTTCAAGAGTCAGCCAACTGCTGTGGCCATACCCACAGAAATCGAGAACATGAATCAACAGCCAATAAAATACATTTAAACATATCATGTGTATGATGTGGTCCACAATGATCTAAATAGACAGACTGTAGTCGCTATCTGAAAATAGAAAGGATGTCTGCGGTGGGCGGGCAACAGTGGAACCTTTAATTTGTTGGTTAATGACAGAGCAAAGGATGTATTTCTTAGCCTGTTTATAAAGACTCTGCCGCCAGTAGCGTTTCTGTAACAAGGAAACTGTAAGCCGCCACACCAGCATGGGCAGATGCTAATCCTTCATGTGCCTCTTTTATTACTTCTAACCTGTGGTCACTGGATCACCCACCAGGGGAATGCAGCCAAAAGGATTTATTTTGGGTAAAGGCATGCTGCTAGTCAACGCAGTAACTGGGCCATGATGTCGTCATCAATTCTTGTATGTGAATGACTAATTGCAGCTACTTATAAAATCTCATCAGCCGCTTTAGCAGCCTCATCAGCCAATGAATTCCCTACAACTTGTACTCCGACACATAAGTGACTCAAAGTGTGTACAACATGAGCAGTGGTAAGGCATCCTAAAGAGCTGCTGCCTTTCCCCAAAGTAATTTATGCTTGATACTGTTACCTTTAGAGTCCTTGAATACATTCAACTCCAATAATGTCAATTATCATTGTAGGACTGGACACAGTAATATGAATCACACTGTAAGTGTCAGGAATTCAGGATCTGTATAATGCAGTGCCAGAACCAAAGCTTTAAATTCAGCCAGCTGTACAGTCACCCAAGGTTTCTATGTATGTTTATTGTGCCTGGAATTTGCCATCATTCACGACAACCTTCACTGCAGCACATGCTACAGAGCACTTGTACTTAGTACCAACCGTGACCTGGGCTGAACAATCAATATATATAAAATCATACTGATCTAGAGGTAAAATTTCATTTGACATGGGATATTGTTGTTCATAGTGGAGAAATTCCTATGTTTGTAATGCAGGGTCAAAAAATGTAATCTTCAGTAGCTTTCAAGGAAGTGGCCCACTGAATCAATCATGGATGTAAGGCTTTGGTGTTAGGAAAGCTTGCCTTTATAACAGCCTGTAAGGCTGGAATTGGAGAAACCACAATTAAGCGCTTCTCCTGAGACAATGGACATTCCTTAAAGACAGCTGCTTGAACTGCAGTCAGAATTCTTTCTGTTGATTTAAAAGGCATTTCTACATTAGAATATAAATGTGTTTTATATGCAACAGATAGTACAGTTTCACCTTCATTAAAGGTGACATGTGTAACCTATAGAACTCGCAATAATGCGGATAACTAAATTAGTGGAGTTAATACAAGTGTGTAAGTATTTGGATGCAAGCTTGTCGATATGCAATGTTCTGAGAATGTCAGTATGTTCTGTAGTCCAATGTTTGTCTGAAAAATCAGGACAAAATAAATCGTACAAAGGTTAAACCGTTGTGCATAATCTAGTATGTATGTTCTACCAAATTTTACAAAGCCCAAAAGTGACTGTAGCTTTTTCAATGCATTTGGTGGTTGCAAGAGAGCACTCTTCTCTAAGAAGTGGGGTGCAAGGCTTCTGCCTTCATTTGATAATTCATACACGAATAAAGGACACTAAGAAAAGCAATGTTGGATTTTCAAAAATTTAATTTAAAATCGTGGTCTGCAAATCCTAGAAATATGTGATTCACTCTGGCCAAATGTGTACTTAAATTATCATCTGTGAGGTAAATGTCAATGTATGACGATGCTTCTGAGTCAATGTCTTGTATAACTTATGTTACACGGGCAGCAAACTGGCCTGGTCTCTTCCGTTAAGTCTGAGGGAGCCTACAAAAGCATCTTGGGTCTCTATGGCGGTAAACACCATTAAATATCTGCTTTCAGGTGCTATATTTTGACAGAAAAAAACACTGGAGATGTCCAATGTAGTTTTGTATTTTTTTACGGATAATGTTGTTCATTAAGACTGTGCTATGTGCATTTTGTATAGCAAAAGTGCAGGTACGGCTGTTCAAGTGTCTACAGTCTAAGACTATGCATTAGGAATAACATGGATTAGCTACAGGAAATAAAGGATCATTCATAGGGGAGATACAAGGTTCAATGATACCATGATATTCTAATCGTGACATAACTTCTCTAACAGGGTATGTAGCTTCGGTTTAATAGGGGAGTGTGGTTGCACTTGCGGGCTGGACCTTATAGGTATAATGTGGTAGAGTGAATTTTTACTGCTTGACTGATGTATAATGCTGGGGCTTGTTAAAGACCCAATTCTGCAGCATATGCTTCTTTAACTTCCTCAGGAACAAGAATAGAAAAAGATGGTAGTACTACATCCTCCATTTGTGTGCCAATCTACCTTAACCAAGAGAATGTCATAGGCAAGTTGTCCAAGAATATTGCTTTAATAGTGCGCAGTATGTTACCCTTGATTTGAATGTCCAAATCATAAAGTCTATCTGGAGGACTTAGCCGCTGATCTGGAGTCTCAACTTGTATGAAATCATTAGTCGTTCTCACGGCCAGAAACTCTTGAAGAGTCTGGCGACCTTTGCTGTGCTGTCGAGCAGTGTTTTGGCCCATGTCTTGTTCAGAAGAAGAGTCCTGAGTATTTGTGACATATTTAGGGGAAATTCCTGCCACTTTCTTCTTTTTAAAATGTTTTTTTTGCTGCAGAAGTTTCTCTTTGTTTTATATGATGAGATCAGAAGAGCGTTGGGAGTGTGTTTAGGAGCTCGTTTAATCTGCTTTGTGATTTAAACTGTGTTTGGTAAGTGTATGTACCACTTGTTTTTCCCTTGAAAAAGCCATATATTTGAGTGCATGATGGACAGTATTTCAGTGCTTTCTGATCTGTCCCTTACCTGGAAAGTAGACTCTGCTAGCTTGGAAGTGTGGATTATGCCTGTCTGTATCCAAGGAGATTCTGAATAGATGAGCATCTCCTTCCACAGGGGCTTGGGCTTAAGGTAACTTGGCCCTTATATAAGTTTCTATTGGCTGTTGGCTGTTGCATATGTTATTGTGATTGGTTCCTAGGGTTTATATTTCTATTGGCTTAAGGAATACAGTTGGTGTTCTGATTGGTGCTAGGGCTAGGGTTCCTATTGGTTTAAAGGTTTTAGGGTTCCTGTTGTGATTGGTTGTCAGGTCTAGGGCTGTGCTTGGTACTAGGGCTAGGATTCCTATTGAACAATTGTTTTAGGGTTCGTATTGTGATTGGCTGTCAGGGCTAGGGCTGTGTTTGGTGCTAGGGCTAGGGTTCCTATTGGTTTATAGGTCCTAGGGTATGTGTTTGGCTGTCTGGGCTAGGGTTGTGATTGGTTAATAAAGCCAGGTTTCCTATTTGCACTTGGTTTTAGGGTTAGGATTCTGATTCGTTAGGGCTAGGGTGAGGGTTCAATTGGCCAATAGGGGTATTTAAGCCCAGGGCTCAGGGAATCTCAGCTAGGTGCAGAGAGGACAAGGGCAGCTGCCTGTTTGGGCCTGTTCGGGCCAGGTAAAGCCTAGGGCCCGAGATGCTGCCCTATTTTTAATTTGTCAGCAGCTACCTTAAAACCTCCAACATCCAAACACAATGGCCCTCATTACAACATTGGGGGTAAATCACGCTTACCGCCGTGCAGAAGACAGCCAATACAGCGCTGCGGCGGAGGAATTCCGCCACAGCTATTACAACCCACAGTCCGGAATCCGCCAAAATCCAGACACCCACACAAGTCCGCCACACCACAGGTCAGTGATAATCTGGCGATAACAAAACCGACACCGTCACGCCAACAGGAATACACCCACACTATCACAACCCACGAATCCACGCGGTAAACCATTGGCAGTACACACCGCCGTGCTCAAAATACACAGACATATACAAAACACAACCACTTTGGACAATTCAAAATACACACACCTGATACACATACACACACCACTCCCACACACCCAATACAATATAAAACACACACCCACATCACCCACAAACCCCTATGAAAAAAATCGAGAAAGAAGGCCAGAGAGAGACACCACCAGAAACAACACTAGCATCCACAGGCACACAACACAATCACTAACACAACATCCACGCACCTTAGACAACACACACAAACACATCCCCTCACACCTCACAACACACACCACCTCACACATCACGCAAATACCCCAGGTTCTCTGAGGAGGAGCTCAGGGTCATGGTGGAGGGAATCGTCCGGGTAGAGCCACAGCTATTCGGATCACAGGTGCAGCACACCTCTATAGCTAGGAAGATGGAGCTATGGCACAGAATCGTAGACAGGGTCAACGCAGTGGGACGGCACCCAAGAACACAGGATGACATCAGGAAGAGGTGGAACGACCTACAGGGGAAGGTGCGTTCCATGGTCTCCAGACACAAAATTGCAGTTCAGAGGAGTAGCAGGAGGAATGGACTCTGGTAAATCAAATCTTAACTATTACAGCCCCCACCCTACCTGCATGCTATCACATACCCCACTCTCACCCCATCACTCCAACACCTCACATATGCCCCACTATCACAACCCACCCATCCCAACACTAAGCCCTGCATGCAACACCAAAGCATGGACACCCATCACCAAAGCATGTCCACTACAGAAACCCACACAGATCCCCAAACCAAATATCACACAAGGTCTTAGACAATAATGTATGCACTGGGGTACAGAGTCACCCACCCATTGCTCACGATGGCACACACAGATGCAATAATCATGCCCTTACACCCCTGCAGGACCCCTATCCAACGTCACCGGACAGGAGGTTCCAGACATGTCCACTCCCCCCCCACAGAAGAGGCCCACAGTGATGACAGCAGCTCTGTCCAACTGGATCTAGATGACCAGCCCAGCCCATCTGGGACCTTGGGACAGTCAGTTCCACACACTGGCACATGCCACCACAGAGCCTCCCCCCACAGGAAACACCAGCACAGCACCCACCCAGCGGGCCCATACCTCTGTCCCCAGGACACGTCAAGCAGCAGTGTGTCCACCACTACAGGGAACCCAGGGAAACCCAAAAATCCAAGAACATCAGGGACCTGGGGGCAGTGACAGTGGGCACATGGTTCAGGGGACAGAGTAACAGGAAAACAGGTGAACTGGGAGGACTGCTGTGCGACAGGGGGAGGACAGGCCCAGGGAACCCACTCTCCAAGAGGCCCTCTCCAACATCATGTGAGCGTACCATCATTCCCAGGAGACGATGGCAACGGTACTGGGAAAGTTTCAGGAGACCCACGGGCTGCAGGAGGAACAGTATTTGGGGATCAGGGAGGAACTCAAGTCCATCAACACCACCCTAGTCACCATTGTAGGGGTGCTGAAGGACCTTGTGGACACCAGGAGGGACACTGTGACACAATAAGGGGCCCCTGACACTAGCCTGGATGATGAACAGCCCACCTCCTCTGCCGGTGCTAGTGGACAGGAGGTCCCGCCACAGGACCACAACACCAGCACCCCACCCCCTGCAGATGGAGAACCACCCCGCAAACGGTCCCTGAGATCCAGGCACAAGACAGAGAACAATGCCGAGACCCCCACCAAGAAATGAGACCACTCTGAATGTCATCCTTCTGTCCCACTTCGTCACCCTGTCCATCCTTAAACTGCCCTAGCTCCACTTCCTATGCCCCTTTGGACAATGCACCTGTGAAACAAATAGACTGGACTCTGCCATGGACATTCCTCCACCATCACCCCTGACCATTTTACAACCCCCTCCACTAATTTGCACTTAAATAAACACCCTTGAATCACAAAACAATCTGGAGTCAGTCTGTGCTTTCACAAATGTGTATTTGCTATAACTAAGGAAAATAGCAATGTCGATTGTATTGTTAACATACCTATGTCACACAGCTCTAGTCCATGATGTAAAATAGCAGAGGTCACACAGTGGGACCCACATCTGTGAAATGGAAAGGCAAAGTGACAAGTCAGTGTCCATACACTGGGTGAAAGTGACAGACATATGATAGATCTAACAACTGTATGAGATGTGTGAGGCAGTGATGTCTTCTTACCTGTGTCTCACTGGAAGTACTGCTGGATAACGTTTCTGTTGTCGATATCCTCTTCTTCTGCCTCCTCTTCTTCACTTTCCACAGGCTCCACAGCTGCCACAAGACCTCCTTCTGGACATTCTCCTGCAGAAAAGGCACCTGTTGTCGCAAAGCCAGGTTGTGCAGCATACAGCAGGCCACGATGATCTGGCACACCTTCTTCGGTGAGCAGTAGAGAGAACCACCTGTCAGATGGCCATATGGAGACACCGGAACCTGGCCTTCAGGAGGCCGAAGCTCCTTTCGATCACTCTCCTAGTTCGCCCATGTGCCTCATTGTAGTGGTCTTCTGCCCTTGTCCTGGGATTTCTCACTGTGGTCAGTAGCCATGACAGGTTGGGGTAACCAGAGTCACCTGCAAATGTCGAGGGACAACTGTTAGACACACACTAACCCTTAAGGACAACCCCAGACCCAGACAATCATTCACACGGTATAAAGTCCTTGCCCTCACCTATTAGCCACACGCGGTGCCTCTGGAGTTGCCCCATCACATAAGGGATGCTGCTATTCCTCAAAATGTAAGCGTCATGCACTGAGCTTGGAAATTTGGCGTTCACATGGGAGATGTACTGGTCTGCCAAACACACCATCTGCACATTCATTGAATGGTAGCTCTTCTGGTTTCTGTACACCTGTTCACTCCTGCTGGGGGGTACCAAGGCCACATGTGTCCCATCAATGGCACCTATGATGTTGGGGATATGTCCCAGGGCATAGAAGTCACCTTTCACTGTAGGCAAATCCTCCACCTGAGGGAAAACGATGTAGCTGCGCATGTGTTTCAGCAAGGCAGACAACACTCTGGACAACACGTTTGAGAACATTGGCTGGGACATTCCTGATGCAATGGCCACTGTTGTTTGAAAAGACCCACTTGCCAGGAAATGGAGTACTGACAGAACCTGCACTAGAGGGGGTATTCCTGTGGGATGGCGGATAGCTGACATCAGGTCTGGCTCCAACTGGGCACACAGTTCCAGGATTGTGGCACAATCAAGTCTGTAAGTGATAATGATGTGTCTGTCTTCCATTGTCGACAGGACCACCAGTGGTCTGTACACTGGCGGATGCCGCCATCTCCTCACCTGCCTCAGCGGACGTGCCCTATGGACGAGAACAACGAGCAGAGAGTCAGCCAACACTGAGGTATAATAAAAAATATTTATTGCATACATTTGTCAATCCGCAATGTGCCTGTCACTGTGTGTATGCAAGGCCTAGATAGGTGTGACGCATTTCAAATTAATGCCATGTGGCCCCCTGAAATGGCGGCTGCCTGACCTGTAATGTGGGACAAGGGGATATGAGGTAACTGCGCTGGCGTTCTACACCGTTGCGGTAGAGGATGTACGCCGGCGGTGACGGTACGCACCGCCGTGGACGTGACAGCCATTTTCTCTCTGTTCACTCACTTGATACCTGACCTTCAACAGGAGAGGACCTACACTGCAAGTGCTGCTGTGACCTCGGTCTGGAAGCGACGATGGCTCATGTGTCTGGGGAAAGGGCCCCTGCCTTCACTTCAGAAGAGTCGGAGAAGTTAGTGGATGGGGTCCTCCCCCAGTACACGCTACTCTACGGTCCTCCAGACAAACAGGTGAGTACACTGTGAGCATGCTGTATGGGCAATGCCTGTTTGGGGTGGTGTGGATGGAAGATAGTGGGGGGGACTGAGGCCTACATGAGCAGACGGTGAGTGTTTGTGCGTCAGGGCAAGGGTGGGAACGTGGGTCAATGACTGTGACGGTCCGGACTGATAAAGATTATCCTTTTCTCCTGTACTATTCCTCTAGGCCAGCGCCCACCAGAAGAAGGGTATATGGCGTGCCATCGCCAAGGACGTCCGGACCCTGGGGGTCCACCACAGACGGAGCACCGACTGCCGAAAAAGATGGGAGGACCTTCGCCGCTGGAGCAAGAAGATGGCGGAGGCCCAGCTGGGGAAGGCCACCCAACGTGGGAGGGGTGCCCATCGTACCATGAACCCCCCTGATGTTCCGGATCCTGGCGGTGGCATATCCGGAGTTGGATGGGCGCTTGAGGGCATCACAGCAGCCATAAGGGGGTGAGTACACTATCATTCAGCTGACTCTGCGCGCATTATGAGGTGTCTGGGTGGAGTAGGTGGGCAGTGAGTTCCCCTAGGCCAGGGCGAGTTTTGTAGGCAAGGTCCCTACACCTAGTCAGGCTCCTGTGACTTCCATGTGTGCAGCAATCGTGCATAGGCCTTGCACCCCATGTCCCTGTGATTAATTAGGGAACTCTAAGGGCATGGCGTAGTGCAGAGGGCTGCTGTGTCTGTAGTGTCCGCCAACGGTAGCAGTATTGCATGCACTGAACATGTCTTTCTTCTGTCTTCCCCCCCAATGTTTGTGGTCACCCTGTTCTTGTGTGCATTAGCATCATCAGGCGGAGGAGCAGTGCTACCGGAGCAGGAGGGAGCTGCATCCCACATGGCCCAGGAGGGCGAGACAACGGAGTCTGAAGGCACCAGTGGGACAGAGGGCGAGGGGAGCTCCACGCCGGGGACAGGAGGTGACATCAGCGACAGCGACTCCTCCTCTGATGGGAGCTCCCTTACGGTGGCGGGCCCCTCTGTGCCCCCCGCATCAACAGGTACAGCCGCCACCCCCCCTACCAGCACCGCCCTCCCAGCAGCCCCTCAGCGTGTGTCCTGTGGCCGCTCATCCAGGAGGGTGGGCATCTCCTTCGCCCCAGGCATCTCAGGCACTGCCCCAGTCAGCCCTGCTGCCCTCAGTAAGGAGGCTATTGACCTCCTGAGATCCCTCACTGTTGGGCAGTCTACCATTCTGAATGCGATCCAGGGTGTAGAGATTCAGTTGCAGCAAACAAATGCATACCTGGAGGGCATTCATTCTGGCCAGGCAGCCCAACAGAGAGCATTTCAGGCTCTGGCCTCAGCACTGATGGCAGCCATTGTCCCTGTGTCTAGCCTCCCCCTCCAACCTCCTTTACCCAGACCCAATCCCCTGTACCTCAGCCTATCCCAAGCACACCATCAAACCAGCATGTACACACCTCAACACACAAGGGTGACTCTGGCAAACATAAGCACCACACATCCCACAGACACTCACACAAGCATCACACACATGCAGACACACCAACATCCACTTCCTCCACTGTGTCCTCCTCCTCCACGTCTCCCTCCTCCCTCCCTGTCTCGTCTCCACTCACACCTGCATGCACTACATCATCAGCCACTACCTCCATCACCAGCACGCCCATCACCACACACCGCTCACGTGCACTCACCACCTCCACTACCATTCACACATCCCCTGTGTCCTCTACCAGTGTGTCTGTGAGCCCTCCTCCCAAAGTACACAAACGCAGCCACACACCCACCCAACAGCAATCCTCCCCACAACAGCCTCCAGCCCATGCACCTTCATCCAAAGTCAGCCAACCTACACCTCCTACATCCACTACCTCTTCCTCCACTCCCAAACCCCCTCCATCTACCCGTCCCAGTGTGTCTAAAAAGCTTTTCCTATCTAATGTTCACCTCTTCCCTACACCTCCCCCCGGTCCGTCCCATAGGGCCCGCCTTTCCAGGTCCCAACCCAGCACCTCAGCCACCACATCACCAGGCACAGTGGTGCCAGCAATTGCGGGCTTTTGGAGTGCGCCTAGCAACAGGGCTGCCAGTGTTCCACGGTGTGAGGGCAAGGACATTCTACCACCTCTAAAAGTCAAAAAGTTGCCCACACCTCAGAGGGAGAAGGTGAAAACACCTGCCACCAAGGGCTCAGGCAAAACAAAAGTGGATAGTGGCAAGACAGCTGTGCCACCATCCAAGGTGGGGAAGGGCCAGAAGAACAAGGGCAGGTCCATGTCGACGCCAACCTGCACTGCGCACAAGACCTCCACCAGCACCGCAGTCACTGAGGCCGCCACCAGCACCTCAGTCACTGAGGCCGCCACCAGCACCCCAGTCACTGAGGCCGCCGCCAGCACCCATGCCACAGAGCCCGCCGCCAGCACAGCTGCCACAGAGTCCGCCGCCAGCACCGCTGCCAAAAAGACGTCCGCCAGCACCAATGCCACAGAGCCCGCCGCCAGCACCGATGCCACAGAGCCCTCTGCCAGCACCAATGCCACAGAGTCCGCTGCCAGCACCGCCGCTAATGACACCGCCGCCAACATCGATGCCATTGAGGCAATTGCAAGCACCACCACTAATGACAGCACCGCCAGCGGCCCCGCGACATCCTGAGCCAGTGGCACCACCGCAGGCATGGCAGCCATCCCCAGAGGCTGGTGGTCAGTTCCAGGAGCCTGGGCAGCTTGCATGTTGCACCACCGTCAGTGGAGTGTCACATCCACTACCTCAGTCCTTGGCAGGATGAAGCACTCTGGGCACAAAGCCCCCTCCAGAACCAGTGGAGAAAGACATCCACTTGAGAGACTGTGGCTTTGCACTCCCCAGGATACAGCAGTGGGCATGGAGCCCCCTCGTGGAGCTAGCGTCTTGCACTCATCCGGCTAAGGTGCCCCCCCTTCCCTTCCCCCTGAGGTGCCTGTTTCATTTTGATCTGATGCCCCAGCAGTGCTCTCTCTGTTTGGAGTCTGGTATCGAGTGTGGGCCTCGCCCATGCATTTTGGGCCCAGTGGTCCACGGACTATGAATAGTGCACTATCCGGACTTGTATAGTTGGTGTACATAATTGTTTATACTGTATTTAAAGTTTTGACTAATGGATTTTTATTTTTTACAATCGTTCAACTCATTTCCTTTTGTCCTTGCGTTCTTGAAGGGGGTGGAGGGGTGTAAATGTAATGTTGCAGCATGTATTTGTGTGCATGTTGTTGTGGGTGAGGGTGGGGGGGTGGGGTTTTTGCGTGTTGCGTGTTGCGTGTGTGTGTCACTCTCTTTTCCCTCCCCCCTTCCCTGTGTTATAGGTGCAGTACTCACCGTGGTCGTTGCCGCCGTCGTTCGTGCTCCTGGTAGAGGAGCAGGAATACTATTGCAGGGAGTATTTGGAGTTCTGTCTCCATGGCGTCCTGGTTCCTCGTGGAATGTGTGGAGGTGAGTGATTTCCCTTCCAAGTCCTGTTTCCGCTGTGTTTTTTTTCACGTTGGTTCCACCCCGGAAAAGGTGGTGGATTGGCCTCTCATAATAGTGTGGGCGATACATTGTCTTCAGCCTGTCTGTTGGCGGTGACCGCCATGCTGTTTGTTTCAACCGCTGTGGCGGTCGGAGTGTTAAAGTGGCTATCTATGTTGGCAGTTTCCGCCATGGTCGTGATTCCATTTTTTTTTTACTGCCGGCCTGTTGGGGGTCTTACCGCCGCTTTCACACCGACCGCCAGGGTTGTAATGAGGGCCAATATCTGCCAAAGCGTTCAACGCATGCACCACAAACAAACCTCATGCAGGTTCAATGCCTCAACAACGCCCACAAAACTCCACATACCACACCCATACACATATCCACCACAAGTACAACATTAAGACACCTTCATTCTCACACCAAACAACTCTGTCCATTACCACTAACACATCCACACAATACACATACAACACAAAGCCACATTCTACATAACTTTCATCCATCTGGACAAAATCTCCCTGTTGATACAAAACACCAGCACTAACCTCTATTTGCTCCTACCAGACACCTTTTTATCATGACAACATGACAACACCTATACTCAGCCTTCCATCACAACATCCACCAACACCTTCCTCATCTTTTCACCAATTACACACAACCATACAATCCTTACACTCCACTCCATAACACATATTACCTCGTAACACAAACATTCATAACTCTTGTCCATAACCTCCTACACACCTCATACACTCTTCTCCAAAACATATCACCACCTGTGCTATTCAAACACCACTGAACAGCAGTAACTTGCATGCAAATCCTTCACAGGAAACCACTACATCAATATCTCCTCTCACTACTCCACAAAAAATAAATAAACGACACACATCAGCACATCCAAATACAACAAACTTCCATAATACTTTCCGTCACACCCACTTCCACCCCTCATGACGACACAAATAATACAACTCCTGACCAATCTTTATTCCAAAATTCTCAATCTTCACTAACATCTACCACATACACCCCAACAAAGCAACATTCATTCACATGCCTCCCATCCATTGCACAATTTAGAGCCTTAGATTATGATCCACATGCTCCTCCGCTACCCTTAACCCACATTCCTTCCACCCTAAACAGACACAAACAAAATAAACAACATGCCACTCTTAACAACTTCCCATCCCCCTGTCTATTACACAACAAGTCTACTCTACAAAAAAAAAGTCAACTCATCATGTTATTCTCAACCACCAAGCCCAGCACCAACACACACAGACGCAACAAAATGCCTCCTAAGCCTGGTGGACGAGGAACACAATACAGGAAAACAACACACCTCATACACTCTTCTCCAAAACATATCACCACTTGTGCTATTCAAACACCACTGACCAGCAGTAACTCGCATGCAAATCCTTCACAGGAAACCACTACATCAATATCTCCTCTCACTACTCCACAAAAACTAAATAAACGACACACATCGGCACATCAAAATCCAACAAACTTTCATAATACTTTCGGTCACACCCACTTCCACCCCTCATGACTACACAAATAATACAACTCCTGACCAATCTTTATTCTAAAATTCTCACTCTTCACTAACATCTACCACATACACCCCAACAAAGCAACATTCATTCACCTGCCTCCCATCAATTGCACAGTTTAGAGCCTTAGATTATGATCCACATGCTCCTCCACTACCCTTAAACCATATTCCTTCCACCCTAAACAGACACAAACAAATTAAACAACATGCCACTCTTAACAACTTCCCATCCCCCGTCTATTACACAACAAGGCTACTCTACAAAAAAAAGTAAACTCGTCATGTTATTCTCAACCACCAAGCTCACCAACAGCACACACAGACCCAACAAAATGGCTCCTAAGCCTGCTCGATGAGGAACACAATATAGGAAAATAACACTATTTTGACCCTTATGCAGTTATCACAACTAAAAACACACCTGCTCCAAGCTCTAAATATACTTCTCACCCTTCTCAAAAACAAAATAACACCACCACCAAAACCCATTTTCTAAACTGCCTGCTCATAAATGCTCAATCACTCTAAAAAAACAAGCACCACATCTACGACTTGCTCACGGAATTACTATTCATAACATAATCATGGTTGGGAGATGACATGGCTCCAGTGTTGAATGAAGCCGTTCCTCCAGGCTATCAAACTATCACACAAAACTGTAAAGGCAAAAGAGGAGATGGACTAGCTATTAAATTCAAACAAGCAATAAACATCAGCAAAACAGAGAAGATTTCCACACAAGGTTGTGAGGCCCTCATCACCAGATGCAACCCGACACCAACTTCCTCCTCTAACTTTCTCCTCCTTTACATCCCTCACCTAACAATTGAACATTCCCAAACACATTTCTAGACATAGTTTCAAACCTTATAACGTTATACTCCAACCTCTGCATCCTTAGGGACCTAAACATTTGGTAAGACAAACCCAATATGCCACATCAAAAAACTATCATCACAGGCCGGGTCACACTGAACCTACATCAGATCGTACACAATCCCACACACACTGCTGGACACATCCTAGACGTAATTTTTCCAAACCCAGAACTAGTTACAGTTCAAAGCATCATGCCAGTCACATGGTCAGATCACCGTTTAGTAACTTTTCAACATAGAACACTGTAGGAGGCTGGACTGGCTTGTAGTGAGTACCAAGGGGTACTTGCACCTTGCACCAGGCCCAGTTATCCCTTATTAGTGTATAGGGTGTCTAGCAGCTTAGGCTGATAGATAATGGTAGCTTAGCAGAGCAGCTCAGGCTGAACTAGGAGACGTGTGAAGCTACTACAGTACCACTTAGTGTCATATGCACAATATCATAAGAAAACACAATACACAGTTATACTAAAAATAAAGGTACTTTATTTTTATGACAATATGCCAAAGTATCTTAGAGTGTACCCTCAGTGAGAGGATAGGAAATATACACAAGATATATATACACAATAGCAAAAATATGCAGTATAGTCTTAGAAAGTGCAAACAATGTATAGTTACAATAGGATGCAATGGGGAAACATAGGGATAGGGGCAACACAAACCATATACTCAAGAAGTGGAATGCGAACCACGAATGGACCCCAAACCTATGTGACCTTGTAGAGGGTCGCTGGGACTATTAGAAAATAGTGAGAGTTAGAAAAATAACCCTCCCCAAGACCCTGAAAAGTGAGTGCAAAGTGCACTAAAGTTCCCCTAAGGACAAAAGAGTCGTGTTAGAGGAATAATGCAGGAAAGACACAAACCAGCAATGCAACAACTGTGGATTTCCAATCTAGGGTACCTGTGGAACAAGGGGACCAAGTCCAAAAGTCACAAGCAGCTCGGAGATGGGCAGATGCCCAGGAAATGCTAGCTGCGGGTGCAAAGAAGCTTCGACTGGACAGAAGAAGCTGAGGTTTCTGCAGGAAAGAAAAGGGCTAGAGACTTCCCCTTTGGTGGACGGATCCCTCTCACCTTGGAGAGTCGTGCAGAAGTGTTTTCCCGCCGAAAGGACGCCAACAAGCCTTGCTACACGCAAAACAAGCATTTGGCGTTTTTGGACGCTGCTGGGGCCCAGGAGGGACCAGGAGGTCGCAAATTGGACCTGCAGAGAGAGGGGACGTCGAGCAAGACAAAGAGCCCTCACTGAAGCAGGTAGCACCCAGAGAAGTGCCAGAAACAGGCACTACGAGGATGCGTGAAATGGTGCTCGCCGAAGTTGCACAAAGGAGTCCCACGTCGCCGGAGACCAACTTAGAAAGTCGTGCAATGCAGGTTAGAGTGCCGTGGACCCAGGCTTGGCTGTGCACGAAGGATTTCCGCCGGAAGTGCACAGGGGCCGGAGTAGCTGCAAAGTCACGGTTCCCAGCAATGCAGCCCAGCGAGGTGAGGCAAGGACTTACCTCCACCAAACTTGGGCTGAAGAGTCACTGGACTGTGGGGGTCACTTGGACAGCGTCGCTGGATTCGAGGGACCTCGCTCGTCGTGCTGAGAGGAGACCCAAGGGACCGGTAATGCAGCTTTTTGGTGCCTGCGGTTGCAGGGGGAAGATTCTGTCGACCCACGGGAGATTTCTTCGGAGCTTCTGGTGCAGAGAGGAGGCAGGCTACCCCCACAGCATGCACAAGCAGGAAAACAGTCGAGAAGGCGGCAGGATCAGCGTTACAGAGTTGCAGTAGTCGTCTTTGCTACTATGTTGCAGGTTTGCAGGCTTCCAGCGCGGTCAGCGGTCGTTTCCTTATCAGAAGGTGAAGAGGGAGATGCAGAGGAACTCGGCTGAGCTCATGCATTCGTTATCTAAAGTTTCCCCAGAGACAGAGACCCTAAATAGCCAGAAAAGAGGGTTTGGCTACCTAGGAGAGAGGAAAGGCTACTAACACCTGAAGGAGCCTATCAGCAGGAGTCTCTGACGTCACCTGGTGGCACTGGCCACTCAGAGCAGTCCAGTGTGCCAGCAGCACCTCTGTTTCCAAGATGGCAGAGGTCTGGAGCACACTGGAGGAGCTCTGGACACCTCCCAGGGGAGGTGCAGGTCAGGGGAGTGGTCACTCCCCTTTCCTTTGTCCAGTTTCGCGCCAGAGCAGGGGCTAAGGGGTCCCTGAACCGGTGTAGACTTGCTTATGCAGAATTGGGCACATCTGTGCCCAACAAAGCATTTCCAGAGGCTGGGGGAGGCTACTCCTCCCCTGCCTTCACACCATTTTCCAAAGGGAGAGGGTGTCACACCCTCTCTCAGAGGAAGTTCTTTGTTCTGCCATCCTGGGCCAGGCCTGGCTGGACCCCAGGAGGGCAGCTGCCTGTCTGAGGGGTTGGCAGCAGCAGCAGCTGCAGTGAAACCCCAGGAAGGGCAGTCTGGCAGTACCAGGGTCTATGCTACAGACCACTGGGATCATGGAATTGTACCAACAATGCCAGGATGGCATAGAGGGGGCAATTCCATGATCATAGGCATGTTACATGGCCATATTTGGAGTTACCATGTTGAAGCTACATATAGGTAGTGACCTATATGTAGTGCACGCGTGTAATGGTGTCCCCGCACTCACAAAGTTCAGTGAATTGGCTCTGAACAATGTGGGGGCACCTTGGCTAGTGCCAGGGTGCCCTCACACTAAGTAACTTTGCACCTAACCTTTACCAGGTAAAGGTTAGACATATAGGTGACTTATAAGTTACTTAAGTGCAGTGTAAAATGGCTGTGAAATAACGTGGACGTTATTTCACTCAGGCTGCAGTGGCAGGCCTGTGTAAGAATTGTCAGAGCTCCCTATGGGTGGCAAAAGAAATGCTGCAGCCCATAGGGATCTCCTGGAACCCCAATACCCTGGGTACCTCAGTACCATATACTAGGGAATTATAAGGGTGTTCCAGTAAGCCAATGTAAATTGGTTAAAATGGTCACTAGCCTGTCAGTGACAATTTGGAAAGAAATGAGAGAGCATAACCACTGAGGTTCTGATTAGCAGAGCCTCAGTGAGACAGTTAGTCACTACACAGGTAACACATTCAGGCACACTTATGAGCACTGGGGCCCTGGGTTACCAGGGTCCCAGTGACACATACAACTAAAACAACATATATACAGTGAAAAATGGGGGTAACATGCCAGGCAAGATGGTACTTTCCTACACAACCCCCCCCAAACGAAGGACAATAAGACTAGCCATTACCTGATGAGTCTTCATTGTCTAAGTGGAAATATCTGGAGAGTCCATCTGCATTGGAGTGGCTACTCCCAGGTCTATGTTCCACTGTATAGTCCATTCCCTGTAGGGATATGGACCACCTCAACAATTTAGGATTTTCACCTTTCATTTGTTTTAGCCAAAGTAGAGGTTTGTGGTCTGTCTGAACAATGAAGTGAGTGCCAAACAGGTATGGCCTCAACTTCTTCAGAGCCCAGACCACAGCAAAGGCCTCCCTCTCAATGGCAGACCAACGCTTTTCTCTAGGGGTCAACCTCCTACTAATAAAAGCAACAGGTTGATCCTGGCCCTCAGAATTAAGTTGTGATAGGACTGCCCCTACTCCTAATTCAGATGCATCAGTTTGGACATAGAATTTTTTAGAGTAACAAGGGCTTTTCAGGACAGGTGCAGAGCACATGGCCTGCTTCAGCTCCTCAAAAGCTTTCTGACAGCTTGCTGTCCACAATACCTTTTTAGGCATTTTCTTGGATGTGAGGTCATTAAGAGGGGCTGCAATGGAGCCATAGTTCTTAATGAACCTCCTGTAATACCCAGTGAGGCCTAGGAAGGCTCTCACCTGAGTCTGAGTGGTAGGGGGAACCCAATCAATAATAGTTTGGATTTTCCCCTGAAGTGGTGCAATCTGTTCCCCACCAACAAGGTGTCCCAGATAAACCACCTTACCCTGCCCTATCTGGCACTTTGAAGCCTTGATAGTGAGGCCTGCCTTTTGCAGGGCCTCCAAAACTTTCCAAAGGTGGACCAGGTGATCATCCCAGCTGGAGCTAAAGACAGCTATATCGTCCAAATATGCTGCACTGAAAGCTTCCAGCCCTTGCAGGACTGTGTTCACCAACCTCTGAAAAGTGGCAGGTGCATTTTTCAAACCAAAAGGCATTACAGTAAACTGGTAATGTCCTCCAATGGTAGAAAATGCAGTCTTAGGTTTAGCATCTTCTGACAATTTGATCTGCCAACACCCTGCAGTCAAATCAAAAGTGCTTAGATACTTGGCAGATGCCAGTGTATCTATGAGCTCATCTGCCCTGGGTATAGGGTGAGCATCAGTTTTGGTTACCAAGTTGAGGCCTCTATAGTCTACACAAAACCGCATTTCTTTCTTTCCATCTTTAGAATTGGGTTTTGGTACCAGTACCACAGGAGAAGCCCATGGACTGTCAGAGTGCTCAACCACTCCTAGTTCTAACATTTTCTGAACTTCTTGCTTTATACAGTCCCTGACATGGTCAGGCTGCCTATAGATCTTACTTTTGACAGGTAAACTGTCTCCAGTATCTATAGTGTGCTCACACCAAGAAGTGGTGCCTGGCACAGTAGAGAAGAGTTCTGAAAATTGTCCTAGGAGATTTATGCAATTATCTTTCTGCTCAGCAGTAAGACAATCAGCCAAAACTACACCTTCCACAAGAGCATCTTGTTCTGTGGAAGAGAAGAGATCAGGTAGAGGATCACTGTCTTCTTCCTGTCCCTCATCTGTTGCCATGAGCAGGGTGAGATCAGCCCTGTCATAGTAGGGTTTCAGGCGGTTGACATGGAGCACCCTAAGGGGACTCCTGGCAGTGCCTAAGTCAACCAAGTAGGTGACTTCACCCTTCTTTTCAACAATTGTGTGGGGTCCACTCCATTTATCTTGGAGTGCTCTTGGGGCCACAGGCTCCAAGACCCACACTTTCTGCCCTGGTTGGTACTGAACCAAAACAGCCTTCTGATCATGCCATTGCTTCTGGAGCTCTTGGCTGGCCTGAAGGTTTTTACTGGCCTTTTTCATGTACTCAGCCATCCTTGATCTGAGGCCAAGTACATAATCCACAATATCCTGCTTAGGAGCTTTTAAAGGTTGTTCCCAACCTTCCTTTACAAGTGTGAGTGGACCCCTAACAGGGTGTCCAAAAAGAAGTTCAAAGGGGCTGAAGCCCACTCCTTTCTGGGGTACCTCCCTGTAGGCAAAAAGGAGGCATGGTAGAAGGATATCCCATCTCCTGCGGAGTTTTTCAGGGAGACCCATAATCATGCCTTTGAGAGTTTTATTAAATCTCTCCACCAGTCCATTTGTTTGTGGATGATAGGGTGTTGTGAACTTGTACGTTACACCACACTCCTTCCACATGGCCTTTAAGTATGCAGACATGAAATTGCTTCCCCTGTCTGATACCACTTCCTTTGGGAAGCCCACTCTGGAAAATATTCCCAGGAGGGCCTTTGCCACTGCAGGGGCTGTAGTGGTCCTTAAAGGAATAGCTTCAGGATATCTTGTGGCATGGTCCACTACCACTAAGATAAACCTATTGCCTGAAGCAGTAGGAGGGTCAAGGGGGCCAACTATGTCAACCCCTACCCTTTCAAAGGGAACCCCAACCACAGGCAGTGGGATAAGGGGTGCCTTTGGAGTGCCACCTGTCTTGCCACTGGCTTGACAGGTTTCACAGGACTTACAAAATTCCTTTGTGTCCTCAGACATCCTAGGCCAATGAAACAATGGTACCAATCTGTCCCAAGTTTTCATTTGACCCAGGTGCCCAGCTAAGGGAATGTCATGTGCCAGTGTTAGGAGGAACTTTCTGTACTCCTGAGGAATCACTAATCTCCTGGCAGCTCCAGGTTTAGGATCCCTATGCTCAGTGTACAAGAGGTTGTCCTCCCAGTAAACTCTGTGAGAGTCACTGACATCCCCATTAGCCTGTTTGACAGCTTGCTGTCTGAGACCCTCTAATGTGGGACAGGTTTGCTGTGCCACACTCAGCTCCTCCCTGGCAGGCCCCCCTTCACCCAAAAGCTCAGCAGTGTCTGCTTCCAGCTCCTCTGGTGTAGGTTCTGCACAGGGAGGGAATTCTTCTTCCTCAGAAGTTTAATCCACTGTAGAGGGAGGGATAGTAGGAAGTGGTTTGCTTCTACTAGCCCTAGCTTTAGGGAGCACTTGGTCCATTGTTCCAGGATCCAAGCTTCCCTGTCCTTTTTGCTTTTTGGCCTGAGCCCTTGTCAAAGCAAAAATATGCCCTGGGATGCCCAGCATTGCTGCATGGGCCTCCAACTCCACATCTGACCAAGCTGATGTCTCCAAATAATTCCCTAATAGACAGTCTTCAGGTAAATCTGAAGCTACCACAACTTTCTTTGGACCAGTTACCCCCCCAGTTGAGATTTACAACAGCCATGGGGTGGCTTTGTGTTATGTTGTGAGCATCGGTTACTTGGTACTGGTGTCCAAGTATGTGTTGTTCAGGGTGCACCAGTTTCTCAATCACCATTGTGACACTGGCACCTGTGTCCCTG
This sequence comes from Pleurodeles waltl, assembly GCF_031143425.1. Taxonomy (NCBI): domain Eukaryota; kingdom Metazoa; phylum Chordata; class Amphibia; order Caudata; family Salamandridae; genus Pleurodeles; species Pleurodeles waltl. The sequence goes on along the minus strand of NC_090446.1, from coordinate 140,258,443 downwards.
TAGGCCTGGACCTCAACACCATTTATTAGGGTTAGTTGCTTGTACTTCTCCAAGTTATGGGGGCAAGCAACCAAAGTGGCTAAATCAATAGCCCCTTCAGAGACTAAAGTAGCCTCTGTGGTCTCCCTAATCAGACCAACCCCAACTAAATTACCAAAAGTGAGCCCAGCTACTCCCTTGGATTGGCTATTAGTAGGTTTGCTCCCACCACCACTGCTATTAGTAGGGACACTAGGTGTAGCAGTAGGGGTTGTAGTGGTAGGAGCTGTGGTGCCTTTCTTTGGACAACTGGGATCTGTTGTCCAATGGCCTTTTATTTTACATAAATAGCACCATGGTTTCTTTTCCTTGTTCTGATTAAAGGAGGATTTGGGCCCACCACCCCCACCAGAGTGTTTTTGTGGGCCTGATGAAGACTCATTTTTAGATTTGTCCCCACCCTTGTCTGAAGACTTACCATCCTTCTTTTTGTTGCCATCTTTGTCACCCCCTGTATGAACTTTTCTGTTCACTCTTGTTCTGACCCATTTGTCTGCCTTCTTTCCCAATTCTTGGGGAGAGGTCAGATCAGAGTCCACCAAGTACTGGTGCAACAAATCAGACACACAATTATTAAGAATATGCTCTCTCAGGATTAAGTTATACAGGCTGTCATAATCAGTAACTTTACTGCCATGTAACCATCCCTCCAAGGCCTTCACTGCCTGGTCAATGAAATCAACCCAGTCTTGTGAAGACTCCTTTTTGGTCTCTCAGAACTTTATCCTGTACTGTTCAGTGGTTAAGCCATAACCATCCAGGAGTGCATTCTTAAGAACTTGGAAATTATTGGCATCATTTTCTTTCACTGTAAGGAGCCTATCCCTACCTTTTCCACTAAATGATAGCCATAGGATAGCAGCCCACTGCTTTTGAGGGACATCCTGTACAGCACAGGCCCTCTCAAGTGCAGCAAACCACTTGTTAATGTCATCCCCCTCCTTATAAGGGGGAACTATCTTGTGCAGATTCCTGGAATCATGCTCTTTTGCAGGATGACTATGGGGAATACTGCTGCTGCCACCATGGGTATCTAAACCCAACTTCTGTCTTTCCCTCTCTATTTCTAAAGACTGTCTATCCAAATCCAGCTGTTGCTTCTTGAGCTTCAGTCTGGTTTGTTCCACTCTCAATCTATTGAGCTCCCTTTCTAACAATCTGTCATCAGGGTGGGTGGGAGGGACATTTCTAGATACAGAGGTATGATGGGAATGAACAGAAGGAGACCTGTCCCTTACAGAGGGCACCCTAACAGCTTGGCTACCAGCATAATGTGAGAGCACACCATCAGTATGGTGTGATTCAACCTCTGTACCAACTATGCTAGACTGTCTAGTAATGGGCAGGCTGAGAAGTTTCTTTCCTGAACCTTTTCCTGGGGGAGTCCCTGGATCAGATTGAGAACCATTAGCTACTTTTTCTACAGATTGGGCACTTATGGCCTTATCCTGTACTCTAAGCATATTAATTAACAGTTCTAAGGAAGGATTCTTCCCTACACTCAAACCTCTCTCTATGCAGAGACTCCTTGCTCCTTTCCAGCTAAGGTGATCATATGCAAGTTTGGACAGTTCAACATTTTTTCCTGTGCCAGACATTTTTTAGAGAGAGTTAAAGTGATAGAAAAAGAGAAAAAAGTTTTCAGAACTTTTTTGGAAAGACAGAAAAAACTTTTTAAATTTTTAAGAACTTTTTGAAAGTTTTAGGAGTACTTTTCAGCACTTAGAAAAGAGTGTAAAAGAGAAAATGCAAAACTTTTTGGCTATGTGTATATACACTGACCTTGTTTTGTATATTTTTCTCTTATGAAAAGTACAATGACAAGAGTGGTAAGTAGTCTCAAGCACTTATCCCACCACTGCACAACCAATGTAGGAGGCTGGACTGGCTTGTAGTGAGTACCAAGGGGTACTTGCACCTTGCACCAGGCCCAGTTATCCCTTATTAGTGTATAGGGTGTCTAGCAGCTTAGGCTGATAGATAATGGTAGCTTAGCAGAGCAGCTCAGGCTGAACTAGGAGACGTGTGAAGCTACTACAGTACCACTTAGTGTCATATGCACAATATCATAAGAAAACACAATACACAGTTATACTAAAAATAAAGGTACTTTATTTTTATGACAATATGCCAAAGTATCTTAGAGTGTACCCTCAGTGAGAGGATAGGAAATATACACAAGATATATATACACAATAGCAAAAATATGCAGTATAGTCTTAGAAAGTGCAAACAATGTATAGTTACAATAGGATGCAATGGGGAAACATAGGGATAGGGGCAACACAAACCATATACTCCAGAAGTGGAATGCGAACCACGAATGGACCCCAAACCTATGTGACCTTGTAGAGGGTCGCTGGGACTATTAGAAAATAGTGAGAGTTAGAAAAATAACCCTCCCCAAGACCCTGAAAAGTGAGTGCAAAGTGCACTAAAGTTCCCCTAAGGACAAAAGAGTCTTGTTAGAGGAATAATGCAGGAAAGACACAAACCAGCAATGCAACAACTGTGGATTTCCAATCTAGGGTACCTGTGGAACAAGGGGACCAAGTCCAAAAGTCACAAGCAAGTCGGAGATGGGCAGATGCCCAGGAAATGCCAGCTGCGGGTGCAAAGAAGCTTCGACTGGACAGAAGAAGCTGAGGTTTCTGCAGGAACGAAAAGGGCTAGAGACTTCCCCTTTGGTGGACGGATCCCTCTCGCCTTGGAGAGTCGTGCAGAAATGTTTTCCCGCCGAAAGGACGCCAACAAGCCTTGCTACACGCAAAACGAGCGTTTGGCGTTTTTGGACGCTGCTGGGGCCCAGGAGGGACCAGGAGGTCGCAAATTGGACCTGCAGAGAGAGGGGACGTCGAGCAAGACAAAGAGCCCTCACTGAAGCAGGTAGCACCCGGAGAAGTGCCAGAAACAGGCACTACGAGGATGCGTGAAACGGTGCTCGCCGAAGTTGCACAAAGGAGTCCCACGTCGCCGGAGACCAACTTAGAAAGTCGTGCAATGCAGGTTAGAGTGCCGTGGACCCAGGCTTGGCTGTGCACGAAGGATTTCCGCCGGAAGTGCACAGGGGCCGGAGTAGCTGCAAAGTCGCGGTTCCCAGCAATGCAGCCCAGCGAGGTGAGGCAAGGACTTACCTCCACCAAACTTGGGCTGAAGAGTCACTGGACTGTGGGGGTCACTTGGACAGCGTCGCTGGATTCGAGGGACCTCGCTCGTCGTGCTGAGAGGAGACCCAAGGGACCGGTAATGCAGCTTTTTGGTGCCTGCGGTTGCAGGGGGAAGATTCCGTCGACCCACGGGAGATTTCTTCGGAGCTTCTGGTGCAGAGAGGAGGCAGGCTACCCCCACAGCATGCACAAGCAGGAAAACAGTCGAGAAGGCGGCAGGATCAGCGTTACAGAGTTGCAGTAGTCGTCTTTGCTACTATGTTGCAGGTTTGCAGGCTTCCAGCGCGGTCAGCGGTCGTTTCCTTATCAGAAGGTGAAGAGGGAGATGCAGAGGAACTCGGCTGAGCTCATGCATTCGTTATCTAAAGTTTCCCCAGAGACAGAGACCCTAAATAGCCAGAAAAGAGGGTTTGGCTACCTAGGAGAGAGGAAAGGCTACTAACACCTGAAGGAGCCTATCAGCAGGAGTCTCTGACGTCACCTGGTGGCACTGGCCACTCAGAGCAGTCCAGTGTGCCAGCAGCACCTCTGTTTCCAAGATGGCAGAGGTCTGGAGCACACTGGAGGAGCTCTGGACACCTCCCAGGGGAGGTGCAGGTCAGGGGAGTGGTCACTCCCCTTTCCTTTGTCCAGTTTCGCGCCAGAGCAGGGGCTAAGGGGTCCCTGAACCGGTGTAGACTGGCTTATGCAGAATTGGGCACATCTGTGCCCAACAAAGCATTTCCAGAGGCTGGGGGAGGCTACTCCTCCCCTGCCTTCACACCATTTTCCAAAGGGAGAGGGTGTCACACCCTCTCTCAGAGGAAGTTCTTTGTTCTGCCATCCTGGGCCAGGCCTGGCTGGACCCCAGGAGGGCAGCTGCCTGTCTGAGGGGTTGGCAGCAGCAGCAGCTGCAGTGAAACCCCAGGAAGGGCAGTCTGGCAGTACCAGGGTCTGTGCTACAGACCACTGGGATCATGGAATTGTACCAACAATGCCAGGATGGCATAGAGGGGGCAATTCCATGATCATAGACATGTTACATGGCCATATTCCGAGTTACCATGGTGAAGCTACATATAGGTAGTGACCTATATGTAGTGCACGCGTGTAATGGTGTCCCCGCACTCACAAAGTTCAGTGAATTGGCTCTGAACAATGTGGGGGCACCTTGGCTAGTGCCAGGGTGCCCTCACACTAAGTAACTTTGCACCTAACCTTTACCAGGTAAAGGTTAGACATATAGGTGACTTATAAGTTACTTAAGTGCAGTGTAAAATGGCTGTGAAATAACGTGGACGTTATTTCACTCAGGCTGCAGTGGCAGGCCTGTGTAAGAATTGTCAGAGCTCCCTATGGGTGGCAAAAGAAATGCTGCAGCCCATAGGGATCTCCTGGAACCCCAATACCCTGGGTACCTCAGTACCATATACTAGGGAATTATAAGGGTGTTCCAGTAAGCCAATGTAAATTGGTAAAAATGGTCACTAGCCTGTCAGTGACAATTTGGAAAGAAATGAGAGAGCATAACCACTGAGGTTCTGATTAGCAGAGCCTCAGTGAGACAGTTAGTCACTACACAGGTAACACATTCAGGCACACTTATGAGCACTGGGGCCCTGGGTTACCAGGGTCCCAGTGACACATACAACTAAAACAACATATATACAGTGAAAAAATGGGGGTAACATGCCAGGCAAGATGGTACTTTCCTACAAACACCACAAACCAACACACCCAAGCCCACCTTACATACATACATCTATCAACCATGGACAAACTAAATTTTGGAGACTTAGTAACACAACTAACAGCCAACACAGCTCTAGACATAATACATTCTGTTCCAAAACTTTGAGGGGCTACAGGAAGCTTTTTGATATCCTATTACCAGTCAAAAACACTAAATGGGACACAAGAAAACCAATACCTTGGAGAAGTACAGAACTAAAAAAGATAAAACAACAAATCAGAAAGCTGCAATGAAGCTGGCTCAAGTTAACAACCTTCAAGACAAACTTCACTTACACAAACTTGAAAGAATATATAAATCATCAATCAAAAAAGCTAAAAAAGGTACTACTCAGACAGAATTCAAAATGCTAAATCTGCTAATTACAAAATGTTGAAAACCTAAATGCATGGAAGGAACTCATTCCATTACTCAAGAATTCACAAACTGACAAATCATTACACAATTAAGACAAACACATTGAGCTCCTATTTAAAACAAAGGAAAACCACAAGCACCATCTAGTTTCTTAAAACCCCCTCCAAGAGTAAGACAATACAGCATCTGTAGTCCTTCAAAAAAATATCACAAAGTGAATTTATGGATTTGGTCAACGCAAGCAGGCCTTCCGGCAGCCCTTCTGACTCTTAGCTAGCAGACATCTTCAAGAACATTCTTTTAATTACTTCTGATGCCACACCTGTAAGAAGAATCAATAATAATTCTTTGACTACGGAACCTTTCCTGAAGACCTTACAAAGATGTGTATACGCTTGTTATTAAAGAAAACAAACCTGGACCAACAGCACCCCAACAATTATAGACCAATTACAAATGTACCTTTCATGGGAAAACTGATAGAAAGTATTCACCCAGATGTCACAGTTCATTGAAGAGAATTCCAAATTTTCAGACTGCCAAACTGGATTCCGCCCAGACAGAGGCACTGACTCTGCACTCATCGCATTCTGGGATGATCTTAAAAACACAGTTGACTGCAGTGGAGTTGCTGCACTACTTCTCTTGGGCCTCTTAGGTGCCCTTGACACTATTTACCATGATACCCTAATTCAAAGACTCCACAAAGCCATCATAGAAGGAACTGCTCTCGACTGGATCACCCCCTACCTTCAAAACAGAATAAATGACATCTATTCTCCCCCATTCTTGTCCAAACCCTACTTCACAAAAGCAAGGGTCCTTCAATGATCAATCATCTCACATATACTTTTCAACATCTACATGGCGTAATTACCAGAACGGATCAATTCATTTCAACTCACATGCTACAACTATGCAGATAACACACAAATACTCCTTAAATTGTAATACCCCAAAGACATTGGAAACTCACAAATCATCATCTGCCTCAGAGTCTTTGATCAGTGGATGACGTGGAGCCATCTCAAACTGAAAGCTTCCAAAATGAAAATACTCACATGTGGAGTCTGGAAAAATTATGACCCACTGTGTGCCTGGCCTGACGATCTTCTACCACCTCCTCAAGTATCTAAGGAAGTTAAAAACCTTGGAATGACCATGGACTCCCAATTAACAACGAATGCCCATGTGGACAAATTAGCATGATTTCCACACATGGTCCAGGCTACTATCGCTCTTGTACTATCTATACTAGATTACGCCAATGACCTCTACCATGAATCATCTCGATCTACTATGAAAAAAAACACAATTCATTCAGAACTCAGCTGCCAGACTAATACTACATGTAAAGCCACAAGCCCACATCTCCCTGCCTTGAAGGTACTACATTGGTTACCGGTTACCACCTTCAAGCTGCTTTGGTTCACCCACAAAGCAATACATGGAGCAGGACCGCTTTTTATCAGGAATAAAATCACCAAATATATTCAACTAAGAAACCTCCGCTCAAAATTGGCACCTCACCTTAAAACACTACCGTACAAGAAAAAGACTATGGCCCTCATTACAACAGGTCTGACGGCCACCAACATACAGTGACCGCGGCGGTATACCGCTACGGGTATCATGACCCACACGGAGAAATCCGCCACTATACAGACACCCACACAAGTCCGCCAGCCCAAAGGTCAGTGTTAACTGGTAGTACCAAAACCCACACTGTTACACCAACAGAAATACGCCCACAGTATCAGGACCCACAAATCACTGCGGTGGTCTTTCAACTGCGGTAAACCATTGGCGGTACACCCTGCCGCCCTAAAATACACACACACTAACAAAACTACACCACATTGGACAATTCAAAATACACACACTTGACACACATACACTCCCACACACCCACATTACCCACAACCCTTTCAATGAAAAAAAGATTGCTAACTGAGAGAGAGAGAGAGAGACAAGCCAGGAGCACCCACTCAATCTGAGCAACAGAACACCATCACCCATACACCATCCACACACCTCGCAGCACACACCCCAACCCATCACCCCACACACCACCACACATACCACTCACACCACATCCATGACACCCCAAAGACACCCCAGGTTTTCGGAGGAGGAGCTAAGGGTCATGGTGGAGGAAATCATCAGGATAGAGCCACAGCTATTCGGATCACAGGTGCAGCAGACGTCCATTGCTAGGAAGATGGAGCTATAGCGGAGAGTCGTGGACAGGGTCAACGCTGTGGGACAGCACCCCAGAACAAGGTATGACATCAGGAAGAGGTGGAACGACCTACGGGGGAAGGTGCGTTCCGTGGTTGCAAGACACCAGGTAGCCGTACAGAGGACTGGCGGTGGACCCCCACATCCTCCCCTACAACTAACAATATGGGAGGAACATGTCTTGGAAATAATGCATCCTGAGGGCCTCGCAGGAGTAGCAGGAGGACTGGACTCTGATAAGTTAAATCTTTACTATTATATCCCCCACCCTACCTGCATGCCATCACAAACTCCTACCCCTACCCTCACCCCCATTACTCCACCACCTCACATATACCCCATTATCACAACCCACCCACCCCAAAACCAAGCCCTGCATGCCACAACAATGCATGGACACCCATCACAGACCTGCATGGACACCCATCACTAAAGCATGCACATTAGAGATAATCACCTAGCCCACAAAATCACCACTCACACAAGGCAAAGCTGACAGGGCAATCACAACCATACAGGGAAACACACCCATGCACAAGATGGCACACGCAGATACAATAACACTGCATTTACATCCCCACAGGACCCCCACTCAATGTCACCGGAGAGGAGGTGCCACCAACATCCAGTCCCCCCAGAGTGATGACAGCAGCTCTGCACGCCTGGATCAGGATGACCAACCTGGCCCATCAGGGACCGCTGGACAGTCGGTTACCCTGCCACAGTCCCATACCACCACAGAGCCTCCCCCCTCAGAAAACACCAGCACAGAACCCACCCAGCGGGCCCATACCTCTGTCCCCAGATGCACGTCAATCAACAGTGTGTCCACCACTACAAGGACCCCAAGCAACCCCACAAACACAGGACGATCAGGGACCTGGGGTCAGTGGCAGTGGGCACATGGTTCAGGAGACAGAGGCACATGACAACAGAGACACTGGAGGACTGCTGGGCGACAGGAGGAGGGCCGGCTCAGGGAACCCACTCTCCACGAGGCACTTGCAGGGATCCTGGAAGCACACCAACATTTTCAGGAGACCTTGGGCCTGATACTATACAAGTTGCAGGAGACCCAGTGTATGCAGGAGGGACAGTACCTGGGGATCAGGGAGGACCTCAAACACATCCACACCATCCTGGTCACCATTGCAGGGGTGATGGCTGACATGGCCAACACCATGAGGGAAGCAGTGGCACACCAACGGGTCCTTGACACTAGCCACACTGATGAACAGCCCTCCACCTCCGCTGGCGCTAGTGGACAGGAGGCCCACCACAGGACCAACAGGTCACTAGCACCCCACCCCCTGCAGAAGGAAAACCACCACGCAAATGGTCCCTGCGATCCAGGCAGAAGCCAGACAACATTGCCAAGACCCCTGCATGGAAATAAAACTCTCCTGATTGTCACCCTTCTGTCCCACTCTGTCACCCTGTCCACCTTGAACTGCTATTGCTCCCCTTCCTATGACCCATTGGAAAATGCACCTGTGATACCAATACACTGGACTCAATCCTGGACTTTCCTCCATCATCAACCCTGCCCATTGCAATACCCCCTCCACTTATTAGCACCTAAATAAACAACCTTTGAACAAATTCAAGTATACTGTAGAGTCTGTGGATTATATGACAAATGTATTAGTTTCACAAACTGTAAACATTGCATTTCTAATCAACTGTAATATTAACACAGGTATAACCTGTAGTGGGCAGCAGTAAACACACCAGGAGCCAGAGTGGGGCACAGAGATCTGAAAATAGAGATGCCAAAGGGCACAGTAAGTGGCCATAGAAAAAGGGAAATCAGGCTGCCATGTTGAATGTCAAACACAAAACTGCAATGGAAAGTGAAGTTACAGTGTCTTACCTGTGTGTCACTGGAAGTACTGTTGTATGAGTGATCTTCTGTTGTCCACATCTTCTTCCTCTGCCTCCTCTTCCTCACTGTCCACAGGCTCCACCGCTGGCACAAGACCATCTCCAGGCTCATCTTCCTGCAGAAAAGGCACCTGGCGTCTCAAGGCCAGGTTGTGCAACATGTAACGATGATCTGGCACACCTTCTTGGGTAAGTAGTGCAGGGATCCACCTGTCAGATGGAGGCCAAAGGTTCTTTCAATGATCCTCCGTGTTCGCCCATGTGCCTCATTGTAACGTTCCTCTGCCCTTGTCCTGGGATTCCTCACTGGGGTCAGTAGCCATGAGAGGTTGGGGTAACCAAAGTCACCTGCAAATATTCGAGGGATACCAGTTAGACATACACTCTCCCTTAGGGACAACCCCACACCCATATACCTACATCAGCTGGGTGGGGACCATGGGCTCACCTATTAGCCACACCCTGTGCCTCTGGAGTTGAGACATCACATATGGAATGCTGCTATTCCTCCAGATGAAGGCATCATGCACAGAGCCAGGATACTTGGCATTCACATGGGAGATGTACTGGTCCGCCAAACACACCATCTGCACATTCAGAGAGTGATAGCTTTTCCTATTCCTTAACACTTGTTCATTCCTCTGGGGGGGGGGTGGGGGGACACAAATGCTACATGTGTACCATCAATGACACCAATGATGTTGGGGATATGTCCCAGGGCATAGAAGTCAGCTTTCACTGTTGCCAAATCCTCCACCTGCGGGAATACCATGTAGCTGCACATGTGTTTCAGCAGGGCAGACAACACTCTGGTCAACACTTTGGAGAACATAGGCTGTGACATCCCTGATGCCATGGCCACTGTCGCTTGGAAGGAACCAGTTGCCAGGAAATAGAGCACTGACAAGACCTGCACTAATGGGGGCATACCTGTGGGGTGGCGGATAGCTGTAATCAGGTCTGGGTCCAATTGGGCACACAGCTCTTGGATTGTGGCCCTATCAAGTCTGTAGGTTAGGATAATGTTTCTGTCCTCCATTGTCGGCAGGTCCACCAGAGGTCTGTACACTGGAGGATGTCTCCATCTCATATTCATCCTCAGCGGTTGAAGTCTAGGGAGGAAAACGGTGAGCAGACGGTCATATTCAAACATCTATTGAAATGATGCATTTTTTCCTTTACAGAACCAGTATGTGAATCCGAGAGTCAGTTGATGTGCCAATGTCTGCTGTGACGCAGTTAGGTGCCATGTCCTGTGCCCCCCTGAAATGGCGGCTGCCTGACCTGTGAGGTGGGACAAGTGGAAATGAGGTAATTCCACTGGCGTTGTGCGCTGTAGCGGTCGGTGGCCGACGACCGCTGCACAACTTCGCATTGGTTAACATTAGGCCCATGGGTTCCAGGAGCCAATAGTGATGTACGCCGGCGGTGACGGTACGCATCGCGATGGACGTGACCACCATTTTCTATCTATTCACTCACTTGCTACCTGACCTTCAACAGGAGAGGACCTACACTGCAAGTGCTGCTGTGACCTGTGGCTGGAAGCGTCAATGGCTCATGTGTCTGGTGAAAGGGCCCCTGCCTTCACTTCGGAGGAGTTGGAGAGACTGGTGAATGAGGTCCTACCCCAGTACACTTTACTCTATGGTCCTCCAGACAAACAAGTGAGTACACTGTGAGCATGATGCGTGGGCCATGAATGTATGGAGTGCTGTGTGCATAAGCCACATGTAGGGGGGGCTGAGGTGTCCTGGGCAGAGTGCTGCATGTATGGTGGTCAATGTATGTGCGTAAGGGGATGGGAGGGATTTGGTGGGCCGGACGTTATAACTAATCCCTTTTCTGCTGTGTTTTTACTGCAGGTCGGAGCCCATCAGAAAAAAGGTATTTGCCGTGCCATCGCCAAGGAAGTGCATACCCTGGGGGTCTTTGACAGGCGGAGCACCAACTGCCGCAAATGGTGGGAGGACCTGCGCAGCTGGCCAAGGAAGACGGCAGAGGCCCAGCTGGGGCTGGCCTCCCAACGAGGAAGGGGTGCCCGTCGTACCCTGAACACCCTGATGTTCCGCATCCTAGCAGTGGCCTATCTGGAGTTGGATGGGCACTTGAAGGCATCACAGTAGCCACAAGGAGGTGAGTACAGGTTCTGAATCATGACTTTGTGCGCGTTAAGGTTTTACCTGGGTGGGGAATGTGGACTGTGGGTGCCCCTAGGCCAAGGCAAACATGGCAGGGTAGGTCCCTTGTTGGGCAGGCTCTGAAGCACTCCAACCCCAATGGTGTTAGTGGGCATCTACTACTGGTCAGGGCCCAGTTTGTTTCAGGTGTGCAGCTGATGGCATTATGCTATGTACCCCATGGGCTGGTGACTATCTTTGTAACTGGTCGTGCATGGCCTAGTGCATAGAGCTGCTCCCAGTGTGTTGTGCACGCCAACGGTAGTGTTGTTGCTGGCATTGACCAAGTGTATCCTCTGTCTCTTCCCCCGCTTTTGTTTTGTCACCGTCCTTGTGTGCATTAGCATCATCTGGCGGAGGAGCAGAGGGACCGGCGACGGAGGGAGCTGCATCCCACATGGGATGGAGGCCGAATCCACCAACGGTGAGGGCACCAGTGGGACGGAGGGCAAGGGGAGCACCACGACGGAGACAGGAGGGGACACTACAGACAGCAACTCCTCCTCCGATGGAAGCTCCCTGGCGGTGGCGGACATCTCAGTGCCTACCCCAAAAACAGGTACAGCTGCCACCCCCCTACCAGCACCGCCCTCCCAGCAGCCCCTCAGCATGTTTCCCATGCCCGCTCACCCAGGATGGTGGGCATCTCCTTTGCCCCAGGCACCTCAGGCCCTGCCCCAGTCAGCCCTGCTGCCCTCAGTGAGGAGGCTATTGACCTCCTGAGATCCCTAACTGTTGGGCAGTCAACCATTCTGAATGCCATCCAGGGTGTCGAGAGGCATTTGCAACAAACAAATGCATACCTGGAGGGCATTCACTCTGGCGTGGCGGTCCAACAGAGAGCATTTCAGGCTCTGGCCTCCGCAATGATGGCAGCCATTGTCCCTGTCTCCAGGCCTCCCCCTCCAACTTCCTCTACCCAGTCCCAATCTCCTCAACCCTAGCCTATCCCAAGCACACCTTCAGACCAGCATTCACCCAAATCAACACACAGCAGTGGCTCAGGCAAACACAAGCACCACACTTCATCTCACAGGCACTCACACAAGCACCATCCCCATTCAGACACACCAACATCCACTTCCTCCACTCTGTCCCCCTCCTCATCCACCTCCCTCCCAGTAGCATCTCCACTCACACCTGCATGCACTACATCCTCATCCACTACCTCCATCACCAGCACGCCCATCACTACACACCCCTCACTGGCAGTCACCACCCCCACATCCATGTGTCCTCTCCCACTGTGTCTGTGACCCCTCCTCCCAAAGTACACAAACGCAAGCGCACACCCTCACAACAGCATCCAGCTCATGCACCTGCACCTGCACTCAAACACAGCAGACTGACACCTCCTACAAGCACTCCCTCTTCCTCCACTCCCAAACCTTCACCCTCTTCCCGCCCCAATGTCCCTAAGAAGCTTTTCCTAGCCAACATTGACATCTTTCCTACTCCTCCCCCATCCTTCACCTAGGGCCAGGGTGGACAGAACCCAGCCCAGCACCTCAGCCACCAAGTCCACGCCCGCTGTGGTTTCTGCAGCTGTCAGAGGCTCTAAGGGGGCACCCGTCAACCCAGGCTGTGTGCCACCAACCCCTGCCAAGGCCAAGAAGATTCCGCCACCTGCCAAGGTCAAGAAGGGGACAGCATCCAGCAAGGAGAAGGAGCCACAACCACCCAGCAAGGCCACGTCGAAGACTCCAGCTGCCAGATCCAAGGTGACATCACCATCTGCCAAGGGAAGGAAGGGGCACAAAACACCAGCCAAGGCACTTCAGCCATCCGAACCTGCAGGTGAAGGCCTGGTGGCTACCAGCACAACCGCCAGCACCGCCACCTGCACCGCCACCTGCACAGCGGCCAGCACCGCCACCTGCATTGCCGCAAGCACTGACACAAGCACCACTACTGTCAGCAGCAGCAGCCCCAGTGGGCAGCCGTCCGAGGCTGCAGGAGAAGGGCTGGAGCCTCCCCCCACCACTGGCAGCACCGGCACCTGCACCGCAGGCAGCACCGGCACCTTCACCGCCGCAAGCCCTGCCGCACGCACAGCCACTTGCACCGCTGACAGTAGCAGCAGCAGCCCCAGTGGGCAGACGTCCGAGGCTGCAGGAGAAGGGCTGGAGCCTCCCCACTACCACTGGCAGCACCCCCACCAGCACCGGCACTACCACCACTCTGCAGCCGTAGCCACCGGCGGATGGACTGTAGCCCTGCCTCCATGGAGTATCATGCATCCTGGCCACTGCAAATCTCATGGCTCTGATACTCAGGTGAGGGACTGTGACCTGGCACCCTCCAAGTGCTGCATCAGTGGGCACAAAGCCCCCTCCAGAACCAGTGGAAAAAGGCATCCACTCACCCTATCCTTGGCAGGATGAAGCACACTGGGCACAAGGCCCCCTCCAGAACCAGTGGATTAAGGCATCCACTCACCCCATACTTGGCAGGATGAAGCATACTGGGCACAAGGCCCCCTCCAGAACCAGGGGATTGAGGCATCCACTCACCCTACCCTTGGCAGGATGAAGCACACTGGGCACAAGGCCCCCTCCAGAACCAGTGGATTAAGGCATCCACTCACCCTATCCTTGGCAGGATGAAGCACACTGGGCACAAGACCCCCTCCAGAACCAGTGGAAGAAGTCACCCACTTGAGAGACTGTGGCCTTGCACTCCCCAGCACCAAGCAGTGGGCAAACCACCCACTTGAGAGACTGTGGCTTTGCAGTCCCCAGGACCAAGCAGTGGGCAAACCACCCACTTGAGAGACTGTGGCTTTGCACTCCCCAGGACCAAGCAGTGGGCAAACCACCCACTTGAGAGATTGTGGCTTTGCACTCCCCAGGACCAAGCAGTGGGCATGGAGCCCCCTCCATGAGCAGTGGCGTAGTACCATCTTACGGCTGAGGTGCCTGTGTGTTTTTGACCTGATGTCCCTGCAGTGTTCTTTCCGTTTTGAGGCAGGAGTCAAGTGTGGGCTTGGCCTATATGTTATGGCCCAGTGTGCCATGGACTATTTTTGTGTGGACATTGTCCCTCATTTTGTATATATTGTACATTCTGTTTATTTATTTATGAACGTATTTCTCTAAATTTCTAATATTACACTAATTTTACTCCATTCCTTTTGTCCTTGCATTATTCAAGAAGGTTACGGGGTGTATATGTAATGTTGTTGCATGTGTTTGTGTGTATGGTGTTGTGGGTGAGGGTGGGGATGGGGGTGTTGCGTGTGTGTGTCACTCTCTTTTTCCTCCCTCCCTCCCCTGTGTGCTAGGTGCAGTACTCACGGTGGTCATCGTCGCCGGCGATGGTACTCCTGGTATATGAGCAGATACACCAGCATGAGAAAGACGTGCAACTCGGGCTCCATGGTGTCCTGGTTCTTCCTTGAGTGTCGAGAGGTGAGTCGTTTCCCTTCTGTGTACTGTTTCTGCCGTGCTTTTGATGGCGTTGGTATCGCCCCGGAAAAGGTGGCGGATAGGCCTCTTGTAATACAGTGGGCAGAACCTTGTCTTCTGCCTGACTGTTGGCGGTTACTGCCGCAGTGTTTGTTGCTACCGCCGTGGTGGTCGGAGTGTTAAAGTGGCTGTATGTGTTGGCGGTGTCCGCCGTGGTCATGATTCCATTTTTGTTACTGCCGGCCTGTTGGCGGTATTACTGCCGCTTTAACACCAACCGCCATGGTTGTAATGAGGGCCTATAGATGGTACATCCCTCTCTGTTCAAGCGGCCAAACTATGGAATTCATTACCCCCAAATGTAAGATCCACGGGTAACTCTCTTGTCTTCAGAAGACTACTCAAGAGTTGGATCTTTCCTTCATAACCACCATATCCGAACTGCAGTGGACTGCACATGCCTGTGTTGGTAAACATTTATAATCTGAGTATGTGTATATATCTATATATGTGTATTTCTTTAAGAAATATGTACAATTACTATTTCATAATAATAAAATATGTACATACTCTTTAAGCCTGTTAAACAAATGTATATTTACTCACGGTTAAATGTATATATATGTGTGCATAAATGTATATAGAAGTATGTATACAATGTATGTGTATCTATACATATATGTGTATATTATCCTATGCTTAACATGTTCATAGGTCATAGCATAGTTCCTTGATAAGTTGTTAGATTGGATATTTATGAACCACTGCTTTCATTTTAGCTATCACAATGAGCAAATGTTATCATAACTATTTTAGCAGCAAGCATTTCGCTATTGAAAATTGAGGAAAGATAAAATGTTAGAAAAGTACACAAATAAATTAACCTCAAATATTGCTAATCTTCAAAGTCTGTATTTATAGAACACAACTTTACATCTCAAAATGTTATATCCATTATTATATTCCTTGCCCATATATTCCCTTACTATGTATTTAAGTATCTATTATTTTAGTTCTACTGTACAAAATGAAGAAAAAAAAACTCTCTCTCATAAGCTTTACTCTGCTTCCCCATCACCCTATATCTCTATCAATCTATCGTCCCTACCCTCTGACTCATCCCAAACCCATTCTACTACTAAGATCTCCAAATTCACCCTGCCTAAGCTCTTCCCTCCGGTACCACTCCTGGCTCACCCCGAACTTCAGTTTACTACTATGATCTCCCAAACAACCCTACTAAATTCTACCTCACTTATCTCACCTTTGACTCATCCAAAACCCCATCTACTACTATGATCTCCGTAACCCCTTTCTCCTGACTCCTCCCACCTCCATTTCCCCTTTACTCATCCCAAGCCTCATCCTATTACTATAAACTCCCAGTTAACACTTCTGGATTGTTCCCTCCTCTGTCCCTCCATTATCGTATACAAACCTACTAACAAACTCACATATCCTTTGCTCAAATCAACTCATATTAATACTAATACTGTACTCATATTTGCCTATACTAATCCACAACTAATCATTTTGGTTCCAGAGTAGCGTTCTACGCGCCAAAAAGTGCTTTGACGCCTCTTCAAGGGTAGTAAAAACTATATAAATACAATTACAATTACAACAGGAAAGGGACATGAAATTAAAGGTTTCTATAAAAAAGTATATAAGGGGACACTTGTCACTACAGACTGGGACGAGAAAGACAGGGACGTGGGGTAATGGAAATTGATGATAAGTAATCCAACAATTTTCTAATCTTAACTAATTTCTGAAAATATTTTCTTGGTTTGGAGACTAACCGACACTTAAGTAGAAGGATACAGGATCAGAAAAATGATTACATAGAGCACAATGCTGACCAAACGGCCCTTCTCTCACGTGACAACAAAGAGATACTGTTTTCTAATCTTAACCACTTTCCATGTATATTTTTTAGCTTTGAGAGCTTAGCCAACACTTATGTACCTCAGTTAAATTTCATAAGATGAGTGAGTCAAAGTAAATACTTACATAGCACACAGTCACTTAGCTCCTGTCAATGACATATGAAAGAGACATTGTTATAAATACTAAAAACGCAGATTCTAAGACATACCCTTTTAAGCTCGAGGGTGTGAGGATTTTGCGATGCATTAAATCTACAAATTGCCTGTGCTGTGTCAAGTTTCCAAATAATAATGTCCCCGCTGTAAGATGCAGTAGCCAGGAGTTTATTCTGGTAAACGTCACCAGAAAAAATGTCGTCGTTGTGATAAGGCTTCCACTGTTTGTAGTCAATTTCAGTACCATCTTTAGCATCTCTGAAAAACAAGACATTCAGACAAAAGCAGAAGGCAGGTTGTTTAGCGTGCATCTAGTGAAGAAGGTGTAACGTAATCTGTAAAAAGTACCATATTTTATTGAGATCAGCCCAACCTTCACACATTTATTTAAAATTCCCAGCTCCGGAATTCAAGTACCTCTACTCTACACTCAAAATACGAACAGTGAATTAGGTGGCAACAGAGGGCTCTGTAACAAAACTACAATGAAGTGCACAATAGGCAGAAGTGCTAGGTTCTTTTCCTAAGCACACTTCAATCATGAGGGCCACTGCCTTTAAAGCATGCTGGACTGGGCACTGGCAATGACAGAGGGGCACAATCAGACAAATTTGAGGATCGCCAAAGCAAGAGGGCAAGCAAAATTGTGTCCATCACACAAAAATAGCAAACTGCGAAGCTGAGAGTTTCCTCCTCAGCACACAATACATTAATTATGGTAGTAAGTGCAAAGCATGTGGCTGCATATTAAGGAAGGATCCCAGAGAAGCCTTTAACCTGACCCTCACGGCAATGTGTGAGTGGTAAAGACAAACCAAGTGATATCTTCCAAAGATGTCTCAAGATTTTTAGAAGAAAAGATTCTACTTTTGAGGTCCCAGCACTTTGTTTACAGTAAAGCAGCAAGAAAGATGTCTCGACAAAGCCATTGACCAACTCAGTGCCCCATTCCACCAGTGAAGAAGCAGACGAGGAGATTGCATATTTTGGCAGATAACAGGAGACTCCCAATGCAGAAAGGCACACAAATGCTGAGTATTGAAAAAAAGGAAATTTAAAGACAGTTTGTCAACTGCAAAGAGAAGAGCTGTTCTACATCCAGCTGACGCGTCAAAGTGACAATAAACTGAGTTGCGGCTGAAGAAAAACATGATTTGGGAATGTATGGAACGATCTCTGATTGCAAACATGTCTAATTTAGGTATAACACCTGAATATCAAGTTTTAAATATTGTGCGACCAAAATATGACATCCAGAATATGGACTATTAACATATTGTGAGGGTAAGTAAACACAGGTAAGAAATGCAGACGTGGTTCTGGGTCCTAGCAATTTTCATTGAAGTCATAAAACATTGGAATGATTCTCCACTGAATGCATGGAACCCAGAATACTTCATCTCAATACATTTGTCTAGTATAACTGCTAGACTGAAAGTTTGTTCACCTTGTGTTGGTACAGACATTCATCTTTGTAATAGTGATCATAAAAGAGCAAGACCCCAAGTGGATCTTGCCTATGATGTTCTATAGTCTAATCGAAATCCAAAATGGCCGACAAATATCAAATAATTATTTGAAATCTTCAGATTTGAGTCAAATTTGGAACAAACGTTTATATGTACACGTCAGTGCATATCATGTGCGTGTCCGGGATGGATCTAGAATGTGACATCATAAATATAAATCCAAAATGTCCACCAAAATAATGGAAAAAAACTTTAAAATTCAAATCTGTTTTAAACTCAGTGTAAATATTCATACTTACTGATATGTATCAGCATTTATTCATATGTATTATATATTAATATGTACCTTTCTTTTATTTTCACCTTCAGCACATGTTCTGTAATGCCTGAAAATGAGCAACATGTCGAAACAATGCCTTATTGCAACATGGCCAACCAGTTGTCAAGCTGTCCAGCATGATGATGTTGCAAACAATTGGTCTATCTGTGTTCTTTGTCAGGAAAGCACTTCAGAAAGACTTATTAGCCCAGCAAATGCTACACACAAACATTATTGGTCTGGGTTTAGTGTTTTAGACCATAAACTGAAAACATGTAACAAACTGGAATGCTTACATATGAATATCGATCTAGAACAGCTTAACAATGGCTCTGGTATTGAGCAGACATTAAGAACGAACAATGCAGTGGTGCATAAATCATGTTTTAACAAGTGCAACAATCAAAAGCTGCA